>NC_085017.1:15673201-15690701 GCF_963854185.1 Sardina pilchardus
TGAGTGTGTGTTTGTATGGCAGCATGCTCAGCTGCGCATACTGACAGATAGACAGACAGGACCGGGCAGGAGCAGTGGCGGTGAGCAGAGGTGCGGTCAGACGGACAGGAAAGCGATGGGGCAGTAAAGTGCACGGCGTAAAATATTCAACAGACTGCGGGAGAGGTCGAGACGCGACGGTCGGCATTCGTCTGACAGGCCAACGCAATGTCCTTCCATAGGGGGGGTCGTCTGTCAGGAGGCGGACTCCTGAGATCTGTCATCCAAGTAGTCCCAATTTCCTGGTGTGGCCAAGGGGGATTGTGGGAAATGTAGTTTCCTCAAAGTTCAAGTCAATACACCTTGGATATCAGGCTGAATGGGGGTCGGGGGGGGATGAGGTTGGGGGAGTATTTGAGTCTGGCGTCAGTTTCAGTTACTCAGCGGAATGGGTCATATTGTGAGGTTGATTAGTGAGATAGTCGGGTAGAGGAGGTCTTGAGAAGGTGAGGTGGGGAGTCTGGGTGGGGGGGCTGGAGGGGGGGGGGGGGTGTTGAAGAGGAAGATTGCCCCAGGATCAGGTGATGGCCCCCGGGGTTCTCCTGGAGGACTGGACGCAGGTTACGGAGAGCACTCCAGAGAACTCTCCAGAGAAGCTGCCAGACAAAGACAGAAACAGAGAGAGACAGAGAGAATGTTAACCATAAGGAGATTAGATTGTTGACTTTTAAACTGCCTTTATTGAACCATATGGAATGAGTGAAAAGCGAAGAGGGAGAGAGAGAGAGAGAGAGAGAGAGAGAGACTGAAAGGAGAGAGAGAGCATAAATTCAACCACAACGTATGCGAAAAAAATATAAAAGATGAAAAGCAAACAATGAGGAAAAGGCAGATGGGAGGGTGGTGATGATTAATGAAAAAGAAGAGAGAGGAGGCCAAAAGGGAAAAAACAAAACAGAACAGAGAAGCGTGGTGGTAAACAACGTTGCTGGACAGCATGGGAACATCAAACAGACGACCAAAAAAAGGAGGGAAACTGTAAAAAAAAAAAAAGAATAATAATAAAATGCTTCAGGAAGGAAGGAGGGAGTGAGATGCAGAGAGAAAACGAGTGAAGGGAAGAGACAAGTAAACACCAGACAACATCCCCAAAATCAATACGGCAAGTATCAGCCGACTGCGGCCCATGGTGCAGAGCTTGGCGGATCATTACATATGGAGGGTCCTCTCTCCTCTCGTCTCTTCTAGACCGTGAGCCCTGAGCCATAAGTGAAGGGAAGATGTCTGACATTTCGGAGGTTTGATGTACGACCAATGACACGCCGCATGGCACGGCACCCCTAGATAGCTGACATTCACAGCCGCCCGACCCACCCAGCGAGTGCACACGCTACAATGCCAGCCAAAGGCACCATGGGACTCCTGACAGCAAAACAAACGCTTTCAAGGACTCCCAAGTACACAAGCTCCCCTATCGAACAATCACACAAACAAATATGCCCATTTCTTGGAGCTGTATGCTGTATAGTGTACAGTGTATGCTGTTGTATACTGTGCAACAAAATCAAAGCAAAACCAGAAGAAAAAAAAATGACTTTGATGGTGTGTTTTGTGTGAAAGTGCATGGTGATGGAATACGAGATCCCTGCTGATTATGGCTGAATACATACGTGTCATTTGAATTTCATTAGTAGGCAGAAGCCTGACAAGCTGTCAGAGAGCCGAACATCTTCAGTGAACGTCAAACAGAAGCCGACAAACACACAAACTGTATATATGCACACACATATTCACATTGTGTACAAGTGGATATGCATACATGCTCACACAAACAGCAAAACATGTACATAAACACACACACACACACACACACACACACACACACACACACACACACAGGACACACACACACACACACACACACACACACACACACACACACACACACACACACACACACACACACACACACACACACACACATACACACAAACAGGACACACACAC
Organism: Sardina pilchardus; assembly: GCF_963854185.1. Lineage (NCBI taxonomy): Eukaryota > Metazoa > Chordata > Actinopteri > Clupeiformes > Clupeidae > Sardina > Sardina pilchardus. The sequence goes on from NC_085017.1 coordinate 15,675,188, forward strand.
ACTGTTTGGAGCTGGGGGGTAGAGAACAGCCCCTGGGGTTCTGTCCAATGATACATTGTGTTTTTCTATTTTCAGTCAAGGTCAGGATTTCTTTTCACCATTGTTTATTTATTTATTTAGTCATTTTCCTCGCTGCATTGTTTTTGTTTTGCCAGCACAGCCGGGGTCGAGCACGGTGAACTCTGCCGCTACTCGAGAGAGCGCTAGTTCCAGCAGTGCATCGGCGCTGTGTCTACTGAGCTCATTCCCTTAGCCTTTCAACAAAAGACAAATCAGCATGAAAAATCGCTCCGAATACTTTGGCAGCGGGCGTCGAGTCAAAAGCTTTGGCGCGTCCTGACAGACACACCACGATCCGTCGAGGCAACATATGATTACTGTTTTTGAGGCTTGGCAGACAGACTGAAACCTCACTCACCCCCCCCCCCCCCCACCCCCCCCATACCGCTCCTCCAAATCTGATATTCTACTCTTTTTTTAAACACCTTTCTATTCCTGAGAAATCCTTGAAGGTCAACTACTGTGAACTATTTTCCAATTTTTTTTCCACTTCCCTCCTCTCCACCCATCGTCTTCAATTCGACCTCAATAAAACCTGGCAGTGAGGAGAGAGAAGTGCCTTCAACTCCATCCTAGGCACTTCGGCTCCCCTGTTCCCCTGCCTCAGACGACAGAGCAGAGAGGAATTAAAGAGGGGGGGGGGGGGGGGGGGTAGAGAGAGAGAGAACGAGGGAATAAAAAAAAGGAGAAAAAGAATGATTTAACCACGCTGAGATCCAAAAGGAGGATGAGCGAGGCATTCGGAGGCTTTGCGGCTTCTCTCTGATGGCGGGCGTTAACACAGGGAGCCATCTCGCTCCCAAACAAAAGGAACCGGCGTGTTTATTAATGCGGCCGTCTGTCCGCGCAATTCCCCCCCCCCACGGGCGGGGACGCGAAGGGGGGAGAAAACAGAGACAGGCATTAGACACTTTCTATTTCGCCAATTGCACAGCGGGTTTTTCCCCAGCGACTTGGCGAGAATGATGAATTTGGATGAATTTGATTCAGACACATTAAAGGGGGGGAGGAGAGAGGGAGGAAAGAGAGAGAGAGAGAGGGAGAGAGAGAGAGAGAGAGAGAGAGGGAGTCTCAGAGACAGGTGCTCATGAGGTGAGTTCCTTAGAAAGACTCAACAGAGAGAGTGAGTGAGAGAGGGAGAGAGAGAGAGGGAGGGAGAAGGTGAGAGAGATAGGGAGGGAGAGTGAGAGAGGGAGAGAGAGAGAGGGAGAGAGAGGGGTAAGAGAGAGAGCTGGAGGCAAGCTATGCATTAGTAATCACCCTTCCTCCTTTTATTAAATCACCGGCACAGTACACACACAGTTGCTTGCGAAGTGCACACACACACACACACACTCACACACACACTCACACTCACACACACACACACACACACACACACACACACACATACACACACACACACACACACACACACGCACGGCGAAGGTAGTGCTGCACCTGTGATTGCTCCTTATCTGCCAGCTCACAGTGCTGCAGTGTTTCCAGCATAGAGTTCCACTTTGGTTCCATCTACGGCCTGCGTTAAACTGTCCACACCCACCCAACGTAACGGAAATGGATGACCCACTCCTCCTCTGTCGGCCCCTACGAGCTCTCGAACCAATCCTTCATTCCTTGGTGTTTTAAGCCCCCAACATTGTCTTCAAGGCAGCGCTGCCTGGAAGGTGCTAGGGTTAGGCATGGCTTGAGGTTAGGGTTAGGATTAGGCATGGCTTGAGGTTAGGGTTAGGATTAGGCATGGCTTGAGGTTAGGGTTAGGGTTAGGATTAGGGTTAGGCATGGCTTGAGGTTAGGGTTAGGGTTAGGATTAGGGTTAGGCATGGCTTGAGGTTAGGGTTAGGGTTAGGATTAAGGTGCCTTTCAGTTGATGGTGGCAACACTGCATGGAAAATGACGTTGGCGTCTTCAAACACCAACCCTTCCTAGGAAAACTCCGAAGAGACTCCTGGTTCCTGTCCAGGTTTGCTCTAGAGCCGGACTGGGCTACATCATGTCCAGGACTAACCCCGCGTACACACTGTCTCCGTCCGTCAACGGATCACGGAGGTTGGATCTGCCGTATGTGTATTTGCATACACGTGATCTGATTGGCTGACGGATCCGTCGCTGCCTGAAAAGTTGAAAATTTTTCAACTTTCTTGACGGAGGCAACGGAGCTGAAGGGACGGATGGACCCACAATGCATTTCGAGTCTGCCCCATGCAAAGTGAATGAGATCCGTTGACGGACGGAGACAGTGTGAATGTGGGGTAAGGACGAGCACCTGTTGGAGGCCGCCACACAGCTGCTGTAGCGATTGTGAATGTGCACAAGGTCCACTCCACTGGCAGGACCTGATTTGGAACAAACAGCCAGAGCCTGAGGAGACTGCAGCTTGCCTCCAGTCAGCATCGTCTCTATAGCAAATCAAAGGCCGTTCCCAAACAAGGCTGTTTTTGTAAACACGGTGCACAGACTTAGCGGGGGCACTTTCCCACTTTATAGGTTTAAATAGGTCATCCTGTTCTTTCTTTCCGTCTGTTTTAGACTCTCTCTCTGTCTCTCTTTTCTTTTTTTCTCTATCTTTTTCTCTCTCTTGCTCACAAGCCTCCCTTTGCTTTTTTTTTTGCACTGCCCTCAATTTCCAAACAAACAACTGCGGAGAAGGGAAGTGTATTCTCGCGCGGAGCTCGCGATCAGCATAACCCGCTGAGGTTAAGCAAATAAGCCTTTTCATGCCGGGGAGCCGCTTCGCTTGTTTGGCCCTGACGCTCATCACGCGCTCGCATCCGCTCTGCATGCATCCTCCTCTCTCTCTCTCTCTCTCTCTCTGTTTCTCTCTCTCTCTCTCTCTCTCTCTCTCTGTCTCTCTCTGTTTCTCTCTCTGTCTCTCTTGCTTTTCATCTTCTTCTCATCTGAGCGCACCCCTCGCTGCATGTGTGTGTGTGTGTGTGTGTGTGTGTGTGTGTATGTGTGTGTGTGAAAAACAGGCGAAGAAGGGAAGAAACGAGGGATAACAGGGAAAGTGACGGATGGAAGAGGAGGGGGGTCGGGAGGGAGGGATGGAGGGGGGGGGGGGGGGTCGGAGAACGAGTGTGCAGTTAGCGGGATGGAGGAGTCTCTCACTGATGCTCCGCGGCTTCTGCCTCCTTATTTTGCTTCATGTTCCTGAATACATTAGCGCTGCCTGTGCACAACCGACAGCCAGTTTTCCTACAGACCTCGTCAGATTGTAAACTGAAGCCATGGAGAGAGTGCTGCTGTGTGCTGTGTGTGTGTGTGTGTGTGTGTGTGTGTGTGTGTGTGTGCTGTGTGTGTGTGTGTGTGTGTGTGTGTGTGTGTATGTGAGAGAGTTAGGGGGTCATGTGTTTAGAAGTATACTGTGCAGTGTGTCTGTGTGTGAGTGTACCGGGGCGGAGTGAGGTGTTTACATGTGTACTGTGTGGATACATTTGCATACAACTGAATGCTATTTTTGCATGTCCTCCTCACATGCTGTTTCCTGTTCCTCTTCGGGTTAACCACTGATAACACTGCAAGATGACACTGCAAAAGCACCAGATAAAAGACCTAGGGTTACATGGCTCATCTATAGAGGCATCAAATAACAAGAGGAACGTTCAGTTCTTTAGTACTCTAAAAAGTCCTGAGATCGTAGCTTCTCGTTCCCCCTTTTTTCTCTCTACAGGTGAGACCAGGATGTCCCCTGCTGCTGTGACCTTGCAAGGACCCACACATGGCGTTGATAAATACCTGGCAGGCAGGGGTTCACTCTCAAGAGCGCTCCTGTGCCATCATTAACCTCCTCACCCCCCACACAGGCTATGATTAACTACGCGCCATTATGTCCTATTACACACTGTTATTGGAGGCTAGCTCTCACTGTAGACAAATAGCGCGACAGGGCTGAGGGGAAAGTTGGAACCATTATGTACCCTTTGTATCCAGAGGGGAAGTAGTTTCTGCCCCCCCCCCCCCTCTCTCTCTCTTTCTCTCTTTCACTCTCTCTCTCCCTCTCTTCTCTCTCTCTCTCTCCCTCTCTCTATCTCCTGTGACCTGCGGAACCAGCTGTCTTCAGTGCTGAATGTTGAACGGTTGTGACTGCTTCTAATGATTAATTGATTTGGCTCAACAGATTTCTCTGGTAAGGGTTAACCTGTAATGCAGAGAACAGGCAGAGAGAGAGGAAGATAGAGAGAGAGAGATGCAGAGCAGACAGAGAGAGAGGGAGAGAGCGAGAGAGAGTGAGAGAGAGAGAAAGAGAGAGAGATGCAGAGCAGACAGACTAAAGTAGCCTGGCATATGGTGGGGAATATCATAATATCTCCTCTGACAGAAACAGCAGAAAAGAGAGGGATTAGTGGAGATAGTGAGAAGAGAGAGAGAGAAAGAGTGGTTGGGTGAGGATGTGAGAGACGGAGAGAAAAGGAGAGTGTGTGAAAAGAGGGAGAGGCAGGCAGAAGATGAAGAGAGTGTGTGGGAGAGGAAGAGGGAACGACAGAGCGAGAAAGGGAGAGAGAGAGCAGTCGGAGGAGGGTGTGAGAGGATGGCGTGCGATGTAGAGAGGGAGAGAGACAGCAAGAGAGACAGAGAGAGAGAGAGAAAGAGAGAGAGGAAGAGAGAGAAGATGAAGAGAGTGGCGTACTCCCCAATGAGGCTGCACCGATTCCTCTCTCGGCTCCTGCTCTGTGGATTACTGCATTTACACTTCAGCTCAGAAATAGCTGTGCCATCATTTATTTAGCACGCCGCCACGGCGGCCATTGTGCTACGCTCAGGGAGGGAGACCGACCGATCAACCGACCTAACGACAGACCGACCGAACGACCGACCGGCCGAACGACAGACCAAACGACAGACCGAACGACCAAACGACAGACCGACCGACCGAACAACAGACAGACAGGCCGGCCGAACGACAGACAGACTGACCGACAGACCGACCCAACGACAGACCGACTGAACGTCAGACCGACCGAACGACAGACCGACTGAACGACAAACCGACTGAACGACTTCCTCATATCTTCTGTGGTGACAGCCGTCCACTCAGCAATGGCCATCACAGATGATGAATAACGAAAAATAAAATGCAGAAAAAGAAAAGAACTGAAGCAACTGTTCTAGCCAAGATGAAGGAAAAACCAAAAACTGCAAAATTCAATGTAGCAGTATATGACAGGACATTGAGTACAGACAGAATCTGCACAGTACAGTGTGAGATGGGGACACTTGAGTGTCTTTATTTTTCCCCACATCTTAACCATAAAATAAAAAAAACGTAGAAACAAAGTCTTTCTGTGGACTTGTGATGAGAAAAAACTTGATGAGGAAAAAATGAGAACGTCCCCATTACAGTTTGAGTCTGCTCAACAATGGGCCAGTCTGACAGAGGCTCGGGCTGCCGTGAGACTTGTCCCTGAACTCGAGTCGAGAACTCCGCTCTGGACTGTTGTGAAAAGAACGCCCTGGCGGCCATATTTGTAAGTCGGTGTGCCACATAATCCCTTGTCCTTGTTATGACTGTGATGGGCTAGAGAATAGGGACTCTCACGGAAAAACACTTCAACATGACGGCTTTACGCTTTCCCCTTTCGTTCAAGCTCATCGGAACCACTGATAAGAGCTGTGCCCTCACATACATGTAGCACTTCCACTTGGTGACCTTTAACATCTCTGAATGTCAAACATTCTCTGAGTAATGACTCAGCATTGCTTGTCAAACCTTTTGATACCACTGAGGAAAAAATGCCCTTCGTTTGCACTCAAATACCAACCACAGATGTCAGTTAAGGACACATAGAGAATGAGACATTTTTTAATCTGTCAGGGGGGGAGTTAAGGCCTTCGCACTAAGAGGCAATTCTTACAGGGAAAGGAAATTCTTACAGGAAAGAGAAAAGGAGGTCTTGCATTTTTGCACTATGGACGTTTTCCGCAATGTCCTTGCCACAGTTTTCCTCACTAAACGTTCACCTTGTTATCTCCCAACCCACTCACCCTATTCACAAGAAAGATGTGCCTCCATCTTAAGTGCCCTACCTACCTCAGCTCACGCAGGCTAATGGTTACAGTAGGTAAGAAGAAAAAACAAACAACCATGATGGATTTAATAACAAGCTAGCTCTATAGAGAGAAAAAGAAACAGTGGTGAACCCATCTCCAGAGGTCAAAGGCATAAACAGGAGCGCTGTGTATGAGTGTCAAAAAGTGAAGCTTCAAGGCTAACACCTAGCGTGGGCCTCCATTAACAGGAAGCTCTGCTGTTTTGCAATGCAGAAAACTTTCTCTTTTCTGAGAGCAATGTGTGTGCGGTAGCTACTTTTCTACCAGTCTTTTGATTCACTGGCTCTTTTGTTTCGTACAACCCGCCCCTATTGTTAGGACTGGGTCCCTGGGCTTCGGTGGGTAAACGTAACAGGCCTGTAATTAAATCAGAAATCAATTCAACAAACAATTAGCCTGGCAGAGGCGCGTTTACTTATACTGTGACGGTGTGGGTGTTTGAGAGAGGGGGCGAAGCTGAATTATTCTACTTTAGTAGTCATGTTTTGTCGCCTTTTTGTACTTGCCCTCCCTTGTTTATTTTTAAGGCAAGAGAGGTCAAACAAAAGGACAAATCTTAGCTTCATTCCAAATATTTAGGCTCTTATACAAGAACCTCCTGGGGGTTAACTGAAGTGTACAAGTAAATGGGTGTATACATTATATGAGAAGTTCAGATAGGGTGCAAGAGGTCTCTCAAACATCAGGTTATTCTGAACAAATGTCCTTCTTAGCTGTTCAAGCAAAATGCCTCTGGTAAAAGCAAGAATATTCCTTCCACCCACAAACATGTCTCGCCATCTCCTCCACCCACAAACACTCAAGCTAAGCTAACAAATCTCTCATTTCCTTCACTAAGAGCCAAACGCTGATGCCAGATTTGCAGTCAGTGTCTTGCCATAGTCTAGTGAATCTGTGTGTGTGTGTGTGTGTGTGTGTGTGCGTGTGTGTGTTTTTTTCCCAAGGGGGTCAGAGGAAGTTCATATGCACAGTTGAGGCGCTGGGCTGTCCCTCGTGCACTGGGATGCACCTGAACAGACTGTGTGTGTCGCACGGCAGGGCTTGCGCCACACACACACACACACACACTCACACATACGCATGCGCACACATACACACCCTTATATAAACACACACACACACACACACACACACACATAGACACACACACAGACACATGACACACAGACACACACATGCACACATACACAAGCACAGTCATGCAGACCCACAGCGCCGAAGCAAACCGTCAGCTATGTAGGTCGCTCTGGAGGGGGGCTGCAGCTAAGCTACCTAAACGATAAATATTAATAACAGGAAGTGCATCTCCACTCTGGGGAGTGTGTCGCCAGGAAAACACTTTCCCCTCCCCTCCTTTCCCCTCCGCCCAACCCCAACCCCCCCCCCCAGCCTCCACCTCCTCATCATCAAGTGCATCAAGTCTGTTAGAAGCCTCCGAGTTCGCCCTTCATCACTATCCCTGAGATAGAAAGTGAGTGAGTGAGAGAGAGCGAAAAGAGGGAGAGATAGAGTTCTAGTCTAGCACATTCGCGGCCAAATAGGAGGTGCAGCCCCTTTTTTTTTTACTGCCAACCATAAAGAAACAACGATTCTAGATTGCCAGTAAAAGACATGGCAGTAAAGTAAAAAAAAAAAAAAAGAAATCGATGAAAGAAATAGAGAAATCGAGGCGTGAGAGGAGGGGAGAGGCTGGAAGGGGGTGTGTATTTGTACTGCCAGTGACTAATTTGTTCACTTCCACCCGGCAGCTCCAGTGAAATGGGTCACCTGTTCAAACGCCTACTCTGCACACACAAATGAAACAAACAGACACAAATAAAATAAATAAAGAAAAGAGACGAGAGGAGAGGTAGATGCAACTCATGGAGCACACCTAAATGCAAGGTACGAAATGTCAGACAGAGAGTGGAGGACAGACAGAACTATGGGGATAGAGAAGCAGATAAACCGAATTAAAAAATGAGCCACCCTTCAGTTTATCTACTAGAACGTTGTAATTGCGTTGTAAATAAATGACTAACAGGGACAGAGCTTGGTAGCTCTGAAAATACATATTGAAAAAAATGAAATAAAATACTGACGTATATGTTCTCTTATTTGAACACATACGTGAAGGTTACTAGCATGTTTTTATTCCACATACATGTAATCACTCGGAATTAGATTTGACTTGATTTGAGAGTTGCCATGACAACTATGTGATATACATAGCTTTTGTGCATGTGTCGTTTGAGCGAGCGTGACACACGGTGTACAAATACACTCTGCCTCTCTCACACGTCCACAAGGTTGCACACACACACACACACACACACACACACACACAAATACTCGATACTTCCATGAAGTTAACCCTAGTCCTAACCCTGTTTACTGTCAGAACAAAGTGTCAATGACTGATGTGAGATGACTGAACTGACAGTGTGTCTCTGTGTCTTACATATTTATGCACTGAATTTGTGTACCTGGTTTGACAACACAAGCACTTGTCATGCCAATAAAGCTTCTTTGATTCCCAATCCCCATCATCACACACATGAAGTAACACTGTACTACACTACATCTTGTGCTCACCTTTTTTGACCTAAATATGTAGGCTCAAACTTTTCAGAGGAGAAAGTCAAAAACAATTGTTGTGTTAGCGCAACAAGGACATCAAAAAGGAGCTATTACATAATAGAGAATTCTTAGTGTGTTATGAAACAAGGAACTGGTTTGTGCTAGGAGCCGATGGCAAACATATTTTTTTTCGATATATCACTTACAAAACTAATCAGCTGAAATGTCAAACCCAGTCATGAACATCAAGTGGTCTCCTACCGTAATTTCCCAACTATTAGCCGCGGCTTATACATTGATTTAGCAAAATTTCCTCAGCTATGAGGTTAATACAGGGGGGCAGTTAATATGGTGTGAATATGGTTTTGTTTCTTTTAATTTGCATAAAACACTGTCCTGCGGCTTATACACAATGTGGTTTGTATGCAGGAAATTACTGTAGGTGAGGACAAGCAACCATGCAGATGTTACTAAGCTTGAACCTGAGGGGTTTAATAGTCAGACAAGTGTGGTCAGTCAACTGGGAAAGGTGGAAAATATGCAGATGGTGGAGCTCAGGACTCGGAGCCTCTCCTCTGAGCTCTGAGCTCAAAGCAAGACCCGGGTTCTCACCACAGATGCTGCTCAGATACAGCTCCAGTACAGAGCCAAGCAAACTCTTCCACCTCGCAAGCCTAACACAGGCTTTGGTCCAGAGCTCTGGCACCAGCCAAACCTGGCGCTACCAGGCAGCCCAGGCTGACTCAGTCTGCCACATGCCAACGTAAGCGCTGGCGCGGTGGGGAGATGCTCTTCTAACTGGGCACAGATGCCACAGCATTGCCCACATAACACCTGGAGTGTAATGACACCAATCACATGCCCGGCTTATAGCCCAACAGATAGCCAATCTCTCCAACCCACCCCACGCATGAGTCACCACTCTTTGACCTGTGTGTGTGTGTGTGTGTGTGTGGGGGGGGGGGTATGTGTGTGTGCATGTGTGAAAACATTGTGTGAATAAGTGTGCACATTACTTTGCCATAGGAATTATTTCCGCCCATTGCCTAGGCTCTATTCATTGCATGAATCATCGTCCATTTGCATGGCGTCTCTCTAAATCTATTTGGGTTTCTGTAGGCAAAATAAATATAACAAATAAAGCCAAAGCGACGCCGACGATTGGAGGAAAAACTCGTCTGAAACCCTGCAGCAGAAAATGACAGGATTTCATTCTTCATTAGGGATGAGGAGGGGGAATGAGCCTGTCTTTGCGGATCACTGAGGGCCAGGTGCTAGCTCTCTGCAGTAATTTTTTACTGACAATTCGAGTATGAAATCAAAAACGTAGAGAGAAAAAAAAAAAAAAAACATCCCTCAAAATAAGACACTCTGAATAACAATCAGAAATAGACAGACAAACACTAAAGCCCTTTCAACAGCACGGGGGATAGAAACGAGAGAAACCTACATTATTAGTGCTAATGTAGGCAGTGAGGCATTACTGACAATGAAAACTTGTCACCGTGGGGTGGACAGTCAGTCAATGCAAACTTGGCATGCTGATTTGAAAATGGTGGGCTTCAATTGGAACGAAAGAAGAAGGGAGGTGGAGGGAGGACGGTGGTGGGTGGGTGGGTGGTGTAGAGAGACGAGCGAGAAGAGGGTGAGTTGAGGCGGCGTGGGTGTAGCTGATAGGGCGGTTAAAGACGGAACACAGAGGGACAGTGAGGAGTGGACGTTAAACAGCGATTACGAGAGAAAGAGAGAGGGGAGAGACGACAAGATGATAATGTGGGAGGAGAGAGATAGAGCTCAGCATGACTGAAAGAGAGGGTGATTGAGACGGAAGGAGAGAGTGAGTGAGTGAGAGAGAAGGGGGGGGTGGTGCTGAAGAGGTGTATTGTCTTCACGTCTCTATATCGCTCTCTCTCTCTCTCTAAGAGGGTGGTATTGACGTCGACTCGAGTCTGTGCGGCGCTTGTGATGGATCGCCTGTCGCGTGTCGTGTTAACAGCTCCTGCTTCAGTAATTGACGTCACAGCTGGAGATCTTCATCAAGGTGTAGCGCGGCCTTGATGGAGCCGCAGCGACTTCGTCAACTATTTAGAGAAACCACATTTACATCAGAAAGCTCTCTTTTACTCCCATCTATCTCTCTCTCTCTCTCTCTCTCTCTCCCTCTCTTTCTCTCTCTCTCTCTCGCTCTTCTCTCTCTATCTCTCTCTCTCTCGCTCTCTCTCTCCCTCCCTCCCTCTCTCTCTATCTCTCTCTCCTTAGTCCCTAAAGCGGCTCAGCCGCTTCATCTTTCTCCCGTGCCCACGCAATTACAAGCAGTCGCTGTGGGGCATTCACATAACCTGTGGTCGAGAGAGACTGCTGCCGCGCATTCGCTCGGGCTAAAAAGTGAAACCACATTCTCAAGCAACAACACGTCAGGCGGCTTTTTGAAAACCGAACCGACGGGGAGAAGAATCGGAGTGGGGAGCAGCACACCCTACCTACCCTACGTGGCGTGCCAACTCACCTGCGGGGCTTGTCTCTGAGGGGAACGACTGTTTACTCCTCTTGTCAATAATTACAGAGCGCCCTTGCCAGGCAAACACAGTTTACGCAACAAGCTGAAATTAAGGCGGCGGAGAGAGTAAAAAAGTGGTCTGACATAGCGTATGGCTAACGGTGGGGTAAAACAGGGTCTCTGGGAGCACACTGCTTTCATTACCGAGTTCCTCCCAAGATCTCTATAAACAGAAAAAGCAACCACAACTGTATCTATGGAAAACTTTCCCTAGCATAAATATACAAAGTCACAAAGTTCATGGGATGAGCATATAACGACCATAACAACTGTGGCATACCAAGCAGCAATGTTTTCTCGGCAAAAAAAAAAAAACAGAAAGTGAAAAAAAAATAAAAGAAATAGTTTACATGCAGACATTTTGATATATTGCAGATGCCAAGCTGAAATCCAGCTCCGGGTATGATGTTAGAGAGCCGCATTCCAGAGAGTTCTGTGCATGTTGCGACTCCACGGGACCCGAGCTCACTCTCTGATTGGAGCTCCGCGGAGATCTGGGGACAAGCAATCCCTGGGTGACTTAACAGGAACATCTGCCGCAGATGTTTCCTGGCTTGAAATGCGTCAGCAAAGTGAAGCGCTCGATAAGCAGAGGCATGGGGCAGGTTGTGGAGAATCTTTTCACCTCTATAAATATCAGACGTAAATGTCAGAAAAGAAGAAACATTATGCGGTTAAATTACGCCTTGCGTAATATCTCAAATTGAGGCCAGATGTTATTACTTCAAGGCCACAGGGGTCAGGCACTTTGATTAAAATACATTCTTCTTCACCAACTTTGGTCGAGTCGCTTGCTGAAACTCTATTGTCAGGCTGCTCTGAACGCAAGACCTTTTCTGCCAGCCAACTACAAAATTAATAGTTCAATCCAAACAGAACCATTCCAAACTGAAAACTCTTCCCTACGACTATCGTTGTACTATTTTCTATGCATTCCATTGCACGGCATCAGAAGCTGCATGGCAAAGAACAGGTTAAGTTCAAAGGTCAGTAAACAACTACTGCCATTTTTCAGCAATTTCAACATGATTCTCTACACCTGTTAATGTCATTGCGTGACTTTGCTCATTCCAGCATCTGTTGGGCACTGTTTCCAGTCCATAAATCCATTTATTAGCTTAATTTATCAAAAGCCCAGTGGTCTGTGAACTAGAGTCTACAGTGCGGGTGCTAATTTGTTCTTGCTATCCACAGTAGATTCTCAGCAAAATTGTGGTGGTCACAGTGATACAGTATGCAACCCAACATTTTCCCAGAACAGTGAAGTCCATTCAGTGACAGCCCTTAGGAAAGCAACACTTGAAATTGGATCTCACCACTTTTTTTTTCTTTTTTTTTAAAACATCTCTTAGGAGAAATAAGGAGCAATAGGAATCTTAGCTTGAACTTGGACTGGGGGCCGAGACAAGAGAAGGGCTATTTTGCAGCAGGGTGTAATTTATACACAAGACTTTACTGGGAAGAAGAAGAAGAAGAAAAAGAAGAAGAAGATGAAGATGAAGAAGAAGAAGAAGAAGAAGAAGAAGAAGAAGAAGAAGAAGAAGAAGAAGAAGAAGAAGAAGAAGAAGAAGAAGAAGAAGAAGAAGACTGTTTACTTCTTAGAGATTTACGTGACACTGTTGCAGAAGATGGATTCAGTCAGTGGAGTAAAGGAAGAATGGCAGGACTTCTCATCTCCTTTGATCGCAACCAACATCCTGGTCTTCCTGTTCTTGCTGCCATGTCTCTGCAACACCGACATCATCAGCACACCCTCGATGCCTGCTTAACGCAAGCAAGGTGCTGGAGCAATGCATTCACCAATAGTGCATTTATATGTAAAACCCCCCAAAGTATACATGGAAAGCACTTCCATTCCGCTTCCACTGCTTCAGGAATGTCAGTCTTCTGAGTAGATGTTGTGTAAAAAGAGAGAGAGAGAGAGAGAGAGAGAGAGAGAGAGAGAGAGAGAGAGAGAGAGAGAGAGAAAGAGAAAGAGAGAGATAGAGAGAGTGAGAGATGCGAGATAGAAGGAAGGAGAGAATGTATGTACAGACTATTTTTTCCCCATCAGAGCATATCCATTTTCAAAATTCACATGCTGCTGCACATTTGTGCCTGATAACCGTGCGGGAGATAAATATTGAGATCAGCCCGAGCATCTTTTTGACTGGGGAATTAAGTAGGTGCTTAGCATTCACTAAACATCTGCTTTCACCAATCACATTCCCCTTGGCCCGTTTGTCAGCAGTCCCCCCTCTCCCCACACACACACACACACACACACACACACACACACACACACACACACACACACACACACACACACACACATGCCCATACACACATACAAAATTGTGTGACGGCAAAAGAAAGCAGAATGAGTGAACCAGAGAGTGAATGAAAGAGAGAGAGAGAGAGCAAGAGAGAGTGTGAGAGAGAGAGAGAGAGAGAGAGCAAGAGAGTAGGGAATTGGTATTCTGCTAATGGCGCTGAGAAGAAGAGAAGGGTAATGGGGGTTAACAGGGGCCTTCACTTCTACTTTCTGTCCAGGCTCCTCTTCTCTCAGGGCCCAGCGCTCCAGCCCGTCCTAGGCTACCCTCTTCCCTATGATCCACCCCGCTCTCCCCCACCCCCCAACCCCACAGAGGGCTCTGTTTGGCCAGAGGGGATGTGGGGTCCGTGGGGTCCGTGGGGTGGTGTGGAAGATGGTGGTGGTGGTGGTGGTGGTGGGGGTCCACTTTCCGCTGCGCAAACATTTATAATTAAAAGCCGTGTCAGGATCACGTTGATCACACGGCCTTCACCTCTTCTCCATTTTAATTGCATTTCCAGGGGGCAAGGGCAAGGCCGCGGATCAAAGGCCTCCTGATGCAAGGCCCCCCCCTCCCCCCCACTCTCTCTTTCTCTCTCTCTATCCCTCTCTATCCCTCTCTCTATCTCACTCTCTCCTTCACTCCCTTCCTCTCTGAAGAGCCCACTCTCTATTCCTCTCCCCTCATTCACTCCCTTCTCCATCTCCCCTCTCGCACTTCCTCCATCTCCTCTTTCAACTCATCCTCACCATAGCCCTCATGCACTCCTTCTCTCTCCCTCCCCCTCTCTCTCTCTCTCTTTCTCCTCCCCAGATGCTGTGTGTGTGCAAATATTAGCAGTGTCCACATTGGCTCCATCTTCCCTTGAGCTCTTGTAAAGCACATGGTTAATATTTCACCTATTCCCCCCTTTCCGCCCTTTTCGTGGTTTTTCTTTTTGTGCAGCGTAAGCCCACATGTTTGACGGTACATCGTGTCTTCCAGTAATTTACACTGTGTGGGCAGCCATTCCCAACGTCTGCACACACACACACACACACACACACACACACACACACACACACAAAAGGAACGAGAGATTGATAGCATATGGTCCGCCATCAAACACACACGCCAATCTGGTCCTTTTTATTTCTTCTTGTCTCTCTCAACTCGATTGTTGTGGTCACTGCCGCCACAAAGGCAACGACAGCTTGAACTTATCTTCTGTGTATTTAGAAGACGGAAGGAAGAGAGGGGGGGTGTCTGGTGGTGGGGGGGGGGGGGGACTCAAAGCCACGGTGGATTGCAGCAGGCTACAAATGCCTAGCCACACATTTCTGAGGCCGCCCCAATTGAAATGGCACTGCTGACAAATTTAAGAGGCACGAGGCGGCATGTCCTGATGGATAGTCCAGCCACGGATAGCGACGCCATGATTACTCCCAGTCGAATGGGGGGGGTTTTGAATCTAAAGTGTCGATTTTCCTTCTGCTTGTTTCCCAACTGGATTGCGATAACTGCCAGGCTTGAGTGTGTCGATTCATCGCCACCGCGGCGGCGGCTGTCTCCTCGGTTTCATTCGAGATTTCTCGACGAGACTGATAAATCTCGTCTTTTTCTATTTCACCATCATAACATCCTTCATTAACAGAGAGAGTGGAAAAGATCAGAAAGATTGTGCGGTGTGATATTGATTTCTCTCCTGCATTTGATCTTCATAACCTCATTTCAGGAGAGCGGCATGCAAAAGAAAATGCACCGCTGATGATGCCCCCTTTATGAACAAAAAAGAAAATCTATACTTCTACATTCTGATGGATAGAATAAAAAAGATTCTGCTTTAATGATGCCACGGGAATCTAATTAGTAGATGATATTTTTTATGTGTGGTGAAAAGAGCTTTATATCGTACATCAAAGCCCCTTGCATTTTTTTCGGGAGGTTCAAAGCTTGTAGTTAATAGTGATTTAAGAAAATCCACACAAAAGGAACTCTAGGAGGTTCTGATAGCAAA
>NC_085017.1:15693201-15695701 GCF_963854185.1 Sardina pilchardus
ATTCTCGACAGGCTGGACGCCCCTTTTCAATAAGTGAGTATTAATGCCATTTTCAGCTCTCTTTCATATGAAATTGGGGCGCTTCTGACGGCCGCAGCCTGGGCAGAAGTGGCCGGGGATCAGCGTTCAATATTTTTGTCAGATTTATTGTAATTGTTTAGAGGGGGGTGGAGCACAGAGAAGGCGTCGGCCGGGTTATTGCTTTGTATTTCCCCTGAGCACTCAGCCTGCGTCCTCAGCCAAAGCTGCTGAGAGAGACAGACATGCTCCTGACACCAGACTAGAGAGGAATAGAGAGAGAGAAGAGAGAAGAGAGAGAGAGAGAGAGACAGACACGCTCCTGACACCAGACTAGAGTGGAATAGAGAGAGAGAGAGAAGGAAAGAAAGAGAGAGAGACAGACACGCTCCTGACACCAGACTAGAGTGGAATAGAGAGAGAGAGAGAGAAAAGAGCGAGAGAGAGAAAAGAGCGAGAGAGAGAAGGAAAGAAAGAGAGAGACAGACACACTCCTGACATCACACTAGAGTGGAATGAGAGAAAGAGAGAGAAAAGAGCAAGAGAGAAAGAGAGAAGGAAAGAAAGAGAGAGACAGACACACTCCTGACACACTAGAGTGGAATGAGAGAGAGAAAGAGCGAGAGAGAAAGACAGAGAGAGAGGAAGAGAGAGAAAGAAAGAGCGAGAGAAAGAGATACAGGCATGTTCCTGACATCAGACTAGAGAGGACTGAGAAAGAAAGAAAGAAAGAAAGAAAGAGAGAGAGAGAGAGAGAGAGAGAGAGTTGGGTGATGTTAAATGATGAGGAGAGTAACAGATTTTTGTGTAAAAATGAAAGGTGGATGTAGATGGAATAAGAGAGGGACAAAGAGAGAAAGAGACAGAGAAAGAGAAGGGAATCCATGTTGTTTGATAGTGTTGGCATCATAAGGACACCGGGAATCACTTGAATGAGGGCTATACAAAAGGACAAAAGGACAAACACACACACACACACACACACACACACACACACACACACACACACACACTGATTTCTACCGAATACAAGAACTCGAACTGCATAGATAATCAACGTACATGCACACACAATCCCAGCTACACACACATGAAAGCAGCCTTGAACACACACACACACACATGGACACCCGCACATACACACACACATGCACACACCACACATCTGTAATGGAATTTTAAATGTACCCAGCCCATTTTTCATGCATGGAAGCGATAGAAATGTTCTAATTTGGAAACGAATAGGGCACAGGGAAAATGTGCACAGAGCTGTGTATGGCACTGTAATAGCCTTAATCCTCTCTCTCTCTTTCTCTCTCTCTTGCTCCCTCTCTCCTTTCTCACACTTCTCCCTCATTTCCATCCTGCTTTCCTTCTCCTCACATTGCTACACTCTCCATTCCATCTCTCTAGGTCACTCCGTCTCTTTCCTGCTGTCTTCCTTTTCTCCTTCTCTCTCTCCCCCTCTCTCTCTCTTTCTCATTTCCACTTGGCTAGAGAGAGCTGACGGCTGGAGTTTCTCCTGCGGAGGCTGCTGCCACCACCACACACTAGGCCCATTTTAGGCAAAAAGGATTAGCGAGGAAAAGCGTACAAAAAGGCAAAGGGGAGAACGATATAAAAAGAGATGTATGAGAACTCTAGTGAGGGTGGCACACTAAGAAAGGAGGAGATAGGGGAAGCAGTGATACGATATGACTATGCCGTGCCCAAGAGGGAAGTTTAAGCGATGATATAGCGTTATAACATAAAACCGGAGTTGTGGACAGCATAGAGGAATAACACCAAGTTGTGGCTGTTCTGCAGTCCTATCTCTCGCTAAAGGTGCTTTAATGACTCTCTGCGCCCCCTGCAGTTTTTGTCATGGCCCTGCACTCGCTGCCATCTGGTTCACTGTCATTATATTACCTACACCTAGAGCAGGAGTGAGATGTTTAAGTACAGTCATTTCCCGCATATAAGCCGCATTGTGTATAAGCCACAGAACAGTGTTTTATGCAAGTTAAAAGAAACAAAACCCATATTAACCCCATATCAACTGCCCCCCTGTATTAACCTCGTAACGGAAGACATTTTGCTAAATCAATGTATATAGGTCACGGCTAATAGTCGTGAAATTACGGTAACATGGCATAAGTGAGAGTAGAGTTGGTGGCCATAGCTTCTATAAAGGGCTGCTAATGCTGTTGACTTATACCAAGGATGGAGATGGACATCAGACATATAGTTTCTAAAGTTTGTAGGCTATTTATTGCATGTTTACTCACAGACTAGGTCACACAGGGCAGTAAAGGCTCGATGCACCTCAAAACAGCAGACGCTCCAATCAATTCAACTCAGTTCACTCGCAGATTCACTCACTCATATCACCACACGTGCTTTGAACTTACAAATCACTCTTCTCAGCCTCTCGCATGCATACGTGTCTCTTTGCGCATTCCATTCACACCCCAACCTCACACTTGCCAGCATTTATCTACCT
>NC_085017.1:15700701-15703201 GCF_963854185.1 Sardina pilchardus
AACACGGCCGATAAGGCCAGAGGAATGAGAGAGAGGGGGAGAGAGAGAGAGAGAGAGAGAGAGAGTAGGATAGATAGATAGATAGATAGATAGATAGATAGATAGAACAACAGACAGATGGAGAGAGAGTGAGAAAAGGCCCACAGAGAGAGTATCACTACACTGAATTGCACTGTGGCTCTGCAGCTTGCTGGGTGAAATGCTAACGCTCTCTCTCTCTCTCTCTCTCTCTCTCTCTCTCTCTCTCTCTCTCCTGTAATTCATAGTGTTAAAGGGGAATAAAAGTGAAAATGGGAAAAGAAAAGCAGTGTTAGCAGTGTGGACAATTAGGCGTGGTAATTACATGGGAAATTGACTGTGCGGCTTCTGGACTGGTGCAAGTAGTCGGGGAGTGTGGCGATGTGTGTGCTTGTGTTTGTGCATGTGTGTGTGTGTGTGTGTGTGTGTGTGTGCTGACTAGGTGTGTGTGTGTGTGTGTGACAGAGGAGATGGAAGGGCAAGAGGCCAGGGAGCGAGAGACCCATGGAGATAGAGAGAGAGAGAGAGAGAGAGAGAGAGAGAGAGAGAGAGAGAGAGAGAGAGAGAGAGAGAGAGAGAGAGAGAGAGAAAGAAAGAGAGAGGGAGAGAAGGAGAAGAGAGACGGACCCTCGGCCGCTGAATCAAAGGGCCCTGGAGAGATCAATCACCCAGAATAGCTAAAAGACCTTTCAATGAACCGCCTTTAATCTCCGCCACAACGCTACAATCAAGCTGAGGGTTCGCGCCATCAAGGGGGCCCTAGGGTTTAATAACTACCCCTGTGCAGAGTGTAAATCTTTAATAGAGGGCAAGCTAAGCCAGCAGCCATTTCCCTCCCTCCCTCTCTCCCTCTCTCCCTCTCAGTGCAACATACACACATGTATGTATGTTTAATGTTTAATGTATACATGTATGTATACAAGAGAGCGATAACTAACCACAGCAGAGAAATTAACTAAAGAGATGACAGTGCTGAAGGCAATCAATGGCTGGAGCGAGCACAAAAGAAAAAACACGCCAACGCACATACAAACACACATACAAACACACACACACACACACACACACACACACACCTAGTCAGCACACACACACACACAAGCACACCCGCAAGCATAGCGGCAGTCCTTTCAATAGGCTGCATAGATAATTGCATGTGGCACCAGCACTTGTGCAGTCACTTAGACATGTACACCACAGCACATGCCCCATTGTGATAACAGGTTGGTAAACACTATCACACATGCATACAGTACAGTACAGCAAATTCATATGCATACGCATGCACTTACACACACACACACACACACACTCTCTCTCGTCTCTCTCTCTCTCTCTCTCTCTCTCTCTCTCTCTCTCTCTCTCTCACACACACACACTCATCCAACACCACACACTACATGAAATTAAGCTCCTCGATACATGGGGTTAATTTGCATTTTAACCTCTCGCCAACTCTTGGGTGTAAATATTTATAATCTGATTAGCAGTCAACCTCCGTGCTCTCCGCGGCAAAATGATGGGCTCCAAAAATAATCAACTCCTCATTACACTTTTACAAATACCACTCCATTATGGAGAGCTCGCACCAAACACGGGACCCTGCTGAGCACTCGCTAATTGCTGTGCCACCAGCATGGGATGGTGCCGCCATCGGAGACAAAGTCACCCAGTACAGACTCCTCAGTAGGCTCACGCAGTAGGATAGGGTTCAGTCGCCGGGATGCAGGGTGTGTGTGTGTGTGTGTGTGTGTGTGTGTGTGTGTGTTACGGAGGGGGAGGGGGACTATGTAATCATGTCAATCATCATGATTGACAGCCATTAAGAATGCCTTTTTCAAGGATCTTTATGTCTCTATGACTATATGCATAACATGTGCATGTATAACACTGGACATTTAACAAGTATGTGTGCATTTGAATGTGAGTGTGTGTCTGTGCGAGTTTGTGTGTGTGGGTTGTTTTTTTTTTCTCTTGTGTTTGATGATTGTACGTGTAAGTGCTTGTTGTTGATTGAGTGAAAGCACCTGTGATTACAGCACCATTCCGCAAACACTAAATTAGGAAAGGACTGACACGTAAACATTTCTCTACCACTCTCTCTCTCTCTCTCTCTCTCTCTCTATTCTCTACCTCTATCCCTCTCTCTCTCTGTCTATGCTCTACCTCTATCCTTCTCTCTCCCTCTCTCTCTGCTCTACCTCTATCCCTCTCTCTCTCTCTCTCTCTCTCCGTCAGACATTCACATTCGCCGTCTCCGGTGAGGCACGGAGATCAGAAGAGTCACTTCTCATCACGCCCGCCGTCCTGACATCCACAAGCCCGAGTCTCGGCGGCCAATTAAACAGCACGCGCTCAGCCACGCCAATTAGATTTAATGATGAATTGTTGATTGGAGCAGCGGCTCCCTCACTGACGCGGAGGAAAAAACAGGCTAGGAGGCGCGGTCGCATCGGACGGAATAGGCAGGCAGGGTGAACTC
>NC_085017.1:15708201-15710701 GCF_963854185.1 Sardina pilchardus
AAGTTTGGCCCTCTGGGCTCTTAAGGGATGGCTACGACGCCAAGACCCGCCGCGTTTGGGAAGGGGGGGGGGGGGGGGGGGGGGTATTTTTGTACCTTGACCGAGCAAGCTAATAGAGCGATTAAGAAGAGAGAGAGAGAGAGAGAGAGAGAGAGAGAGAGAGAGAGAGAGAGAGAGAGAGAGAGAGAGAGAGTGCATCATGGTATTTCATCATCCAATTCTGGTGTCCCTGGGGACTAACGTGACAAATAAGACTCCCAAACATTCTTCCGGAGGGGAGAAAAACATAATAAACCTGCAATTTGGCACATTTCTCGTTATTTATGGGACCAATTTACCCATCAACCAAGCGTGGAGGACACGGACACCCGCTACAGTTAGCCACGTGGCACCGTTCTTAAGTGCTTCCCCACCGCTTCTTCTCCACGGCCCAAAGTTAAGTAATGGCTGATATTATGGCTCACTAGCTTCCATTCTCATAATGACCCCATAACCTTTTGTGATATGAGTCGGGAATAGATTCTCCAGTGTGCAAAACCCATCTAATACATGGGGACCGTCTGAGCACTAAATGGGAGATGAGGTCTCCATTAAACGCAGTATTGCCATGCGGCTTAAATTTATTAAGAAATTAGATTAAAGCTATTCTCTCTTTTCTCTTCCATATTTCCCCTCTTTTTTCTCTCTCCCTGATCGTACAGTACGTCCGTTTTCGTCCGCAAAAGCTTAATCACATATCGGGCGATATGGAGCGGAGATAGCGTCTCAGTGGGAGACCCCCCCACACACACACACACACACCCCGCCCCGTTAGGCATATCGGAGGAAAGAGTGAATTGAATCGGACCTTCTTGGCAAGAGGGAGGGGAGTTCTCCACATGCCCCCCCCCCCCCCCACACACACACGCAAGAACACCCTTCAGGCTTTGCGGTAATCACACCATTTGGTTTTTCTTTAATTTGACCCATGGTCAGTAACCAGAGGGCCTTACACACACACACACACACACACACACACATAAATCAATTAATGTGTCTGTGATAAATACCAGAGTTTCCTGTCCTGTGCCAGCAGCACACAAACTTGTGGTTCTCCTAATTGCTGCTGATTTCGCAGTCCGACTCCGGCAGTGGACGCCGTGCCAAACAGATGCCCTTGCCTGAGCAGGACATGAGTGGGCATGGCCACACAAGACACACACACACACACACACACACACACACACACAGACAAAGTCTCTTTCAAGCCTTGCTGTGATCTGCTAACCCAACCACAAAGACCAGGCAGGAAACAATGGGCTCAAGCAGGGCGAAGGAAATGACTCTGAACTGGTCAGAACAGGTCACCAGCCTCTCAATGGACTCCCTATGGGTATTCAAGTCAAGCAGCACAAAACAGCAGGCTTGTATATGGTTGTGTGTGAGTGTGGGTCTGTGTGCAGGTGTGTGTGTGTGTGTCTGTGTTTGTGTCTTTCATTTCCACTTGCGGTCCTGTTTCATTACGATTATAAAATAACAGCTATTTTGGGCCATATACTGTTTGCTTCATTTCTCTTTGTCTCTCTTTTTTCCTCATCTCAGCAGCAAGCTAATTGATGTATCCATGGCTACGATGCGGCGACGTCAGCTGAATCAAAAATGACCTTACTGAAATACATGTTCTGCCAAGCCATCTGTTCCACTAATTCAGCCGCGATGAAAAATAAGGAAGCAAATCATTGCCTATGGGTGCATTTGATCATCTTGTCTCATACAAGATTCAAGATCAAACAGCGCTGTTAACAGACTTGCTTTGTCTTTACCAAGCGTGATGAGTGGTGGTTGCATACATGGCTTGAAAGTAAATATGATATGAGCTGAACCAGCCAAGTTCATTAATTACTGATTAATGAGTCCCTAAATTCAGATAAATACTAGATGAATATAAATAGATAAATACTAATTGTGAAGACATTTAAGCTTATAAGGCCCAGTGTGCCAAACCCTGAAGGGAGATCTACCCAGCCACACCCCTATCACTTACTTCTAATTTACCTACCCAGGTCTCCTCAGCTGAATCAGATCGCTGCCAAAACCCCCAGAAAGTTCCTGAGAGGAAACAGTTCAGTTATACCTTCTATATTTATTACTGTATACTTTATTTATCGTGTAGGAATTTTGTTCTCTGCATTTGATCCATTCGGGGGTAGTGCACACACATTTTGCTCACCCGGAGCAGGGGGCATCCCTTGATCCAGTGCCTGGGAAGCAGTTGGGGGTTGGGGTATTTATGGATGTGGGAGTGTACTGTTCAATCGCCCCCCCACCCACCCACATTTCTCCTACCGATCAAACCGGCCACCCTACGGTCACAAATCCAATTCCCGAGTCAATGTACCTAGCATGATGACCACTTCCTGCCAGGGTGGACAACAGAACAACATCGTCCTCGCTCAACTCTCGACCCTCACTCTCAATCATCCTCTCCAAAACCACTGCCAGCTGCCTTGAGAATATGGAT
>NC_085017.1:15720701-15733201 GCF_963854185.1 Sardina pilchardus
GTCCGGACTATCGGCGAATTGGACGACCGTATCGATTTCCTGACAGGCCGTGAAAATGTGCCAACAGACAATTAATCAAGAGAGGGCAAGGATTAAATACAGAGTAGGGATAAGGGGAAGTGAAGAAGGGAGAGAAAGGAGAGGAAAGTACATGTGTCTTGGTGATTCGTACCATTCTCCTTTGAAACGGTTCTCCTTCTTCTGCAAGTGTCTGATTTGCATTGGATGCTCGTCAAATGTCTGCCGATATGGTGGGTGAAGTCTAAACAAGGCATGCTACTTTCATCTGGGTCCCTTTGCCTCATTCTCCAACAGCCAGAGCTCACAAAACCATGCCATGTTTCCACCATCCAGTAAGTCTTCATCCATGAAACCCTTCTGATTACCATGATGGGAACACATACACACTCTCACACACATACCCGCGCACACGCGCGCACACACACACACACACACACACACTCTCTCACACACACACACACACACACACACACACACACACACACACACACACACACACACACACACACACACACACACGCCATCTGACACCGTCTGAGCTCAAACTAACTGCAACCCTCTGCCATGGTACAAAACCCTTTTCCTTCTCATTACTCAGGCTCTCTAAACGTGCCCCTCTCTGTTGCACGAGTAGTCCAGACAGATGTGTCATTCCACAACCCAGAGAGCAGAACCCTCCACAAGCGCTGCCATTCCTGCCGGGGTGTTTAAGCCTGACCGGATCGCAATTTTGTCGTAAATCTGTCCACTCGGGCCTGTTTTCACTGTCATTTTCCTAACTATGGGCTAGAAAATACGTGAGATTTATCAGTCCCTCTAGTCATTCTGGCTTGGGGCGGAGAGCTGGGACCTAAAGCTGATCACTCGAAAAAACTCCATCTTTTCCAGTTGTGTGCCGAGAAGATTATGGCCATTCAACTTGATGGCGCACACTCAACGACACCTGGTAGTCCAAACACTTTCTCAGATATTCAAATATTCAAACCGAAACCGACTCTTTTGACGGACACTACTGTTTCTCTTCAAAGTTAAGTGCGGCGCTCTGTAACTCACGGCCGAACGACACTAATAACAGCAAGACGACTTTAAAGGCCGAGAGCTGAAAGGTTGCATCTTCGCATGCTTCTAGTTGGACATGTGAGATGCGGTGGTGAGAGGGCTTCGAGGTGCATCTGTAAAGACTCTGCGAGGAGAGCCTTGGGTTACTTTACGCTGGCAGTTACAACCCTTCCCTCGTGGAGTAATGTGTGTTATTTGCATTGGCTTCTCGTGAAACCATCACCAAGGATCGTAAATGACTTCATAAATTACAGTTTTACCTCCCCGTGCCCCTTGGAATAGGTTCGGACAGAAAAAAAATAAAAAATCAACACCCAGAAGGAGGGGGGAAAAAAACGACCCGGAGCCCATTTTTGTGATTTATACACTGTCCTGGAGGAGACAAGGGGAGAATCTCAATTTTCAGCGACTCCCAAAACATCTCCCCAGCTGGTTCTCATTTCGGCCTGACAGGGCCTGGATCGGACTGGGCTGTCTCTCCGTCTGTTTCCGGCTCCTGCTCCACACACCCCACCTCTCGATCCCACCCCACCCCGACCCTAACCCGATCCATTCCATTTTCGCTGAGCTGTGCGTTGCTGCAGACACTGGGTGCTATCTCTCACCCACACGAATTTGCATTCAGTCTTCGCTGCCACCCGCACTTCCCCTCTCTGCAGATTACATATGTCTCCACGTCGCCGTCGTTCGCTGATTACACCTACGCTATCGGAGATGTGTATTTAACTCATTTGGCGAGGCCTCGGCCAGATTTGTGTCTTTGTAATTACGAAAGATTAGGGACTAATATCTAATTATGCTTTAATATGTTTTAATGCATTTTTAATGACAGCTTGGTGGTGGAGTTGAAACCCAAGAGTCTCGCGAAGGGAGGAAGGCTTCAACTGCGAGGGAATCTTGGCAATCGCTGCTGGCGACCGCGAGGAAGACGTTTAGCTTTTTTTTGAAGGCCCCCGCTCAGACGCTGGCACCAGCACAGTTGTCTGCTCGTCATCTGCACTTGAGCAAAATTTGGTCTAAGGACGGAAAAATGAGGAGGAAAAAGACCTATGTGCTCAAAAATAAACCAAAGCGCATAGGACTTGCACACTCTCATAATTAGCCGACCCCTAATTGGATGGATCTTGAGGTTTGGTAAAAACCGTGCTGCTTGTTGGAGAGTTCTGAGTCAAGGTTTTTTTTCTTTCCATATTTCACCATTTATTTTGTCCTCATCAAGATATGGAAATCCGAGACCGAGCAGATTTAATATTCAAGCTCAGACTCGAATATTGAGAATTAGTTCAAGGCAACAAGGCCCGCACACTTCATTCATTATTCATGTTTATTTTTTGCCTCCTTTCTCCATCCTCACAATACCTCCTTGAGAACGCCAGTACATGTATTATAACAACACAGATCCTCTTTGTTTACTTGAATCAAGGCGTCACGCTACGCATTCCATTATGCGAGCCCAAACGAGGGGGGAGGGATACAAATTTCATTGTGAGCCTAATCAGCGAGGCCTGACGTCTATTAAGTGGGTGCTGTTAATTAATGCCGCATTGTCAGATGCACTGAGTCACTTTCACACTCGACGCATAAATTAAAGCTAATGGGAGCCGACGCCCGACCCGGCTTGCCATATCTGACGATGATCGGAACATGACAGCCTATCGGTCGCCCTGAATTTTTTTTCGTTTTTTTCTTGCGGCGAATCGATCGTTAGATGACGACAGCGCTTATGCGGGTCGTCGTCACCGGGTAGGATCGGTTGTGGCGTAGAATATGTAAACTGCACCAACTCTCAAACAGTATGTGGCACGAGGCATACCAAGGTCACGAATACACGAGCGCCACACAAAAGCCTGAAGGCAATTATTTGAGACGAGGGCCACTTTGCTTAAATGCTAAAAAGCGCTAATGCACTTCCTGCTGTGCAAATGTGTTGCGTACTGTAAAAAAAACGCGCTGGCCCAAGGAGATGCCTGTGGCAGTAATAAACATAATACAAGCGTGCTTTTTTTTCCAGCGAGAGGTGGCTAGACAACATGGCAATTAGCGGCCTTATCATTATAGGCTCGCTAATGTGGCGGTGGGGGCATAGAGAGGCGGCCTGACCTTGCAGAGAGAGGGCTTGTTACTGGGAATACGCTACAACACTATGGAGGGGAGGGAGAGAGAGACAGAGAGAGGAGGGGAGGGAGAGGGAGAGGGAGAGAGAGAGAGGGCCAGCAGATAGAGCAAATATTCGAGAGAGGCACACAGACATTCTCCGCTTGGCTTTTCTCAGCAAGACTTTGGCAGACAAGACGTAAGACAGCCATCATCTTGCTTCTAGCTGACAAGCTCTCAACACCTCAGGAACCACGAGACCCCATGACAGCAGCGAGAGAGCGGGCTCTACTTTGAAAGCGGCAAATGGGGCTACGATCTACCAACAGCCCCAGAGTGCAACGCTGTCAGCTTGGCTCTTCAAGTCAAGTTTTGACCACTGAATAGTTGGCACGAATAACTTTAAATTATTTACAGACCTAGATTGGTCTGCTGGATGCCCAAAACCTATACGCAACCAATACCCAAAAGCTCAGCTAACCTGAGGTCCACTTTAACATTTAAAAGAACATTAGTATTCAGTCCACGGTTGTGCTTGGGAAACGGCTGCTACAGTATTTTGTCCATTCCAAGCACATGTGAGCTCCAGGATGGTGGAGAGCTGATTTTGAGGTTTGCTTACCGGTGATGTCGTGCTGCTTGAAGGAGTCGCTGTAGATCTGGTGCTGGTTGGGGCAGTGCTTCTTCAGCCACTTGCAGACGTCCTGCTGCGTCCACAGGGCCACCGGCTTGGAGAGCTTCACATTTCCTGGCTGGAGGACAACAGATAAAAGAGCTTAGAGCCGTGACTGCAGCAGTCTGGGATCTAAGGGTTGGCAAAGTAAAGTACAGGTACATTTTCAGATGTGGTTATTGAAATTCCACTCTTCACATAAGATGCTTTTATTGCATTTTCGGTCCACAATGGTGCCTCATATTTCTTATCTCACAAGTTTGACATTTGAAGCCCTCTTTAGAACACGCTTAATATGCATTAAATTCTGCAAGACATTCCTAACACCACAATAAATACGGGCCTAATTAAGCAGCCTCAGCTAGAGCAGGGATACAGAGTACATTTTGTATACAAATAACAAAACGTGAGTGCTACTAAGGTCAGGAGAAGATGGGAGTGTGACTCCGAATGCTAAATCAGTCAGTCCACAGACCATTACTTGACTTGGTGCCTTGGAAAAGGTTGGTAAGCCTTTTAAAGGCAAGTGCCGAATATCATTGACTTAACAGTCAGGCAAAACCTCTCAGGCCTCAGCATGGAGGGTCAGGGAGGGGGAATTGGGTTATCAAGGTATGAAGGTAAGTGGGTAGTTGAGTGGACTGTTCCTGCCCCTATGTCACACACACACACACACACACACACACACACACACACACACACACACACACACACACACACACACACACACACACACACACACACACACACACACACACACACACACACTAACACACACACACACACACACACACACACACACACACACACACACACACACGGCACATTCATTGACAAGCCATTCTTCTCTTCATGAAAGGCCCTTGATTGAGAGGCAGTAAATGAGAGGGCTGTGTTTTTTCTCTTGTTGTTTCTGAAGAGTGGCGTGATTGAACCAGCCAGCGTTGAGAGGCCACACACTCCTGAATCCCCCTCCATCGTTTCATCTCTTATCCTGTTTCTCTTGTAAATCTTCCACTTTTACTGCAAGGAAATTAACCATCTCAGGTTATTAGTAAATAAGATCTTCTACATCCAGACTGGGATCTATTACTACATTACAACCACCTGCGGTACTTTTATTCCATATCATTTTATTATTTTATTTAGCTCCATTCTATTCTACTCTTTTGTCTGTGATTAACAGGTGGGCAACCACCAAGGGTATACAGACGCAAATACAGACGAGACCATGGCAGAATTTAAGAATGTGACATTAGTGCTGACTGGTTAGTCTTCATAACGGCTGATGTTACTAAAAAATGGAAGGCTTGCATAAAATGACACTATGGTCGGGGATGACCTTTCCTTTAGTCATTAGGGTGTTTCAGGGGGAAAAAATGATGAGTCACTTCTAAAATTTCATGCCAAAAATTATTACAGTATCAAATGTAATCCACGTCGCCCATGACAATGCCTGTCGGTGTCCAAGGTGAAGCATCCCTGCAGTCTGCTCTTGATTTGCAAATGTCTTCTTTATTAGCAGCCCAATATGTCTATGATTGGTCATTCCTTTGTTTAAATGATGGCCACTTCCACCAATAAACTTCCTCAATTTTGCCCACGGGCACTAGTAATTAGATTCAGCTGAACTTACAGCACCACGGCTGCTGAAGGCAGTAACTCCTCACAGGCTGTAAAATAAATGCCACATTAGAGGTTACTGCCAATGGAGACAGTCAAATCTCGTTGAATGGAGGGTTACAGTGAATAGTGAGTTTAGTATGAACGGAGAGTGCTCGAAATCACAATGGAAAAATAACCCATTGGACTTAATTGTAATTTGCACTTAAAATAAATGTCTAAGCACAGCTTTTACATTTGAATGCAACATTTCTTTTTCTGGATTACAAAATTGATTCATGATGTGACTACTGTACTTTGTTCCAATGGAATAGTTTAAATCAACTTTGCATTAAATATACATGCCACTTCAACTCTATTGTGTTCTACCTACAGCTTGAGGCTTGTATAGAGTAGGCCATGAATACTGCAGTGCCAATGTGAGCAGAAGATATTTCACAGTCACTGCTTCCTGAGATGAAACATCCTGAATAAGATGTGCCTCTGTCATCAGCAGCATTCATTATGGTTAGAGACATGACACCCGGAACCACAGTCATATCTCATGCATGCTCAGAACCTCACACACCTAACACACTCATGTGAACATTTCTGGCAACACTGATAGCTGCTTGATTATCCAAGTGTTCTTTTTAAGGCTTATGGGAACACAAAGAAGTGGCATCAAAGGAACATGTGATGATTTGCCTTTCTGGTTTAGAAGTGGCTTGGGTGTTTCACATTACAGTAATCTCACATGATTCTATTGGATAAATTCCTTTCTGTGGCAAATATGTTGGTTAAATCTAAAAACATCGTGCTTTGAATAGTTTGTTCGATTCAGTGTTTTGTTGTTTAGTTAACTGTGACAACCCATCTTTTTTTATGTACAGTGAGTGACCTTCCATGATTCGATCATATAAATGGAATGCTCAATTGGAATGATTATTCAAACATAGTAAAGATGTGTGTCATACCAAACTTGGCTGGTTAATTTAATTGTAACATTGTGTGGTTTCGCAATTGTTCAGCCCTGACCCTCCCCTCTCTACAATGCAGCATACTACAGTATGAGAGGAGAACACAACAGCAACTAGCAGATGTGCAGAGAGCAAACCTCAATCGCATTTCCCACCTTAAAAGACATGCTAGCGACAGATGCTTGCACCTTCCTTGCTAGCACCCTCTCCTCCCATGTCTGAAGCTGCGAATTCAAGTCCAGCACAGGACCGTGAGCAGTGCTTGTCCACACAATTTATTTAATACTAATAAGCACTCAGCAGCAATACCTGTCAAGTATTGAGTACCTAACATCAGAACTTTAGAAGATTATTCTGACGACGAAACGAGACGTGAAGAACTCTTCAGACTGGTCCCAAGGGATATTAGGGTCCTTTAGTTCGAAGCTTCTTTATATAACGGCTCACCATTCTTTCTCAATCGTATCTTCAGAAAGGCGGTTTTTAATTCAGACTGGGGGCTAGTTCTCCGATGTTGTGTTTAAGTGTGCAGGGCCTCGCCCGCAGCCCTGCAGCTCCTCAAACAGGATGGGATTGGACGCGGAGCCACATTAAGATTCCAGGGCCAATTAGAGCGGATGACTGACAGCACTGCACTGAGCAAAAGGAGGGATGAAATAAAGAACATGACAGGAAGGAAAAGCATAAAAACACTTTTAGAATTGCTGCGTGTGTGTGTGTGTGTGTGTGTGTGTGTGTGTTTATGACTTAGAGAGAGAGAGACAGAGAGACAGAGAGAGAGAGAGAGGAGGGGATTGTATCACTCTGAGCTACCTGTGCTTATACATCTGTGTGTAAGCATTGCAGGCTACTTCTGTTTGAGTATTTGTACGTGTGTGTGCTTGTTTTTTCTGTGAGAGAGAGTGTATGTGTTTGCATGTGAACATGTGTGTCACTCTGTTCTTGCCATAATTAAAGACGTTATACAACTGAAGTGTTTCGCGTGTTACTATAGCAACGCTACAAGGACAACAGAGAAAAATAAGAGTGTGTAAAGAGAAAAGAAACATGAAGGCAAAAAATCTCAAGTGAAAAGAGAACCTGTACTGTATCAAACTGTGAGATTTACAGCAAAATAGAATGCATTTATTACAATTTCTCGATGAATATGATTTAACACTTCACAGTCATCTTAAATTATAACCTAACTGCTACTCATTGCGTGCAAGACATACTTTTAGCATTGAACTGTTCACATACACTACTAACAATATTATTAATAATAACAATAACTATAATCGTCATTATTGTCAGTCCTGCAAAATGCTACTTCTCTGCATTATTATTATAATTTTTATTATTATTACACATTATTTCTATTCATATTATACATTCTATATTATTATTGTCCATTCATACTGATCACATTCTCACTGCATGGCATGTTTTATGTGTTTTGGATACTTTTACCAAGACGTGTATTTCTTTTAAGTGCATCTGACCTTTTAACATCAGTCCACGGACAGATGCAAAATAGCCATCTAGGCTAATTCTGGCACATTTATATTTAATATCCATATCATATATTACATTCTAATCAAAATGAAAATCATCATCATCACCATAATAATAATATCTGAATGTGGCCATTATTGGTTTCTCATTCATCATCTGCTATATCGGCAGCCCTGACAACAGCCGTGTTTTATACATGCAGCCAGAGCGCCACCCTGTGGACAGTCTGTTTTCCTCAGGACACAGACAGGGCTGATGATGTGTCCTCCGGACGGCCACTAGCAGTGCCCGAGTCCAGACTGCCCTGCGGCGCTATGAGACACACTGAGGCCCAGTGTCATTCCCCCTATCAATGCCTTTCAGTTAATTAACTGCCCAGGCTCCTCAGATGAATTCAAAGCCAATCTTTCGCCTCTCCCTCTTGCTCTCTCTCTCTGTCTCTCTCTCTCTCTTTCTCTCTCTCTCTCTCTCTGTCTCTCCCTTTCTTTCAGTCCTGGAGCACAGAGGCAAGAAAAAGGCTGGCTGTTAATTATACCGTGGCGTGTGTTGATGAGTCCAGCTACACCACGGGCGAGGAGGGAGGAAATGGGGGACGCGCAGGGAATTGGTAATGGCTAAAAATGGCCGCTTGAAATTGGATTTGGATGGCGTGCAGGCATTGTGGCTCCCATCAGAAAGAAGAAGAAAAAAAAAACATTATTACATAAGGCGGCTGTTGCGGGAGCAGCTTGGTGGAACAGGGTGGAGCCGGCGCAAAGAGAATGCTAATACAGAATGCTAATACTCTTTTGCAATGGGTCAGACCCGCGTGTTCATATACCTTGAGCTACACTTGCTGCATTGTAGGCCTTCAGAAGTAAGCAGTGGTAGCAAACAGCATTCAGGCTTAAAGGGACACTTCACCGATTAGCATTCAGCTTTGTATCTTTAGAAAACCAGTCATGTTTTTGAATGGTCGTGCATCATTCCCTCAGTTTGCCTTGAGATGGGAGAAATACGGATTTCAATGTTGGACTTCCTGCTTTCAATGATGTTAAAATCATAATTTTACATCATTGAAAGCAGGAAGTCCTATTCATGGGTTTCATTGAAATCCGTATTTCTCCCATCTCAAGGCAAACTGAGGGAATGATGCACAACCATTGAAAAACATGACTGGTTTTCTAAAGATACAAAGCTTAATGCTAATCGGTGAAGTGTCCCTTTAATTACTGTATGAATCAGACTAGTCTCTTCCTGGTTATCAACTAAGCTGTTTTGTACAGAGTCCACCCAGTCGAGGTAATACAATTTCCAGTCAGAATCTTCCTCAGAAGTAGTGACATAAGAACGCTGTCACGACAAGTGTTGAGAAAGACAAGACACCCACAGGTCAATTCAGGTTCTTCCGCATTTCAGACACACAATAGACAGGAACGGGAACGATAAGATGCTCTGATGGACGATAAGGAGTTCATTTGTGTTGCTTCAATTGTCTGGATCCAGTTACAAATTGTCTGAGTTACCTGAGTTACAAGTTTGACCTTGTATGCATGCACGTGTGAGTGCATATGAGTGCCAGTGTCAAAGGTTTCATGTTGTGGTGTGCATTTTTTTCCCAACAAAAATCTAACAGTAAAAGTGTTTTTCCAACAGTATTTTTCACCTACATGTACAATCGATATACATTGTATATATATTTTTAATTGAAACATCAAGGTGTTTTTACACAAGTATGAAATACAAAACACTATGATGTTTATCACATAGAGTAATTCAATTAAACTCAAAACATGTGATTCTGTTTGTGTGTGTGTGTGTCCTATCTTAATTTATGGTAGTCTAGGACATGTGCACAGACTCTGTTAGAGGCTTGCAAATTGCTGGACTGAGTAAAATGACCTCTTAGCGATTAGCCAAATACTTTTCTGCAGCGATGCCACCTCTATACTTCACATACATAGCCTATTTATTTATTTATTTATTCATGTTTGTATTGTCTAGTGAGACATAACAGGCTCTTTGTCATTATTTTGATGCTGTGTTGTTTTAATCAGTATTGGTCATTCCAAATAAAATAATGTGTGTGTGTGTGTGTGTGTGTGTGTGTGTGTGTGTGTGTGTGTGTGTGTGTGTGTGTGTGTGTGTGTGTGAGTGTGTGTGTGTGTGTGTGTGTGTGTGTGTGTGTGTGTGTGTGTATGTGTGCGTGTGTGTGAAAGAGAGACAGAAAGAGAGTTTTAATCTCTTCCTCTATCTGGACACTAAACTCTCTACTGACCTTAGAGAGTTCTGATTCTGAGACAGACCGCTGGGGTGGGGATCGCCTCTGGAACGCTGGGCTCCGCTCGGGAAAGGTGGGACTACTGTCCTCGTCCAATCCCAGGCTCTCCTGCTCGATAGGCTCCTCCTCCAGCTGAGAGGTGATGTCCTCCGAGCACACCTGGTGGTCGATGCCGTTCTGGCTCAGGTTGCAGTGGACAGCTAGAAGGTACACAAACAAACAAACACACAGACAAAAAAAATAACAGAAAAAAATGAGACTTCTTGGAAGTCAGTACCATGAAAATAACACCAGATGGTGCTCTCACTTCCCCTCAGAAGACATACCCAAATTTGAAACACCAAACAAGTTCTAACACACTCCTTACATCTAATACTGCGACTCATCTCTCATTTTCTGTCTAAACTCATGTAGGCTCACTGGTTCAAAGGCTTGCTGAGGTTTCAAGAGAATCATCGACTCCAATTTGTCTTCAGGATTTTGTGATCTGGTGTGGCAGTTTCACTCTAAATAGCTTCTTACACCTCAGCCCACATACTGTTTATTCCAAACCAGTTTTTTGTGGTCTGATGTACTGTTAAGATAAATGAAAGCTTTATCTCATCAGAAACTGAAGAGGGTTGTGCGGCAAAAGGGACTGTGGAAGTCTCTCTCTCACACTCTGTAATTACAAACAAGCATCTGGGTAATTTGCTCAGAAATCTGTCTCCGTGTGATGGATTTGGGTTCTAATGGTAATTCTGAGCACCACAGAGATTTAAACCTCCCCCAGATTATGGCATCCGTCATTTTAATTGTCACAGGAGGTTCAAATAGTGTCTACCAGAAATTAGCTGTTGGGTTTACTGTAATCACCTGGTGCTCCCCTGGTTGAACAGATTCATTGTGCTTCGACACTAACTCACACCCATAATTATGGTGTATGAGGAAGTCATACAAGGAAGGATTTATTTTTCGGCGAGTTACTGTAACGCTATCATGTTCCAGGAAGAACACGCCAATGCATTGTAATAACTATTCCAGAGGTGGCCATTAAAAAGAATTACAGATTGCGGTCAGGCTCTTTGATCAAGACAAATTGCATGTCTTTGACAAATTAAATTGGTTCACTTCCTTGTTGTCACACAGAACACAACAACTGTCAAGTGGCTTGCCCCTAAGGCTCTGGAGCTGCTATATCTGTCAGCATTCACTAAGGGGCGCCAGACTTCAACACGTCAGGGCATGCTGAGGTAAAAATGAACACTTAACAGTCTGTAGGCTCTGAATAAATCATGCATCCTGATAACCTAACACGGCAAAAATAATTATGACTTAAAAACAAAAAGTAAATTCGTGTTACCTCACTAGTCCCTCTTTGGGATTAAACTCTCTTGCCCTGATTTTCAATTGGTGCAGGAGTAGGTCAACATAAAATAACCATGAGAATTACATTCCTTTTCAAATCAGAGCCATTGCAGGAGCACAAATCCATGTACTACATATATGTGATGATAAGACTCTTGTACCCAGTCCACCCTGCAAAAATGGGAGGCATTAATATGCAGGGTCCAAGATCTCATGCCCCTTGTGCAATGAGTTGCCTTTATGTGTGAAATACATATTGCTGTTGAGTGTTTTTTTTCTCTGTAAAAACGTAATGATCTTGTATTTTCTATTTTCTACTTATTTTTATTTCCACTCTTTTACCATGTGTATGGATTACTATCTAGCTTTCATGTAACCGTCTTGCCACCCCCCCCCCCCCCTCCCCCTTCCCCTGTTTATGAAACTCAATAAACAGTTGATAACAAAAAAAAAAAGACTCTTGTACCCACTACCCTGTGAGACACATCCTCCCTCCACAACATCCCTCAGCTGAAGGACAGGGTTATGGGAGATGAGAGAGGAAGAGGAGAGAGGAAGAGGAGGAGGGGGAGAAATGACACTTTGGCTAAATCCATCACGCTGGCCCGAACTTGAACCGCGGCCAGACGGTGGACGCTTGCCAGGGATCGTTCCGGGCCGCTGCCGGCCGCCAATTACAAGAAACCCGACCAGGAATTAACGAAAATAAAAACCATGCCCTTCCCCATAGCTGTGGCCCGGGTAGGCGGGCAACTGCCACTCTCAGACGACACGCCATTCACGCCTTGAGGACAACCGGAAAACATCAAATGTCAGGCGAAGCGCCTGTGAGCGCAGTGTCCTCACGAAGCTCCCAACCAAGGCAATTTGTCTACAGCTAAATGCTTGCGAGCTGAAACAGTGTGAAGATTTAGAAACAACATCCGTCAGCAAAGGAAGAAGAATCAGTGATACTTAATTTGTCCCAAAA
>NC_085017.1:15735701-15818201 GCF_963854185.1 Sardina pilchardus
GCGCTCTGGGTGCTGGCCAGCCGAGGCCTGGCCCGGGTCGCTGGGCGTCCGTCCGTGAGAACCTGCCGGCTGGGGATCTGGCTTTTTGCGCCGTCTGGCCCTTAATTCACACTGACAGCGCGTACAACATTAGCACTGCGCCAAAGGAGGAGGCAGATAGAAAGAAAGAGAGAGAGAGAGAGAGAGAGAGAGAGAGAGAGAAAAAAGTTCCACAGCACCAACAACACACACACACACACACACCAACACACAGACACACACGCACTCCCCTCTGCCTGATCTGTTTGGCTGCCATGGCCCCACAGCAGACACAGATGCACCCTGCTCTGCACTAATTCTCCCCCTCTACCCTTTCACAAAAAAAAATTGAAAAAAACAAAAAGAAGAGAGAAAACTGACCCAGTTTAAACAGACGCTAACTGAGCTAAAAATGAGCCCGTTGCTGAGTGAGCCACTGTTACAAGAAAAAAAATAAAACGACAATCACTTTGTGGCATGAGATACAAAGACAAGTGCATATAGGAAAGCAGTATTAATAGATTTCAAAAGCTACAGAGATATGGAGCATAAGGACAGCTATTAATATTTCAGAAAGGCGGAAGAACTTTTGGACGCTTTTTCAAAACCCCTTCCTGCTTTGAGGGACAAAGCGTGCCTTGATGTGACAGGCTGTTTACTAAAAATAGGGCGATGGAATTTTTTCCAAGGTTTGTTGGCTGAGGGACAAAATACACTCTCTTAGGTAAATGACTACCTCATACAAGGTAGACGTTTCACTTCAACTCAAATATTCTGTATTATCAATTAGAAAATAAGATAATCTTAAATGTGACCTTTATGATTCTACAAAACATTTGATTTGGGGTTCCATCAAGGTATGCAAAGGAGAACTTTTAAAAGTTCCTCTTTAGGACATGGCGAAGAGGAACTGTGTTACCATAGAGTGATTGTCAATCTCTGAAACTGTATATTGCAGTCACCTCTCAAAGCCCTGCCATGAGGAACCTGGCATGAATTAATTATGACTCTTTAAAGTCTATTGCAGACAGGCTTTCAAATATCACCCAGTCATCACCTCACTGCCAACATTTCAACTCAAGCACTTTTCCCCAGCACTGTTAGCCATTCTGAATCACCCTAAATTTTCATACCAAGCACCAAAAACGACTGACGCACACATGCAAATACAAGACTGAAGGTCGGTATGGATTTCCATAGCAATGAGTATTGATTCGCTCCGTGTGCCAACAGCATTTTTTGAGGCGAACTTCTGTTCGAGGGAGCTGATTTAGTGTAACACTGACTGCTGGAATTACCGCCGGCACGGTTTGCCTCATCTCTAGCCCATAACCATCGCTCACGGTGGCCATATCTTGCGGCGAGATGAGGGGGGGTTCATGGGAATTTTATACGACCCTTGCCAGATTAAGACAACAAATCAATGAGCTGTCTGGCGATGACATTGAGACACCCCCCTTTCCCCGACCCCTCGCTCCATCAAACAGACCCACATAGTTTCTTGCCATCACAATGTCTTGAGTGAGTCTACAGTGATTTGTGCACCGTTATGCCACACGCCGTATCGTAATTCAGTCCCACTGCCTCAGCCTCCTTTCGGTTGAATATTAATAAGATCCAAAATTAGACTAGGCCTACACCTCCTTGCCCTTATTCTTCATGAGGAAGTGGCCTCACTCCAAAAAAATAGAATGGGCCACAGCTATAAATAGAAGCATCATCCAGCAATCCATATTGATCCCAGACTCAGCGAATGTAATAAGCTCCTGGGTTTTGCATGAGAAGCTGAGATTTTTTTTTCCGATTTCGAGACAAAGTACTGGCCTCTGCTACCTTGCTGAGTCAAAAATCCAATTAGCCACACATCCCAAAGTGCTAAATCATATGTAAGAGGCTCTGAGAACATTTGATCCCTTGTATCAACTCATTCCTCATTCACTGCAATTCTCAAGGGGCATTACTCAGTGTTATATAATGCCTTCTTCATGACCCTTACTGGAAATGAAATGGCTGCACAAGGTAGAGACACTTTGAGTATGTTTTTTGTCTTTCTTTTCTCTATGGCTCCAGATTCAGAACACAATCCTCTATCAAGTGCTCCAGGTAAGAAGCCATTCAATCCCAATTCCCTCTAGACTACCTCAAGGCCTCTGTGATGTGCTTGGACTCCTAAGTCCGACCTAAACAAATGCTTTTGGGTGCCACATGCATTGGCAGCCGTAAACTCAGGGACTCCTGATCCCCCCGAGGCATTAAAAAAGTTGAGAGAGGCCACTGTGAGGGGACAACAAAGTGCCTGTCAGGATGCATAAGCCGCCTATCCCGCTATCTGGGCCTCAATTTAGCCATCCCACTCTCAGGCTTTGACAAACAGTCTCTCTCTAGCAGCACATCACAGCCTTGGCTATGAGGGATATTAGGATTTATTTTCTACTGTGGACAAACAGTATCAAAGTAGGGGCTGGACAGAGAGAGAGAGAGAGGAGCGTCATAGAGCAAGGGTCTTATTAAGGATAAAGAAGAAAGAAGAAGCCAGAAGCTCTCATCTTTTGCAGGACAGACACTTGCTTCCTTAACACCTAACTTTCTCATCGAGAGGCTTATCGTCAATTAAACTACAGTAATATCAATATAAAAAACAAAGATGACAAAACATGTAAACATGCTTTTGGTTGCACGTAATTGCACTTATCACAGGTAGGTACTTATCACATTTTGCGGTACCATTGTAGGGGGGTACATTTCAGCTCTTTGTGCAACTGAGGGTGCTCTGTAACACCACTGCATCATGAATCATTCTGAGCAGCGACACGGTCCTATTGTATCATGTCTTCCCATCTCTAAAGCCTCTCTCATACTGCAGGGTCATTTGCTTTAAAAAAATATATTGTGTTCAAAAACTGAACAAAAAACATGCCCATTGCCCCCCCATTAACTCAAGATGCCAACCTCTCAGGCGAGTCTGGCGGTGGCAGTCCATTCATAGATTTCACAGAGGTATGGCCTGGAGTCTGTCAGTCGAGAGCAGCTTAGTCAGTGTGATTCTCAGTAGGACTGAGATCTGAGGGGGGTTAGGGGCTTCGCTAATGACTAGGCTACTACCTCCAGGCTGTGCAAACTAGGAAATGTTGGGATGGCTGAATCAGCTGACGGAGGAGGGTGTTTCACTTGGGAACCTGCCCTTTCCACCACTCATGACTGCCAGCCGCAGTACACCACCCGACCTCTGGAGGGGGTGGGTCATGATGACACAGCAGCACTCACTGGGCTACACACACACACCAGACAGTTGCATTTACATTACACTTATTCATTTAATGGATGCTTTTATCTCAAGCGACTTACACATGTCATATTAGAAGGGCTGTTGTCCCTGGAGCAACTCAGGGTTAAGTGCCTTGCTCAAGGGCAAAACCATGGAAGCCAGATATTGAACATACAACTGTTACCAACCTACAATTACCAACCAATCTTCAGAACCCACAAGGTCTTTTGGCCCTGTCTTACTGATGACCATTCAAAAAATATAATTGAAATCTAAACAAGTATTTCCCATTATTCTAAATGTCCTACTCCTTGTTTATGAACATGTAGTAACAAAGATTGAAATCACTGTGTAATTCCTATGAGAATTTACATGAAAACCAATGACTTTGATTTTGCTGGAATGTACATAACACATCTGGAACAACAATGTGTACAGTGACTGTACAGAAGATACTCATACTGACAGGAAAGAGAATATACCTTCAGATATCAAGGAGCTGTAATACTATTCTAGCATGTTAATAATTAAGCATAATTCAAAGAAACGTAAGTTTCCAAATGCTAGAAGGGCACATGGAGAGAGAGGCCGATCTTGCTGACAATGCTAACCTATAAAGAAATACGATATAATTGTAGCCAAAGAAGTATAATTTGTGGATTCGCTCTGAGATTGAAAAGCCACTACACAATTGAATGAGCTAGATCAGTGGTGTCAAACTCATATTAGAGACCTTGTGGGGGCCGCCAATGCTATGGTCATTATCATTTTTCTGCATGGGTATCAGAGAGTAGTTTGAAGATATGCTCCTCTTAAACAGCACTTTACTATGCCCACTTATGAGCAAACAAGTACAAATGAACTGCTATCATTTCTCTCTTGAAGTACTCTAACTCCATGTAAGATTTTTCAGTGTTTTCCTTCCTGAGGATGGTTGCAGTTCTATGTTTAATCAATGTGTCATATGATATATTGCTTATTATACATTGTTGAAGACAACTGGACGTGAATATTTTTTTTCCTAATTTCCCCTTCCTACCCAAAACATCTGAGGGGCCATATGAAACCTGCTGGCAAGCTGGTGGACCCCCCAGGCTTTATGTTTGACACCCCTGGGCTAGATACAAATCGATCTGGTCGTTTTTGTGTAATCCTGCTGCTAGACAGACAAGACGGAAAAATCACATCATAAACATAACCTTCTTGGGAGAAGGTAACAAAAGTTCAAATCTGCCATTATGTTTTCTTTCTGCCTGTAATGTCTGAAAGGGATGGGGGGAAGAACACACCATAATGAGGCAAAATACTTTGGAGTATAAAACCGGAAACTGCACGTTTGATCAGCTTCAGCATTTCACCTGCTATGAATCATTAACACCATCTGCTTACAGTACAGTCCATCTTTCGGTGTGTTCTGCTTCCTCAGCAAGTAGAGAAAATGACATCAGGCCTGTGTCTGAAGTTCTTCCATGGCTCTAGGCTTAGCGTTACCATAATGATGACACCAGACATTCACCTGTCCAGTTTCTGAGACACACGTTTGAGGTAAGAGGTCATCCTGGCTGGTGGTGTACTAATCAACCTGAGCAGACAGACCCTCCAACCAAATAGTGTCACTATTAAGATGACAAGTATCAGCCTGACCTACCTGGCTCAGGTTTGTAAAAATGAATGACTAGTCAGCCATAATGGAATATTATATTGCCCTGGACCAAGTTTGCTTATATTATTCGCTGTTACTGTAAGTCTCAGGAATAAGCACATGCTGTTCAATTATTTTACCGACGAAAGTATGTCGTGATAACCCTGATTATCATCAAAACAGGTTGATACCTTCGCAACCTGAAGATTGTAACGTATGTTGAAATGCATGCTATTTGAACCGTGCTCCATCATTTCCAAAACAAAACGGGCCACGAGTCTGGCACACAGGTATCCGCACGGCCAGTGAGTATTAATCAGGCGAAATGTCATGTAGGCTACCTGACTACCATAACGCTGTGGTGAGGATGATGTGGGCCAAAATCACAGGTTGGATTACCAAAAGTGTCTGACACGTAGACAATTCGAAAACACACCATCATCTCAACCGCTGGAGCGAGTTTGTTAGCGGACTGATACCAATGATAAGGAACCGGTTTGTCTTTGTCTAACATGCACATGATTCCTCACACTTGTCTTGTATTGACAAACCACGCATCTTGAAGTTGCATACTTAAAACAACAAATCTGCACACCTACCTCGCATGGGATTCTGAATCCAGAGAATGCCCCCTATCAGGTGAGGTGATTGCCCGAGCATCATGTCTGCAACTGCTTATACGCGTCTGGCTTTCGGTGGATGTCCAGTCGTACGCACGCCTGGCAAAACTATTAAGCAAGGTATCAATTTCGGCCGTGTTGCTGCAGGTTAGCCCCCATGGTTCAACTCCTGGGGAGTCACGATTACACAAAAGGGCCTTGGTGAGGGCTTAGGTCGACACGTTGTGGTGCCTTGCCAATAAACAGCAGGTTTTTATTCCTATTCTTAACGCTTCCAGGTTACCGAGAGGACAGCGCGAGCTAAAGTTACCAACACTTGTCAATTATATTACGAAACATGTTGCACTATTAGACTATGTGCATCAGTTGGTTGTGCACATAGTATAGGCTACTAACGTCCAGCAAACGCGTTGCTGCTGGATTTCTGACGATTTAACCTATGTACTTTTCGAAATCTCAGTGCATCTCTCCAAATGCACCGCTTTGTCCATGCATTATCGACGAACGAGTTCGCTGAGAAAATGAAGACGCTCAATGATACACAATATTCGCTAATCTTCAAAGAATGTGACTCGGTTCATCTCAGCTCATGCAGGCTCCATTCAGACCATCACAGTAATGTATGCTGTGGACGTGTACTAGGAAGACAAAGATCTGCTGGAGAGCCGCTACTAACACTAGCCAATCATAGACTAAGCTCGCCGGTCCAAGCATCCACGCTTGACTGTGCACCTTGTTTTTATCATGGTCGTACAATTCATCCCTCACTGCAGAAAAACAGATATTTGTTCAGTTCGGAAACGCCACATAATAGTTTGCCATGCTTACCTTCAACAGCCATTCTGCTAGTTCTCCAATTCGTTCATAATTCACGCGGGCGCAATTTTGTTGTGTTCAGTCTATCCTCATTCTACACAATCGTGTCGCTTGTTAACACTTGCTGCAGGCAAGCCACTGTCAAGTGGTGCGCACCGCAAAGAACTGAACGCTGTTTGCTCGGAGAATTGTGGGGGCTGTAGTTATTTACCCAAGGTGGGTCTGTGCGAAGGGTGAGGCTGTAATTGGTCAGTTGATCAGTGATGGGAAAGGGCTGCACACATGGCAACAGAGAGATATTGTAAGATAGAACACTAGTTCATACAATGTGTGTGTTTGGGGATCTTTCTCTCTCTTTCATGAATGCAGGGAACACTGTGTAGCACAAAAGCAGTGAGATCGAGTTGCATGTAAAGAAAGATAAGTTTGTTTGGAGAAGTCGGTAGAGCCAGTTCGATTAGTTTCTCTCCTTGCTGTGACGTCTGTGCTGGTGGATGTAAGCAAAAGAGGAATAAAATAGTGCACGGACTCTGTGATTCGCTATCAATTCCTTCCACATTATAGCCTACTCGCTTTACACACTCACCGGCCGGGCCTAGCGGTCTGATTACTGTAGTAGTAGTAGTAGTAGTATTATCCATAGGCCTACAGATAATATCCTTTAGCCTTTGTTTTCATGTAACAAATATAATAAATCATTTTTAATCTAGATCTATAAAATATAATAGCTCTAATCGCTATTATTTTTTCAGTGGTGAAGATGACAGGAACCAAGTTGAACACCATTTCTATCCTGGGTGCAGAGGTCAAGGTAGGCTAGTTGGAGAGCTACAGATACCTGCCTCCCCGACCTTTGAACATCGCAGGCCAGATTCGAAGAATAACATTGTGACAAAGTTGTAAGCCCCAGATTTCATTGGAAATACTGGTCACCATGAAGACAATCATTACTCTTTTATTATTCTATTGTTATTGTAGAGTCGAGATTGTTTTCCATCTCATGGAATGTGACGCATTAATAGCAAGAAGACAATGCAACAGATTTAAGGTGTAAAATATATGGACACAAAGACAAGTCACTCAACGCCTATTCAAAAGCATGAGGCAAACTGTTTGGCAGTACACGGGCCCAGGGTGATTTTCTGTGCTTCCATACTGTGGGTGTTTGAACTTACACACTCTGCTGTAGGATTGTGTAGTCCTATTATAGTGCATATCCTGCAGATGTCACAGTAAGCTTCTGTCAAAATAAGGATCCTGACAGAATATCATACCTGACCTTATCGGTCAGTTCTCAGACAGACAAACTGTGCTGAAGGCAGAGGAGCTTTAGTGCTGACTCAGATGTTCTGGGCATGCGTCTCCTTGTCTTCACAGGTGCGATGGATTACTACTCGTTCTCTCCGCCCGTGGGCAGAGGCACTGGCACCGCCTATGCCATCTCTGGAGACGGACGTAGTTAGATTACAAGTTACTTTAACCACAGTCCGAGTGTGGGAGCAGACCAATAACCAGATCACTGGGTAAAGACTTCAAAGGTGAATTTGTCTTGACATGAACCAATCTGAATATTGCCATAAAGTGACC
This sequence comes from Sardina pilchardus, assembly GCF_963854185.1. Taxonomy (NCBI): domain Eukaryota; kingdom Metazoa; phylum Chordata; class Actinopteri; order Clupeiformes; family Clupeidae; genus Sardina; species Sardina pilchardus. The sequence goes on from NC_085017.1 coordinate 15,743,650, forward strand.
AAAGCTGCAGCTCCAAACAATTTAGCTACCTTGTCTAGGGTTTAATGTTTATAGCTAAAACCTGAAAGCTACTGTATGTGTTCCATATATTTTAATGGCCGGTGTGGCCACAGTTACCATGAAAAAATATTCTGATTACTGATTCGGTCTGTCATATTTCAAAACCTGTATGTTGCATTCAATTTCATGTTAAATGTGACAAAGTTGTAAGCCCCAGATTTAATTGGAAATACTGGTCACCATAAAGTTGAACCAGAAGGACAAACATTACTCAATTCTAGAGTCATTGTTGTTTTCCATCTCATTAAATGTGACGCAATAATGGCGAAAAGACAATGCTACAGATTTGAGGCGAGCAAACACAAAGACAAGTCACTCAACGCCTATTCAAAAGCACCAGGCAAACTGGTATAAACGTGTGTGTGTCCCTTAAACTCCAGTGTTCTGCATTAGTCTCCAGTCTGTAAAGTTCTCTCTCAGAAGACATTCTAAATCTCACACTGCAAAGACAGTCTGACGGTGAGTATACTTTCAAATAGGTGAACTCTTTATCTCCCTGCCCCGTATTTCATTGTTCTGTAGCTATTTTGAGATCAGTTTAGTTGTGGGTAAAACAACCAGGCTGAACCAGGCTGAATAACTTTTCTGGGAGTGTCAAACATCAGTATAAGAAAATAGTATTTTCAGAGAGGTCTTCCAATTTGATTCATTAGTATTTTAGCAAAGGGTTCATATGGAGCCTTTCTGAGCATCCATGGGATGGGTACAGATCGATTTATTATGTAATAATGTTACAAATACATGTACTTAATTGTAGAAACTGAATGCAATTCATTCCATATCCATTCATTTCAGGTTTGTAATGATTGCTTACTCCTTGTGTTATTCATACAGATGTTCGGATTCGTGGCTCTGTCTCTTCTGGTTGCCAGTACACTGGCCCAGGGTGAGTATCTGTGCTTCCATACTGTGGGTGTTTGAACTTGAACTTACACACTCTGCCGTAGGATTGTGTATAGTCCTATTATAGTACATATTCTGCAGATATCACAATAAGCTTAAGTCAAAATAAGGATCCTGGGGATCCTGACAGAATATCATACCTGACCTTATCAGTCAGTTCTCAGCCAGACAGACTGTGCTGAAGGCGGGAGCTTTGGTGATGACTCAGATGTTCTGGGCATGCGTCTCCTTGTCTTCACAGGTGCGATGGATTACTACTCGTTCTCTCCGCCCGTGGGCAGAGGCACTGGCACCGCCTATGCCACCTCTGGCGAGGGACGTATCACCGCGGTCCGAGTGTGGGAGCAGAACAATAACCAGATCACTGGGTAAACATCCCACAGTCCCTGCATAGGTTATATGCTATAAGTTATCTATACTCTTAGGGATGGAAAATGGTGCTGTATAGAAACGAAAATGCTCTATTTTATACAGTATATGGCACACCTAAATGGTTATTTAAACCATTTTGAAGCGTTCATAAAAGGAACCCCTAAAAGGATTCTTTAAAAGCTCTTTTTAAGAGTATAAGTTATGTGTTTTGTATTATATTTTCATTTTGGATGTACCTCTGATGCACATAAATAAGCTTTTATTAAGTCCTATGAATTACTGTAATTAGATTAGTCATGCCATCATGCACATCAAGATCTTGATATTCAAAAGTTGTTTATTCATTTTCTATATTTATTATTGACTGGCTTCTATTCTGCCTGTATAGGTTTCAGCTGAAGTATGGTTTCGCCTGGACTCCTCGTATAGGCCGCAATACCAGCAGCAGAGTGGACATATCTCTCTTTGACGACGAGGCCATAGTGCAGGTGTCGGGAAAATACAACCCTAACAGATTCATACAGCAGGTGCTGTTTGTGACCAGCAGGGGGCGCTTTCTCTCAGCTGGGCAACCCAGTGGACTGTCCTTCAACCACTACCCGACAGACAGTGGCAGCGAGCTCCGCATCTTGAGTGGCCGCTTCGACGCCAATGGCATCACCTCTCTGGGGGCTCACTGGGCGAGAGTGGACGCGTCCAACGGCAATGCACTGGCAGAAAGACGGAGCTAACTCTCATGTAACGCGGATATAAATGATTGTGAATTCCTCTGGAAATGTCACACTGAAAGTCTTCAAATCTCAGACTTCTTGGAAACTCTCAGCTCTCCACTTTCAACTCTTCTGTTTTTGTCAGCATAAATCCTATTTCTTATATAAACGCTATACCCTGCTGAAATCTGTATAATCAAACCTTAAATGGGTTCTGAAATAAATTTAAGCTTTGAAATGTAATTGACCTTTTATTATCTTTTACTGTGTATGCTGAAATTTGATATGACAAATTACTACGCAAAGACCAAACACATAACACATGTTTGGTGTTTATTATCTATAGCTTATCTTACCTGGGAATTGTCATTACGTATTGGACTGCCTCTGATAGCAGAGAGATAGGAGATGAACGTGATATCGGAGAAGAGAAAAGGAAAGAGGAAGAGCACTGTATTGTACTTCTCCCTCCATATATGATGCCTCTATATAGTGCTTTAACAATTTATCACACATATAATTAAAAAATCCATAAAGTGGATTGATAAAGTAAAAAAATAGAATAAATATCGGTGGTAAACCCAACTGCATAACCTCAAAAAATCCCTTATGGGATTTTGCATAAAATGTAATAACCTGCAAATCACATAAACCTATGTTTAGTTGTAAAAAGAACATACAGTAGACATCATATCAAAATGTGAAACTGACAAATGATTGTGCTTCATGAAAAAAATATATGAAAAAAAATTCATTTTTGAATTTGATGCCAGCAACGCACTTAAAAAAAAAATAGAGATGGGAACAAAAAAAGGCTGGGAAAGTTTGTAATGCTAAAGGAAGCTAAAGGAGGAACAATTATGATTGGGTATCCCAGAGGGTCTTTGTATTATGCCCTCAATGGTGCCCTCCAGGCAGCGCTGCCTTCCCCTCAGTTTAGGGGTAGGATGAGGGTTGAGAGGGTTAGGGTTAGGAACAGGGTAAAGGTAGTGCCTTTTAGGCTGTGCTGCCTGGAAGGTGCAGTTGGGGGCAAAAAACACCATTGAGCCTCCCAGAGAGGCTTACAGAGAACACCGGTTCTGGCTGTAGCCTACAACTGAAGCGTTCCGCTCGTGTTACGTCTCCCGCAGCAGTTGGCTTCACCTGAGGTGATAGCTATGCAGACGGAACGCTTCAGTTGTACAGCCAGAGTGCCATCCCTGATAATATCTCAGAAGTGAAGATACAGAGCTATCCGTGACTCTTTTAAAAAGTGTGTGAGAAAATATTGTATATTCTTTTATATTGCAAATAATCATATAATTCAATTATATAAAGCAACAGTAAAACGAGTAATAATCCTCAATGAAAACAAAAAGTGTATTTCGTCATCTATCATTGAATACAAACAGTCCAGATACTGTTGTATTCGAACAGTAGTGAATGGCTGTGATCTTCAGGACCTCCAATGACACTGCATCAAAAACAGACCTGTTTGTGAAAATCGTTGCATGGGCTCAAGAAAGCATCCAATGGTCATTGTCTATGAACAGTTTGGTGCTCCATCTAAAATGTTCAAAGAAGGCTCAAAACCGATCCGCTAAAAAGCCTTTATCGGGCAAGGATGGGGAAAATGTCATCCTCAAAACTTTAGCAACTACAGCGCCCTCCACAATTATTGGCACCCCTGGTTAAGATGTGTTCTTTAACTTCTAATAAATTCATTTTTTTTCCAAATAATATAGGACCACAATGAAAAAAAGCGTAAATCCAACCTTTAATACAAGTGCATTTATTTAGAAGGAACAAAAATCCCACATTAAGAAATAATTATTTTACATCAAATCATGTGTGCCACAATTATTGGCACCCCTGATGTTAATGCTTTGTACAACCCCCTTTTGCTAATAAAACAGCACCTAATCTTGTCTTATAATGTTTCACAAGATTAGAGAAAACAGAAAGAGGGATCTTCGACCATTCCTCTTTGCACAAAATCTCCAAATCAGCCAACGACCTGGGTTCTCTCCTCTGCACTCTCCTCTTCAACTCACCCCACAGGTTTTCAATGGGGTTGAGGTCTGGGAACTGAGATGGCCATGGTAGGAGCTTGATACGGTGTCTGGTGAACCATTTCTGTGTTGGCCATATGTTTAGGGTCATTATCTTGCTGAAAGACCCAGTGACGATACATCTTCAGCTTTCGGGCAGAGGCCACCAGATTTTGATTTAAAATGTCCTGGTATTTCAAAGCATTCATGATGCCAATCACCCTAACAAGGTTCCCAGGTCCTTTTGAAGAGAAACAGGCCCACAGCATCACCGATCCTCCCCCATACTTCACAGTGGGCATGAGGTGCTGTTCTGCATACTCATCTTTTTGTTACGCCAGACCCACTTAGAGTGTTTGTTGCCAAAAAGCTCTTACTTTGTCTCATCTGACCAAAGAACACGGTCCCAGTTGAAGGCCCAGTACCGCTCCAGACGTTTGTGCTTATGATTTTGAGTGAGAAAGGTTTTTTTCCCTGCATGCCTCCCAAACAACTTGTTGGCATGTAGATAGCACCTGATGGTTGTTTTGGAGACTTTGTGACCCCAAGATGCAACCATTTGATGCAATTCTCTAACAGTGAGTTTTGGAGATTTTTTTATTTCTCTTACCATCCTCCTCACTGTGCGTGGTGGCAAAATAAACTTGCGTCCTCTTCCAGGCTTGTTTACCACTGTTCCAGTTGTTTTAAACTTCTTAACGATTCCTCTGACCATAGATATGGGCAGGTGTGTGAGTGGCTATTTCCTTATAGCCATTGCCTTACTTGTGAAGGTTGACACACATCTGCCTTACTTGAACTGTGTGTTCCTTTGTCTTTCCCATGTTGAAGAGAAATGGCCTCTGTGTCACTTCATATTGATAGCTCAGGGAAACAGGATGTTAAGAATTACTAATTAAATGTTCCTACATACTCTGATTGACTTTGTAAACTACTGTAGAAATGACAGAAATGACAGAAATACTTTAATTACATTTATTTCCTAGGAATTGTTAGGGGTGCCAATAATTGTGGAACAGGTGATTTTATGAAGAATAATTATTTCTTAATGTGGGATTTTTTTCCTTCTAAATAAATGCACTTGTATTAAAGGTTGGATTTTACGCTTTTTTTCATTGTGGTCCTATATTATTTGGAAAAAAAATGAATTTATTAGAAGCTAAAGAACACATCTTAACCAGGGGTGCCAATAATTGTGGAGGGCGCTGTATCTGTCTACCCAGTTCCAAATACTAGAAGAAGAAGTGGTACAGGACAGTGGTAAACATGAATGTACCAACTGTTTCAAATGTGTTGCTGGCATCAAAAATGAATATGTTGTCTAACTTGTCTAATCTAATATGTTATTTTGCACTATCCCCGGTTAAATATATGGTTTCCACAGAGTGTGTTAAGGTAGTTTTATCCTGTTTGGTTCTTTGGGACTCCAGAATCAGATTAAGATTTGGTTCTGGCTGTTCTCAATACACAAACAGTACTGTAAGTTATACAGTACAGGCAAGCCACACTAAACACACATAAATGAACAGGCAATAAACAGGTAATATAAAAGACAAAAATAATGAACAGTGTGGAGGGCAAGTGTAACATAATGTGCATTATCTATCGTATGAGAGTGATGTAGATATATTTCTCTGTAAAACGGTAAAAAATGTCCCGCATAGATGCTGGTCAGATATACTGTAAGTAGGGAGATGGAATCAGGAAATGTAGCCTACTGCTCCTGTGACTGGTTGTTCAGGTTAGTGTATGCAGGGAGGATCTTTAATGACGTTCGTCTCTGTCTGTTTCCATTTGCTAGTTCGAGGAGGTGAAATGCATTAATGGAACCATTAACATGGCTTGAGGCCAAGTTTATTTTGCAATAAATCCCTGTGTATAACATGTGCGATTAGTTACATATACACCTGTCATTATCTTGTTACTACACCTATTTCCTTGTTCCACTTCTCAAATAGCCTACGCTGCCTATACATAGTGGATGTTATTCCCCATGGATATTTTCTCTTTTGGTTGCTTTTATAAATGGAATATTGGCCAATTTAATTTGACCATTTTTTAAAAATAATGCAAAAAACCCTGTTTAATGTCAAAGTAAAAGCAGATTTCTAGAAAGTAATGTTAATTCGTTAAAAAATATATAATGCAAAAGAATGTGTGGATAGGTCTCAATTAGGCTAGGGGGACTACGGATGTAAATTAGCCTAAGGCTAACTCTGGTACAGTGCATCAAATGGAAACATTTATGTTAAAAAAAACTTTACATGGTCCCTTACAAATAAAATGACAAAAACAAACATCTGGAAACTGCCGTTTTGCTCCATTTTTTTTTTTTTTTTAACTGAGCTCTGTCAGGTTAGAAAGGAATCTCGTGTAAACCGCTCTTTTCAAGTCCAGCCACAGATTTTCTATAGGATCGAGGGCTTTGACTTGGCCACTCAGATCATTCACCTTGTTGTTTTTAAACTGTGTAGTTTACAGTGTATGCATCATGCTGGAAGGCAAATCGTCTGCCAAGGTGTAGTACTCTTACAGACTGAATCACATTGTCCTCCAGGAATTCCATATATTTGCTGAATTCATTTTACCTTTACCAACCTTCCAGGGTTTGCTGTTGAGAAGCATCCCTACAGGATGATGCTACCACAACCATACTTCAAATTAGAGATGGTGCATTTGTGATGATGTTTAATGTTTGGTGTCCTCCATCTATCCTGATGGCCAAAAAGATAAATGTTGGTCTCATCATACCAAAGAACTGTCCTCCATTTGACCTTGGAGCCTTCCACAAATCTTTGGACGAACTTTAGTTGAGATGTGATAAGGGCTTTGCCACTCATATTTAGAGCTTTGACTGGTTAAGAACTCAGGTAGTATGAGTTCCCTTAGTTCCTTCAGAGTTGTCATTGATGTTGTGGTGGCGTCCCTCATCAGTATTCATCTTGAACAGTCTCTCAGTTTGTGGGGATGACCTGCTCTAGGCAGATTTGCACATTTGTCATGTTCCTTACAGATTCCTTAATGATAGATTTCACCGATTAGCATTAAGCTTTGTATCTTTAGAAAACCAGTCATGTTTTTGAATGGTCGTGCATAATCATTCCCTCATTTTGCCTTGAGATGGGAGAAAAACGGATTTCAATGTTGGACTTCCTGCTTTCAATGATGTAAAAATCATAATTTTACATCATTGAAAGCAGGAAGTCCTATTCATGGGTTTCATTGAAATCCGTATTTCTCCCATCTCAAAGGTGTTGAATACTTTTATAGGCACTGTGGACAACTGATCAACTATAAGTACAACTGAGTATTAATTATAAATCTTAATTTTTATCATAAAACCTGTGGTACAGTAAATAGTGATGTTTTATGTTCAACACACTTTTCTGTTATTTTATGTTCTACTGAGACAGATCCACCCCAAAAATGGTGTGATGACACACAAGGGATATGGTTTCAGTGTATATACAACTAAGCCATTGTTTCCTCTGTATACTGGAATATATATCTTAACTCAACACAATGGCTGAAAGTCCCCGCCAAGTCTGAGCATTGTCTTGACTGGAAAACATGTCGCAATTAGTAAATGTCCTTTCTCTTGTTTCTGCCATACTGTAATAGAAGTGTTTTGCAATGACCTGTCGAACAATGGATGAGTAACCTGAACTGTATACACTGAACATGACTATTGACTAAAATACAGTATAAATGTAAGCAGACAGAAGGCAAGTAGACATCATTCAGAATCTCCTGCTCAGAGGATCATATCCAACTTCTCCTTGGACCCTGAACGTCTACAGAGTCGGTGAGTGCCACAAATCCCAAGATGTTTTAAGGCTGTGTATTTTAAAGTATTAATTAACAAAGAAGCACCTTGAACTACACTTGCGGCTAGCTTTAAGATTGGTTACAGCTGTGCTTATAACTTTACGAACCCATGCTAAAGTTGACTAAAAAGAGGAATAAAAAATATTGTGGAAATTGATCTCAATGCCTTAATTAAGAAAATGTGGAATTATCCAACGTTTAAGGACACCAATTTTCTTTTTGAATGAATAATGTGCTGTAAATAAATAGCAGTTATTCCTTGAGATATAGGGGCATAAGTATACACACCCCCTCTGATGAATGGTGTGACTATGTGGAGCTATTTCAATTCCAAAAGTCATGGGAACTTTATCAGGATGTATTTTAGAATAGAATAGAATAGAATATATACTTTTTTGATCCCGTGAGGGAAATTCGTTTCTCTGCATTTAACCCAATTTAACCGAATTAGTGAACACACACAGCACACAGTGAACACACAGTGAGGTGAATCACACCCTAACCCAGAGCAGTGAGCTGCCATGCCCAACCAGTGGCGCTCGGGGAGCAGTGAGGGGTTTGGTGCCTTGCTCAAGGGCATTTCAGCCGTGGACTGGTCGGGGATCGAACAGGCAACCCGTAGGCCATGGCTGCCCCAAATATTATCCTGGATCCATGAAATAAATGGCCTTTAAAACATAGAAATCTGCCTGTCTATGGGAATTTGATATAGGGGTGTGTATACGGTATATTTTAGTCAACTTTAGCATGGGTTCATAGACACATGAGCACAACTGTAAAATACTGTCTTGACTAGGCCTACTTGAAGGTCATGGATGATACAGGTGAAATTTAGAATTATTCATAGAGCACTGTTGATTTCAACAGAGAGCCGGCTAACACAGGCATTTGCTACTGTACATTTATTCACACATCCTTACTTATGAATATGAACGTGTCTTATTGAATGTTGATGTGAAGGTCATGTTGTGTCTTGTTGCAGACATGTTTGCACTGCTGGCCCTGTGTCTCCTGTGCTCGACCGCCTGGGCTGAGTGTGAGTATATAGCCTCCTTATAGACATCTCTAGACAGGCCATGAACCCTGGCACCGCCGCACTGCTCGCATAATCAGCAGCTGACTGCCATCAAACGCATGCAGTGAGTCAGTCCTCACAGCAGCAAATGTCGGCAGGAAACGGCGGCGGCGGGCGATGGTGTGACACCGTCAAAACCGCGCACGGCACGGCGCCGGGGGAATGAGCTGTGAAAAAGCGGGTGATAATGAGGGTTGCTATGGCAACGGGGGGGCGATAACGTTTCCTGACGTGTGAACAACTCTCCTCTTGTCTCTCACAGACCAGTCGGATCGGTACTCTTTCTCTGTACCCGTGGGCAGCGGCACCGGAAGCCAGTATGCCACGTCTGGATACGGCCCCATCACCGGTGTCAGAATGTGGGAGCGGAACAACAACATAGTCACCGGGTAGGCAAACTTAGAACGCCATGCTTACTGTAGTTATCTGATTCCATGTGTGTTGTACAGATCAAAACAAATAGTCTACTAGGCTGTCAGAGGCAAACTTAGGATGCCATGCTTACTGTAGTTATCTGATTCCATGTGTGTTGTACAGATCAAAAACAAATAGTCTACTAGGCTGTCAGAGTTGTAGAATACTTAAATCTACTTTTGTAGTTTATGTTTAAAGAACTAAATAGAGATCTGCATGTTAGCCATGTTTGGCTGTTGCTTTTGGAAGATAACAAGAGCAAAGTCTCTAGCTCCAAAAATGGCCGCCATCCCTTGGTCATTTATATCACCTTCTCTATTGTTGCTGTTCCTGTCAAAGAGGGAAGTCAGCTTTACTGTATAGCTGAGACTTTTAGCCCTCTCTACACTGAGAATAACCTGCCTCTTATACAACTGATCGCTTTCAGATTTCAGCTGAAGTATGGCTTCGCCTGGACTCCTAGGGTTGGCCGCAACACATCTGACGGTGTGGAGATGTCCCTCTTCGAGGGCGAGGCCATCGTCCAGGTGTCAGGGAAGTACAACCCCAGCAACTTCATCTACCAGCTGCAGTTTGTGACCAACAGAGGTCGTTTCCTGTCCGCGGGTCAACCTCTGGGCCTGTCCTTCACTCACCTCCCCACCAACAGCGAGAGCGAGTTGAGGATCCTCAGCGGCCGCTTCACCAGTGCGGGCATCACCTCCCTGGGTGCCCACTTTGCCAGCGTGGACGAGACGTATGGCGCAGGAAACACCACTGGCATGATGCATCTGAACTAGGTGCCACCCTTGATTCTCATATCAAGCCCTCGTATGAGTCCTTATGTACTCATAGATATACATTCTGATGCAATATCTTTAATTTAATAACTTTATCCTGTAAAATCGGTCAAGATCAGTCATCTCTTATATCAAGGTCTCATACATACTAATAAATGTCTTACATTCTGATGCAATATCTTTAACTTAGTCCTTTAACATCTGTCAAGATCAGTATTTTGTATTTTTGAGTTAACATTTTCTCATATTGGGTTCATATAATGCCCAAGCTGGTTGTGGTTTGGCGCATGAAAAGTGCTATGAATCAATAGTTTACTTGAGAAACTTGATTATGCGAGTGTCCGTCATAAAATGCTGTGCATTCACCTCAGAGGGCTTAAAGACAGATCTAGACAGTGATGCAATTTCCCGTGCTTTTAATCTCACCAAATATGTATTAAATTATGACTGATTGAAAGACATTAAACTTGCATTAAAAAGCAAAGTCTGTGATGACCTATGATGACACACCATATTAAATGTTTAATTTAATACCTTTATTTTAAGATTCACATGAGGGAGAATCAGCGTTTTTAATTATGAAAAGTATTTTAGGACTTAATCACAGACCAATCTGTGATGATTTACTTTCAGAAAGAGCTATGGCGGGGGACAGTTTTAAAGGAATATTAATGTGATTTTCAAACTGAATGTTGCACTTTTCAAAACCAAAATAGACAACAAACATTCCTTGATGCAGATGGGCTCCATTTTAATTAATCTTCTTAATAAATCACTTTTTAATTATAATGAACTCTGTGATAAAATCAAACTGACCCTTGACTGACAAAGTTGACAAAGCTGTACAATAGAATGTCATCCACTTCCACTGGGAAAGGGCTAAGAAGTCTAACCCTAATTCATTCACAGAGGCTATTTTGATGACAATTTAATAATTTCACAGCTTTGCCGATTGGAGCATGGGTTTATGCCAATACAAGTCAGAGTAGTGGACTCACACAGGAAATAAGAGTGCCTATTGAAAGAAATCTGGCAGTATGCCGATGATCATTGTAAATGCAATTTCACAGAAGAACATTTTTCAAAAATTCATTTCAAATTCACAGAAGAAAGAATTTCTCACACAGAATGTGCATGTGATGATCTCTCAGCTCCCCCATGGAAGACAGATTCATGGACTCAGTGCACACTCATGTCCATTAGCAACAGAAAAGGTAGAGAACAAAATAAGTGCAGAACAATTTCCCAACTTTAGCTACTGTATGTTATATGCATTTGGACGTGAAACACAGACACATTCCTGAGGACAGATGTGTGTCAGTCATTCCAAAATTCCAAAAGATGGCCAACAGGCTTGTGGGATCCCTGAGATAAATTGAATCGATCCAAGAAGAAAGCTCCCTTCAGATGGATATACTGCTTCGAGCAAGCAGTTAAGTCGGGCCATTCTTCTCAGTTCTCTTCTTTTAATCAGAAGTGCCGTTCATGGCCATGGGAAGCACTGCCCAGTGGGTGGCGATAGAGGTGAGACCTCCGTGGAAGCGTCCACTCAGGAACCGGAGCTCGGCCATTGGATGTTCGGGGTACATGTTGAAGGTGGTTCCAGATGGCTGTCCAGCAATGATGCAGCGCCCTCTGCTGGTGACGATCATGATAGACTGGATGTAGTGAGCAAACTTGCCGGAGATTTGAACGATGAACTCGCCGTCAAACAGCTCAATCTCCTGGGGGGTGCCGCTTACATAACCAGCAACTTGCGACCATGTGAACCCATAACGGAGCTGAATGCTGAATGATAGGAAATAAAATCACGAAACATGCAGTGAAACAGAGCTGATGACAGAAACATTTTTTTGTTTGATAGTTTCCCATAGTGATAAGGCCCAAACAGGCACCATGCTAGTATACCCCAAGTGCCAGACTCATTTCATTAAGGGAATAATTCATCTGGGACAAATACTGAATTGAACCTTGAACCTTGATCAGATTCACTAGTAGTTTGTCTCACCCTCGGACGTGTCCATTGTAGTTCTCCCAGATCTTGACTGCAGTGATGCGGCCCTCCCCTGTAACCGTGAAAGAGGTCCCAGATCCTGAGCCCACGGCTGGGGAAAATGAGAAGGTCGAAGCTGGAAAAGAGACAAAGCAAACAGAACTTTGTCACTAAAAACTTCAAATTAATGCTTCAACATGACCCCTATTTACATTCCACTGCACTTTCAACTAATTTTGAAATATGCCCTTTATTGTATCAAAATTAGGTATATCAGTATATCAGAATAGAAAGAATAGAATATATACTTTTTTGATCCCGTGAGGGAAATTCGTTTCTCTGCATTTAACCCAATTTAACCGAATTAGTGAACACACACAGCACACACACAGGTGTGTAGGTGTGGTCATTTCCTCTGACTTGTGGTGGACATAAAACAATTTGATCATCCCAGAGGATAGTTTCCTCTTTTTTTACAGTCAACTATAATGGCACTGGTTTACATTATCAATACATTGTCATTATATTGCATAATGCTTGTTAGTATTCATGGATTGGAGCAGGTTCCTTTCCACAGGTGTATAAAATCAAGCTCCTAGATTCTGAATTCAGACTGCATGGTGCTTGATTAACCCACCTGTGGAAAGGGACCTGATGAGACCCATGAATTGGTTGCATAAAACATGATTACATGCATCTTATGCTAATTATTGTATGCGTATGCATCCATGCTAATTATACAATAGTTATAGCAAAGATCCTTAAATACCCCGTCTCTGGTTATAGACAACAACTGACAACTGGGAATATGTGGTTAATGGTATGCGTGGTCAATGTGCAGTTTAGTTTAGTTTGTGTGTGTGTGTGTGTCTGTCTGTGTGTGCGTGTGTGTGTGTGTGTGTGTGTGTGTGTGCCACTTACGTGCAGCCCAGGCAGCAGCCACGAGAACACTGAAGACAATCAGAGCCCGCATGCTGTAATAACAATAATACTTTTTATTTATATTGCGCTTTACATCAAATAAATGATCTCAAAGTGCTAAGAACAGTACTGTAGAACAGTGGGTCAAAATCAGCATTTCTGAACTATTGATTTCTGCACTGAGAGACCTCAATGTACACTGCCTTGAAATCAGAAAAACAAATAGAATAGCTATATCATGGAATTACCTACCTTGTTGACTTAGTGCACAGACCAGACTGCAGGTAAAGAAAAAAAATCAAATGCAAAAAAAAAAAAAGAATGCTATTTCATGACATTAAACACATGCATGTATTCATTATCAATTATATTATATACATTATTTGCATTAATGTATTATTTAGAATCAATTATATTGTCATGATATATAAACTAGCCTAAATAATAACCATGATCATAATGTTTACAAAAAGTCACATGAATTATTTTGATCATTTTCAAGATTGCTTGCAATTAATGAGTGAAGGAAGATGGAAGGAACAAAGCTGATACTGTACCGATGATGAGAGGAGAGAGGGGCTAAGGTCCTGCAATCAGGTTAAATCAACACATGAGAAGCTTGCGAGCACTCCGAATGCTCAAAGCAAGGCAGTGAGCAGAGTTTTATAGTATACTGTAGTGTGTGTGTGTGTGTGTGTGTGTGTGTGTGTGTGTGTGTGTGTGTGTGTGTGTGTGTGTGTGTGTGTGTGTATGTGTACCTGTAAGTGTGTGTGTGTGTGTGTGTGTGTGTGTGTGTGTGTGTACCTGTAAGTGTGTCTGGAAGTCCACAGCTGGGCCTTCCAGATTTTTTTACTTTGCATATTTTAAATAATTATGTGTAGGTGGAGGGTTTTATAGGCCTATCTAGTAAGATAACAGAAACAGAACCCACTGGTTTAACTGGTTCTTAGACAAACACTAATATTGAGGAAGAAACATAGCAATGGAACAATGCCTTGTTTCCTTGTTTTTTTTTGATAAGACATCCTTGTTATGAAGCTATTTGTTGTGGTTTCCAGCACAACTCATCTTGAGGCACCATACCTCAAGTATGTGTGTGTGTGTGTGTGTGTCTGCCTGTCTGTGTGAGGATCACATTTTTTCAGTCCGGTATCTGTCACCCATACTGTCTGGCATAATTTCCTCATGTGATCTTTTAGAGACACACATTAGTGATTACTTGTGTACTCTTGATTAACCTTGATGCCCCCAAGGTCAGTCAGGCATGGACAGTGGAAGTATTTCAAAGCATTCTAGCCCTTTCACTTTTTTCACATTTTGTGATGTAGCCTGCATTGTCTCGGCTGTGCTTAGGCCAGCTGGAGGTCCTGCAAGCTGTCGAGTCGACTAGGATATCTGGAACCAAAACAATCAGTCAGTTTCTCATCTCTGGTAAATGCACAGCTACTTTTTGTAAGTTACATTTTATTATTATTTTTGTTTGTCTGCAATCCTCTTTAAATCCCTTGCTGATAATATTATTTCATGGTGTTCACAGAGTTCACATTCCATACTCTCCTCAGTGACAGGGGAACTCTGATGACTAATTCTAATGAGGTACACGGTAACTTTCCAGATGACAGCATTTACGTCAGCAAGCTATTTTTATGAAGATGGAATTCCTCTGAATTCCAGCCAATGTGCAGGAAGACAAAAAAAAAAACTTCCTCATTAAAGGCTTATGAAATAAATTATGAAATTAATTAACAATTATTCAATGCATCTATCTATCAGTGGTGGTTAATGAGGTTCTCCTTCCTTGCAGAAATTTGAGTGTCATGAAAAGCGCTATATAAATTGTTGTTGTTGTTATTGTTGTATTTCCTTCTATGTTGACGGGAAAAGTTGTTGCATATTTCAAGAGACAGCATGGGGTGACGAGAAAGCATCAATCAGGTATTAGCATTCTAAGACTCATCTCATATAAGGAATGCATCACTTCATGTATTATAAAGGAAAGGATTAAAGGTAACAATTCAGTTACAGTTAAACCAGCTTTACCCAGTTAAGACTGTGTAAGGTGTACTGCAAGCTCCTGTTCTGCAGCAGATAAAAGACAAAGATCAGTCGAGACAAAAAACATCCAGTCGAAACAACTGAAAAGACAATACAAACAGCTACAGACTGTGAATTACAGACATGCAGGGATGGGCCGTATATATGATGCATGTATTTAAAATATTAAATACACAAGTACACAATTTTATAATACACAGATGGTATTTTTGTCATTTTCATTTTATTGGGTTGAAGAAAATGGCTTCATATTTTGTATCAAAATACTTTAATGGCATATTTTTGTAGTTTAAAAATACTGCCAAATATTTTTGCCAAAACCAATATTTTTAAACGATGAATGTAGCTTCTGACTGGTGCTGACTTAATTTGCCCAGATCAGAACATTGAGATTCAGGAAGATGACCCAATCCATTGAAGTGATTGCCCTGCAACATTGCTCATCAAGCAACACAATGCAACACCATCTAGTGCATACTTATACAGTACAACTGAAAAGGTTATTATCCCACCTGATCAACAGTGTTACCATTGCAATACCAAGCATTCTGGTCAAGCATGGACAATGTCAGAGACTTCATTCTTCATATCATATGTAAGTGTACCATGAGTTTGAAGCCCTTATTCATTTAAGGTAATAGAACTGCACTGGGTTGCTTTCTGTGGTTCTCAATATGTTCAGTGGTTAGTTTGTACCATTTGAGATCAGACCATGAGATCAGAACAGGCAGGTCAGCAGAGTTGATTGTTTGTATGGCTCACTCTCAAACACGGTCCACTTGATCAACAGTCAGTGTAGCCTACTGATGAAAGAATAGATTGAATAGACATATATGGAAGGTTTGCAAAGTGATTCCATGCACTCTTTAAAGAGTACTTGTGGCATTTTCAAAATGCAAAAAATAAAGTATTTCATTTTGATAGCTGTCGTGGCTACTGTATTTGTGCCCATCCCTGAATACTGAAACTACAAAATAAGGCTTTCAAGGGGGAGAGGATTTGAGCGGATTAACCTGACCAGTTAGTGAGAGTGAGTCAATGATTGCAGGTGTAATAAAAGTCAAACAAGAAGAATTTGTAGCTTATGCCTTTTTGAAATGGATGATTGATGTGGGTGTCACACATGTGACTGACAAGCTCCACTGACCAGCAATAGGGAGCAAAGGTATCTGATACATACAAAAGCATTTTTGATGTCAGCACAGAACAGATGGAGTGTCTATTTTGGAAACATTCCCAGACTTCCTTTTCTCTCAAAGAGTTTGAAACACTGAGAGCTATTTTCTGAGTTTACTGTGACTGAATCCAACGAGTACCTTCAACCCATTTAAAAGGGCTGGGGCTATTACTAAAGTATGCATCCCATTGATCATGACACATAGGGTGCCTCCCATTAGTCCTTTTATATATCCTCCCTTCCTTCCTTGGTCCTCGTTCCCACTGATCTAGATAAAGAATGAAGGTATGGGGCGGCAACAATGGGATAGTCTATCCAGTGATAGTTATAGATCAGTGGGAACGAGCCTGGAGGACCGAGCATCGAGGAGAGAGGTTGAGAATGGGCCATAGCATTTAGGATCCTGTCTATGCAGGAGGAAATTGTTGCTTTCTATCACCCTCATCTGGCCATGAGGGTGAACTACACAAGTTTAGATGTACAGAAGGCTATTCTGTGGGTCAAGTCACAGTCCCAGCTCTGGCCTTTCGTAGACTGCTTGTCCATGTCACACGTCAATCATCAATTCCTCAGAGAGTATGGTCATAACTCAAACATAGCCTCATATTTGTCGGATGTAAAGTGTTTACTCAAAACAAGTCTTACACTGAACAATTATATAATTTGGATGAGAAAAACAAGAAAGTCCTGAAAAGAAATATGTCTGTGTGACAATTAACAAGGTTCAAGCAGTATGAAGCAGTTGCAACCATAGATCTACACATTCTTATGTGACTGCCCTCCTGTGAAAGAAATATTGCAAACAGAACATACTTCTATAGTTGCCTGTCTCATCTGTACAGCACTTTTGGTCAACTCCTGTTGTTTATGAATATGCTGTAAGAATAAAGAGCCTTGTCTTGAAATCAACTACTGACTAATCTACTGACATGATGATATGGTACAAGACAATTCCCATGGTTTTATAAGTCACTGGTTGAGATCAAGGTGAATAAGAGCACAGCACAGAGTGATACAGTAACCTGCAGTACAACATGCCATGAGCCTCAAATTTGAGGGTGTGTTGTGAAAGGGTATGTGTGTAATTGTGGATGTTTCAATGTTCCTAATTAATCTCGTTATTTTCATTTAGAGGTGCCCATAAATTTTTTGGCACAATCTGCTACATGCCTTTGTGTGAATACGCTGTGAAAGAGCAGCTCTCTGCAGGGAACACTGAAGGGAGGGATGAGCTCACTCGCTGGTGTGTTTTGTTTGGTCCTGGATTAAAACATAGGCCTAATGCATGTTGTTCTGGGAAAAAAATAAACAAGCATAAACAAACGTGACTTCCTGTTTGCGCCTTTTATTTCCATTCATCAAGAGGCATTTTAAAAGTCCAGCATATGCACCAAAAAGCTGTGCAAGGTTTTACATACAATTGTACATTATTTTCACTGGTCTATATATAATGAAAACCTACTTAATTTGACTCGAATAATGCAAATTTCAGAAAAAGGAGAAAGCAAGACTGAAGTGCACCCACAAAGCAATGCCCAACTTCAGCTATGCATATTGACTGTGCATTTCAGTATGACAGACATTCTATTTAACAGACAGAGAGCAGACATTTACAAACGAAATATCCTGATAGTAGTGTAGTGTAGTAATATCCACAGCGGCCAAGAAGTAGCAGTTACATCCTTGGTATTGGGGCTGTTCTGCATTATCTCCGCTTAATCAGAAGTGCCGTTTACTGCCATGTTGGGAAGAATTGCCCAGTGTGTGGCCAGAGAACGCAGACCACTGCTGTGGCGGCCACTCAGGAATCGGAGCTCGGCCATTGGATGTTCGGGGTACATGTTGAAGCTGGTTCCAGATGGCTGTCCAGCAATGATGGAGCGCCCTCTGTTGGTGACGATCATGATGGACTGGATGTAGTGAGAGTACTTGCCGGAGACTTGAACGATGAACTCGCCGTCAAACAGCTCAATCTCAAGTTCGGTGCCAAATCTATGACCAGCAACTTGCGACCATGCGAACCCATAACGAACTTGGATCCTGAAGAATGGGAAATAAAATCACATTAAGGAAATTTACTTTTTCTCCCGCAATTTGATATACTCTTGAAGTGAAAAGGTTCAAACAGTCATAACAGTTTTGTTATTTGTTTGACATTGCTCAGATTTCCGTGAGAGAATATGTGAGAATCTGTAATATCATTTATAATGAAATTAGATAAATACCAGTAAACAGTAGCCTAGGTTACCCGTTTTGGTAACACTTTGCGGTAAGGGTACATGAATCATCATGAATTCATACATGAATTCATTCATGATTTATGCATTACTTAATGGCTTAATATCTCATTAATCATCAGGAATTGACATGAGTTCACTATGTCATTCATGACCTCATGCATGAACAACGCATCAACTAAAGCTTTAAGTATGGTGGCTACATCATTATGAACTATGGTTTATTAAGCATGATCATGATGATTTATTTTTCTGTACATGAATCATAATGAATTCATGCATGTAAACCTTCCTGAATTATTAGGAGATTAACTAAGCATTAGTTACTATGACTGTTGGGCTTAATTTGTACAAACTCTCTAAACACACTTTCTTAAACTCTTTCTCTAAACACACGTCATTATTCACCACTTAAGTTGAGGGGCCACAAAACATGATGAACTCATGAGTAACTAATAGTTAGTTAATCCCCTGAAATTTCAAGAAGGCTTACATGCATGAATTCATAATAAAACACACACACACACACACACACACACACACACACACACACACACACACACACACACACACACACACACACACACACACACACACACACAGATTCACTAGTAATGTGCCTCACCCACGGACATGTGAGCTCTCCCAGAGTCTGACTGCAGTGATGCGGCTCTCCCCTGTAATGGTGTAAGAGGCCCCAGATCCTGAGCCCACAGATGGGGAGAATGAGAAGCCCGAAGCTGGAAGAGAGAGAGAGAGAGAGAACAAATAGAACCTGGTCACTAAAAGATCTTCCAGCTTGCTTCAAGGTTCTCAGGCCACACGACCTCTGTTCAGGTTCTGATGCACTTCCAAGGAATAAAGATATATATACGTATACTGTATACATATATATATATATATATATATATATAGTGCATGTTAGGCTAAAGATCTTTACATAATAGTTATGCACGCTGCATTGTTTTCTTAACAGTAACAACTGGGTATATGAGGTTAAGTTTAATCTAATGCTACAAATGTAGTGTGTTTAATGTGTGTGTGTGTGTGTGTGTGTGTGTGTCTTACGGGCAGCCCAGACAGCAGCCAGGAGAACACAGAAGACAATCAGAGCCCGCATGCTGTAGAACAGAGGGTCAGCGTCAACCTTTGAACTATTGATTTATGTACTAAGAGTCCTCAATATACACTGGCTTGAAATGAGTAAAAGAAACAGAATATTTAACATGTGGAAATTACCTTGCTGACTTAGTGCACAGTCCAGACTGTAGTTAAAAGAAAAGAACAAATGCACGGTGTTAACGTTACACACATTATCCATCCTTCATCCATGTACACATTATCCATTTGCATTGCTGTTTTATCAATCCTATCATTACATATGAAAATAACAATTATTTTTGTTAATCATTTTCCAGATAGCTTGCAAATAATGTTTAAAAAGGAGTTGGAGCCAAGCTCATACTGTACCAATGGTAAGGGAGGCTCTGAAAGCTCTGAGAGAAGAGGGTGATCTGAATGCTCGTGCCAAACCGCAGAGCTTATATGCAGTGTCCCGCAGACTTTTTCAAAGAAGCCAGAGTTGACTGGTTCCACTGGTTTGTAGACTACATTCAACAGTGACGAGAAAGTAAAGATGGAATAAAAATGCCTTGCTTTCTTGTTGTCTGATTTTCAGTTTAAGTTCTCACATTGTTGTTGGGTGAGTTGTTATTGATCTATTGTTCTTGTATTCCAGGCAATGTGCAAACATGTATGCACAGTCCAGACTCCCTATGAGCCCGACGGACGCAAAGTGCTTCAAAAAACACACCCATTCTTCTTTGTTACATTGCTCACGGCGAGATGAGACCTATACTGCACAAAAGAGCAGAGCCGGGGCTTTCCAACGAGACTAGACACTTGTCTGTACAATCAAGTATGAAAATAAAATAAAATCATGAAGTTAAATCAAAGTATATCATATTTACAGTCTATATTGCTCCGCATTCACTCACGCATCCAGAACTCTAGCTTGAATTACTCGCGGACCCCGCATCGCACAGGCATGACAATCATATCAAATGAAAGAGGGGAAACAGAGCTTTCCATTGCTACCAAATACATCGATAATTTTGTATTGTAAAATCAGACGAAGTGACAAACAAATAATAATGTCATATAGCTTCAGCTACCATTACTCTCGTTTGATTTACTCGTGAAACCGCCATCTTTAAGATGTGGCACGCATGTCAGATGAAAGAGGAGAGCTAGAGCTATCCACAGATACCAAATACAACATTCTAGGCCATAATACAGACGAAGTGACAGCAAAATAATAACTTCATTTAGCCCCACTTACCCCATGTTTTTGTGGCATAATAGCCTATATTCATAATCCAACGTTATCATGTGTTTCTCTATGGCAAGTCACGTTCATAATACAGTTTTGAGATCCTAGCAAACTCCTGTATGGTATCCAATTCAAGACTCATATTGCATCCACATTTGTATGACAAATAAACACTTTTTTGCCTTTAATTTGTTTATTGCAATACAGTAAAAATATTATAGAGAATCATCATCTGTGCACGTCATGTGTGCTACTGTAGCAGTCATAATTTAGCATTAATAAATGTTGCTTAATATGTGAACTTCCCCTTCTGTTTTTCTTATAATTTGTATTAAATAAATATGGTTCCGCTAATAGTTTGCTAAATTTGTTTCCGATGGGGCATTAATTTATGTTGCGCACCTGTAGACTTTCTCGTGCTTGGAAGTCTGGAAAGGGGTAAGCTGGTTTTATCAATCCTGCGAGAGTAAATGGTCTTAACTTTGTTTATTTCTTATTTTTTTCAAGATATTATCATTATTATTTGATGTAAAGATATTTTATGACATCCCATTTATTTATTTTGAGATCGTTTATGCAAATGGCTGTAGTTATATCGTGTGAATGGGTCAAGTGTTAATGGGTGCTTTGGTGCTTTATCGTCAGGATGCCAGCTATCCCTGCTCAACCGCGTGTGTGTGTGCGACTGATGCCCTGTCTGTTGTCTTCCACAGGCCCGGTGTACATTTTAGGACATCCTCAGACTCAGGTGTCAGATTCAGAAAAACAACTGTCATCTTCAGACAAAACTGTCTCAGCGTCAGAAAAAACTTGTCATCCTCAGACAAAACTATGTCAGCGTCAGAAAAAACGTATCATCCTCAGACTCAGGTGTCAGACTCAGAAAAACAACCGTCATCTTCAGACAAAACTGTCTCAGCGTCAGAAAAAACTTGTCATCCTCAGACAAAACTATGTCAGCGTCAGAAAAACCTTATCATCCTCAGACAAAACTGTGTCAGAGTCAGGAAAACCTCTGTCAGAGTCAGACAAAAAAGTCTCGGGTGAAAAGTTCTCAGAGTCAGGTCTCGGAAAAAAAGAGTCAGACAAAAAAGTCTCGGGTGAAAAGTTCTCAGAGTCAGGTCTCGGAAAAAAAGAGTCAGACAAAAAAGTCTCGGGTGAAAAGTTGTCAGGTCTCGGAAAAAAAGAGTCAGACAAAAAAGTCTCGGGTGAAAAGTTCTCAGAGTCAGGTCTCGGAAAAAAAGAGTCAGACAAAAAAGTCTCGGGTGAAAAGTTCTCAGAGTCAGGTCTCTGACGTGGTATTCTTCAGCGGAGTTAGTATCCATGGCAACCTCATGACTTAACAAAGATCATCAACAACAAATATCCTGGATACGATTTGCACGAGTGAATCAGCCTAACTTGCAGAAAACAACTGTTTCGAATTATATCACAAATAGGCTATGCTTTCTTTAGTTAGAAACAGCTGGGTTAGCATAGGCTACTACCATAGACATATATATTGGCTACTACAAACAAACTCCGCTGAAGAATACCACGTCAGGTGAACTATTTCTAGCTGGCAGAAAACAACTCTTTCGTTTAATAAATTAGGCTACAGCAAGCAAACTACAGGCTGGTTTCGTAGAATCTAGATATAGCCTAATACAAAGTTGTTTTCTGCAAGCTAGTTCACGAGACGTGTTGATTCTTCAGTTGAGTTTGTTTGGAGTATCCATGGTAACAGAGGTTCTTTCTGAGACCTGACTCTGAGAACTTTTCACCCGAGACTTTTTTGTCTGACTCTTTTTTTCCGAGACCTGACTCTGACAACTTTTCACCCGAGACTTTTTTGTCTGACTCTTTTTTTCCGAGACCTGACAACTTTTCACCCGAGACTTTTTTGTCTGACTCTTTTTTTCCGAGACCTGACTCTGAGAACTTTTCACCCGAGACTTTTTTGTCTGACTCTTTTTTTCCGACAGCATTTTTTCTGAGACCTGACTCTGAGAACTTTTCACCCGAGACTTTTTTGTCTGACTCTTTTTTTCCGACAGCATTTTTTCTGAGACCTGACTCTGACAATTTTTCACCCGATACTTTTTTGTCTGACTCTTTTTTTCCGAGACCTGACTCTGACAACTTTTCACCCGAGACTTTTTTGTCTGACTCTTTTTTTCCGACAGCATTTTTTCTGAGACCTGACTCTGACAACTTTTCACCCGAGACTTTTCTGTCTGACTCTGACAGAGGTTTTCCTGACTCTGACACAGTTTTGTCTGAGGATGATAGGGTTTTTCTGACGCTGACATAGTTTTGTCTGAGGATGACAAGTTTTTTCTGACGCTGAGACAGTTTTGTCTGAAGATGACGGTTGTTTTTCTGAGTCTGACACCTGAGTCTGAGGATGATAAGGTTTTTCTGACGCTGACATAGTTTTGTCTGAGGATGACAAGTTTTTTCTGACGCTGAGACAGTTTTGTCTGAAGATGACAGTTGTTTTTCTGAATCTGACACCTGAGTCTGAGGATGTCCTAAAATGTACACCGGGCCTGTGGAAGACAACAGACAGGGCATCAGTCGCACACACACACGCGGTTGAGCAGGGATAGCTGGCATCCTGACGATAAAGCACCAAAGCACCCATTAACACTTGACCCATTCACACGATATAACTACAGCCATTTGCATAAACGATCTCAAAATAAATAAATGGGATGTCATAAAATATCTTGAGTCTGAGGATGTCCTAAAATGTACACCGTACCGGGGTGGGTAATCGGGAGAATCGGGAGATTTCCCGATGGGCCGCTTCACTTTTGGGCCAGTTTTTTTTTTGCATTTGTCAGGTTAGTCCATCTTCTCTTAAAGTAGGCTACAGAGGTTCCGCATTCTGACACCGCAGCCTCTGCATGGGCTGTAGCATATCATGCGAGGGAGTTCTCCCCTCCCAAGATAGTTGGTTGGGTCCATAGCGCGTCTTTTCCAAAATATGATTTCTCAGATAGGCTACCTATAGCAGGGCCGGCCCTACCGCAACTATACGCGCCAGCGTCTCCAGCAAGTGTGAATAATTTTTTTAAGCTGTCTCATCACCAGGCTATTTGCTACAATATTTACCTCTGTTACAACAAGTCATGATTTATGCCCATTAAACTTTTAACTGTCAGCATCCGTGTCACCTGAAGCATGCGATAGAAATATCTATTGAAAAGCACAGTTGATCTGTGCATGCACCATCTTTTGATTATTTGATTTAGAAAGCAAGTTCATTATTTTGAGCTGCTGTTAGAATGGAAGCTTAATATAATAATTTAGCCCGAAGTTAGATAACGTGTAGATATTTGCTGCAATAACCGGATTACTCGGGATCAGCGTATTGTAGAGGAATGCTTCATATCCTCGGGTCCGATAAGGTCTGCTGTTTATTTTGATATATGGTTATCTATATGTTGACTGGAGTTTGGGAGATATAGGCTAGGCTACCACCGAGAGTAATGGGTGTGGAGGTGGATGAAGCTCCGTGTAGTGGAAATAGCCTATGATTAAACTGAATGCCTAAGCAACGTTAATTTTCGTTAGGTTTCGGTTTATCACAGCACCTGCTAATATCGTTTGAAAGCTCAAGTCCAGCTCTTCCACGATATCTGTGAATTATGTGTGATCTGTGAGCAATTAGGCTAAACAGAGAATGTGAATTTGGATACATTTTACGTCCATCGGTCACATGTCCGCTCCTATAGATGGCGTTGCCATTCACAGTGTAACTTTGTACTGTGATTTGAACTGTAAACATGAGTTTAATATGCCTTTATGCTGAAGAGTGGAATACGTTGCTTTATTCATTTATTTCTGCTTTTGTTAATTCATCAACCTTGGGATAGATAGAGTCTTTATTGTCCTGTAAAGGATATTCTTTTTCACACGTCATTTTATCCATAAATAGTGGGATAGTGGAATATGTTAATTTCTCAGATTATTATTTAACCTACATTATTTGTTGAACCATGGTATTGAAAAGAAAAAATACAGGACAGTAAGAGCTGAACTGTTGCTTAATTGATCCAATTTCCACTGCATGGAAAAAGTGGGCCGGTATTCGGCCTGAAATTCCCGGGCTGAAAAGAGGCTCCACTCCGGCCCTGGTCTTCCAGGTATGTTTGCCTTAAAAAAAGATTTGTCATGTATCTTATGACTGGTTTATTTCATGTCTTTTGTTTATAAGTTGTATATTACTATTCGATCACGTTTATTTCACACGGGAGCTTATTGACTAGCTAATATAGATTACTGAACAGTATGTAGCATGCTTTAGCTTATTGTATGCATGTATTTTTTATTCTCTCATGCTTGGAAGTCTGGAAAGGGGATGCCAGCTATCCCTGCTCAACCGCGTGTGTGTGTGCGACTGATGCCCTGTCTGTTGTCTTCCAGACAGGAATAAAGTGCTGACAAATCTACTCTGCGCCTGTCCTGCATTACTTCTTGCCATATAAAGACTATTATTTTCTTAAATCATGTAACTGACTGATTAGAGTCGGTTACACTACGCAAACAAGTCAGGTGAGGTCAGATCAGCTAGTGTCACAAATATATATGGAGCGCAAAAAGTGTCAAAAAGTCATTTCTCAGCACTAAATAAAAATGGCCATTTATTTCTGGAAGTCACACACCACATATTTCTGTAAATTGCTCAGCCCCAAAGTATACCTCCACCATGGTTCTTATATTGCCATTTTCAGGACAGTCAGGCCTACACAACCATGCAAGTCATGTCGAGCTGTCAGCTTGCTGTGGTGAGATACACGTCAAAATGTAAGAATGTGTATAGTATGCTTTTCACATTTTTATTATATAAAACTCTAAATCAAATCAATGCAAGTATTTATACATGATATTGTGGCAGATCTGGGTAGCCTAAACTGTGCTGAAAGAAACAATATGTAGCATGTGTGAATGGCACTTACAATGACCAGGATAAATTCTTCTAACTAGAGGTAGTGAAAATGCCCTTAAAACAGCTTAGGGCTCATAGAAGAAAAGAATAAGAATAGGGGAGTCACGTGACATCTTGACTGCGATGCAGGTGTAAAATCTTCAGCTCGCCCAGATATTTACCCCAAAACCGTTTAAAATCAACTAAAACTCAGTTTATCTTTACCAACTTAACTATGACTTCAACGACAACAAAAAGTGGCCAGAAGAGAGAACTGGAATTGTCTCCAGCGAAGAAAAAACCCAAAGAAACAGAGTCGATATCTAGAGATGACCTTGATGCAGCCATTTTAAGTGGAGTTAGCAGGGCACTTCAGGAACAACAGCGAAGTTTTGATGCTTCAGTGGCCCAGGCTGTAAAGGAAGCTCTGGAATCTACACTCCTACCTCAACTTACATCTTTGAAAAACGAGATCTCATCGGCTAACCATGCCATTCGGAACTTAGCGTTGGACGTGAGCCACCACGCTAGCAAGGCGCAGAGAACCCAAGCTACAGTGGAGTCTCTTCAAGGAGCAGTTCGCTCCAACAAACATGACCTCAATGCTACTGCCTCCAAGCTGGTCCACTTACAGAACAGCCTGACTGAAATGCAGGATAGAAGCAGACGAAACAACCTCAGGCTTATAAATCTTCCTGAATCTGTTGAAGGATCTGATCCGGTGGGTTTCCTGCAGACCAACCTTCCCAAATGGATTCCGTCCCTGGCTGGACGCAACATAGAGATTGACCGCTGCCATCGCATATACAACAGCGACTTTGGCAAGTCTGGAGCTACCCAAAAACCCCGCACTATCATTTTCCGTCTGCTGAGATACTCCGATAGACAAGCTATTCTGAAGGGGTCACGCACAGCTCCCCCAGTCAAGTATGGTCAAGCCACTCTTTACTTTTTCCCGGATTACAGCCCTCCTACTGCCGCTAAGAGGAGAGAATTCACACCAGTGATCAAAACGCTCAAGGCCGCCGGTCTCAAGTCCTTCCTTTTATACCCTGCAACCCTCAAAGTGGAGCACGGAGGATCTCAACTCATCTTCAACACCCCGATTGACGCCGAGAAATTCTTGCAGTCAGTGGATCCCAACACATCGGCCATCCCGGTCAGTGTGGAGAACATCTTCGAGCCACTGAATGCTAACACTCAACCATCAACCTCTGCAGCTGAGACCAAAGATCACCGAGCGAACGCAACTTCTCGCCTTGATACACCACTCATGGACATGTAGGCTAATGCACACACCGACGATAATACAAACATTATGGGTGAATATCAGACCTTATCAGACCTTATCAGAAGTATTTGCTTTATTCCTTAGCAGTTTTCATTACGTGAGTGTTGCGTTATTATTCTTACGATACTAGCTTGTTAAAACTGAGTGTTATAACTTTAGCATGTTGCTAGCGTTTTGGGGGGTCTTGCGGCGAGCTAGACCCAATCTGCGTTGCTGTTGATAATGCCACGGATCTACGTGATTTTGTGTTCTGCAAAGCCTGAAGGAGCATTTGGCGTCCTCGCGGCTTGCAATTGTTCTGTGTACATAGTTTCCCTCATCCCTCCCTGGTTTTCTTTTGGCAAACGGTACTATTTGTGTATAATATACATTATAGGTAAAGTGAGTGAAAATGTGTTTTTAAGCTCAACGCTCGTTCTGATTATGAGCACGTCTCTACTGGAGTATGCCTTTATCTCTCCCGGCCCGTTAATATGTCTGACCTTTCTGTAATAACATGGAATGTAAATGGCTTGAATTCCCCTGTCAAAAGAACCAGGTGTCTGGAATTTCTCTTCCGTAAAAAAGTTTCACTAGCTATCATTCAGGAGACGCATTTAAAGAGCTGCGATGTACATCGATTTCAAAACAGGCGTTTTAAAATTCTAACCCATTCTTGTGCTTCTAACAAAACAAAGGGAGTATTGATTTTGGCTGCAAGACATCTTCCACTGACTGTCCAACATACTTTCAGCGATGAGAATGGTCGCTTTACTTTAGCCGTCGTTACTATATGCCGAGCCAGATTAGTGGTAGCCTCAGTCTATGCCCCTAACAACCTTGATCAGGATTTCCTTCACTTGATGCGCGATAAATTTATAGGTATGCCAGACTCTAATTTGCTTATTGGGGGAGACTTTAACTGTGCCATGACTGATATTGATAGAACTTCTTCTTCCATAGATCCACAGTCTTCCTTAGCTCTTAAGAATTTTGTTACAGACTTGAATCTCATTGATATTTGGCGATTTCAAAATGAAGGTAGCAGAAATTATACATTTTTTTCCAATAGGCACAAGTCATTTTCTCGAATTGACTACATATTTCTAAGCCAATCTCTAGTCCACTTGGCCCAACCAGACATCTTGCCTATTCTGCTGTCTGATCATGCACCTGTGCTGTGTTCTATTCATCTAAAGGATATCCCTAAAAAGGCCACAAGGTGGCGCTTTAATGATTCCTTGTTATTAGATAAGAGATTTGAAACTCAGATTCATGAAAAACTGAATGAATTTCTTGAAGTAAATAAGGACCAATGTGATAACCCACAGATCCTATGGGAAACTGCCAAATGTTTTCTAAGGGGCTTTTGCATCTCTTTTTCATCCCATTTAAATAAAATTAGGAATAGAAGATTTGAAGAATTGGAGCTTAACATCAAAAACCTAGATCTAGAACAAAGACAAAATCCAACTGACACTACAGCCAATACACTCTGAGTATAAAATGCTAAGTCTCAAAAAGGCAGAATTCACGCTACAACGTACTAGGCAAAGATACTATGCTGAAGGAGAGAGACCTAGCCACCTTCTAGCACTAAGGCTGAAGGAAAATGAATCAAAAGCGAATATATATGCTATCAGAGGCCCAAATGGTTTGACCCTCACAGACCCGATAGCTGTTAATGAGGTCTTCAAACATTGCTACTCAGATCTCTACTCCTCAGAAGTTTCTGAGGATCACATGCAGAGTGGGTCTTTCTTTGATGATCTTGATTTACCAAAACTTTCTCCTGAGGAAGCAGATCGATTACAATCACCGCTTACTCTGGACGAACTGAGTATTGCCATTAGGTCTCTTAACAAAGGTAAATCACCAGGACTGGATGGTTTACCTCCTGAACTTCTCCTTCTTATTTGGGATAAGGTTGGTCCTCTCCTCTTAAATTCAATTAACTATGCCCTGGAGACTGGTCAGTTCCACAGAGATCAAAATGTGGCCCTTATCTCATTGCTATTAAAAAAGGGAAAGGACCCACTTGATTGTGCTAGTTTTAGGCCCATCTCCTTGATTTGCTGTGATGTTAAAATATTTGCCAAGGTGCTTGTACACAGACTAGAAGAATACGTAAGCAAGTTGATTAGCTTTGATCAGACAGGCTTTATTAGAGGGCGCACAGCATCAGACAATATACGTAGGCTCTTACACATTCTAAACTCAGCTGACTCCTCCCCTGACCCTATTGCTCTTTTTTCATTAGATGCTATGAAAGCCTTTGACAGGCTTGAATGGAACTATATGTGGGCTGTCCTAGATAAGTTTGGTTTTGGTCCCAAGTTTATTGATATGCTTAAAACTTTGTATAACTGCCCAACTGCATGTGTAATGACCGGTTCAAAAATATCATCCCCTATCAAATTAGAGAGAGGTACCCGTCAAGGGTGTCCCCTTTCCCCTATCCTTTTCTGTCTTTGTGTTGAGCCTTTAGCACAAATGGTTAGGCAGAGTAAACAGATTATACCTGTGAGATTGTATGACAAGGATCATCATATATCACTTTTTGCTGATGATATCCTCCTGTTTTTATCTAGGGTTGAATCCTCAGTCCCCCAAGTCCTACTGCTGTTTGATCATTTTAGACGTCTTTCAGGCTATAAGATAAATTGGGATAAGTCTGTTTTGATGCTCCTCAACAAAACATCACAGGTTGTTAATCTACCCCCATACATCCCTATCAAGAATTCTTTCATTTATTTAGGCATTCACATTCACCCAACAATTGCGCAAATTGTGAAGGAAAACTTTGTCAAGGTCATGAAAACTATCCAGTCTGATATCCAAAGATGGATTAGGTTACCAATGTCTCTGCAAGGAAGAGCGAACATAGTCAAAATGAACATACTACCCAGAGTTAACTTTTTATTTTTTATGATTCCTTTAGCCCCTCCTCCCAATTATTACAAGGATATTCATTCGGCGATCTCTCATTTTCTTTGGAGCGGTAAACGCCCAAGAATAAAGCTAACTACATTACAGCGTCCTAAACTACTTGGAGGCCTTGCCCTTCCAAACTTCCAGTTTTATCACTGGGCATTTCAAATTAGAGCTTTGCATGTTTGGATTGACCCAGAGTCTAAAGTACCTTGGAGATCTATTGAAGAAGCTATGGTGAAGCCTCATAGATTACAGGATCTGCTTTTTGCTGGGTTGGGTAGGGCCAACCAGAATTTAAGGCTGGGTTGTATAATTGCACACTCCTTGAATATCTGGAAACAAGCAGGGAAATGCATGAATATTCAACTCTTCACCAGTGCACAGGCACCCCTCTGGCACAACTTTAAACTTTTGACAGGTGGCAAGCCATTTCAAAATCCATTATGGTCCTCTCAAGGCATAAATGTGTTTAGTGATTTATATGATGATAATAGCCTGTGTTCATATCAGAATCTCCAAAACTCATTCCACTTACCTGCTTCGTCATATTTTGTCTTTCTTCAGTTACGCTCTGCACTCAGAGCATATGGGGTCCCGTGGGACCGACCACCGAGATCCCACCCTTTGTTTGAATGGGTTAAGGCGAGACACTACAGGTGAATAGGGGAACATTTTAAACTTAAAGATATCTTAATGAAACTTTACCAGTTGAATACTCACATAAATAGGAGAAAAAAATGTATTGCAAGTTTTCATTGGAAAAAGCCATTGGAAAAAGCCAGGTTGAAAAT
This sequence comes from Sardina pilchardus, assembly GCF_963854185.1. NCBI lineage: Eukaryota > Metazoa > Chordata > Actinopteri > Clupeiformes > Clupeidae > Sardina > Sardina pilchardus. Next base: position 15,774,446 of record NC_085017.1, read on the forward strand.
TATTTTTTTGTTGTGTTCATATATCAAATAAAAAAACATTTACAGAGGGGATTATGAATATCTTCTCTTGTTTTCCAGTAAATCAGAAAATACTGCCAATTGGCTTAAAAAGTGGATTTTCGCCCTATTTGTAGGCATAAAAAGTCATGTAAATCATGCCAAGAATGCTATATCAACAAATCCCTCTGTAAATATCTTCCAAATATAGTTAGGAATAAGACTGGAAAGTTTGGTGTATGTAGGTGCTGCAGAAGTGGAGATCCTTTGCATGGCGTGTGGGGAAAAACTTGTTTTGAGAAAACAGCCTTGAAACACAGCCAATGAAATGCGTTCTCATCTTAGACTCGTCTTTGAACTTTCGCGATTGGTTGCTAATACAAAGGAAATGCCCATATTTGGATAGCATAGCGTCTTGTAGGAGACACAGGGCTTTCCAACGGTATCAGACACGATATGATTTGGATCACGGTCGAGGTAGTACATGACACTTTAGAATGGGAACAAAATGTCATGAAATAAACAATTAAATGTGCAAATCGGACTTCGTTGTTGTAGTAGGGTGGTAGAGTACATGCTAAGGTAGCAAACTAGCACAAAATCTCGAAATTGACTGATGCTAAAAAAAAACGGTGTTTTCACCTGTAGTGTCTCGCCTTAAGCCTTCCAACTGCTTGAGAGGCAGAGTCTCTTTTATTTACAACGCCTTATTAAATAATTCTGCTAATTGTCTACCCATTGAAAAAATGTGGGATAGGGAGCTCTCTACATTTAATCAGCCCCTAGACTGGGAGATAATTTGGTTCAACTTATCCCAATGTTCCAAAAATGTAGCCCACCAACTGATTCACTACAAAAGTATACATAGATCATATGCGACCCCATACAGGAGATTTAAAATGAAACGGGCCCCTAACTCTATTTGTAATATTTGTAATGTCTTACCCGGCACATTTCTACATATGTTTTGGGAACGTCCCACAGTTGCCAAGCTATGGACATTTGTAGTGGAGGAACTGTCACAGTTACTTGATATCACTATCCCCAGGACACCACACATTTGTCTTTTGAATGATGACTCGGACCTTGACTATTCCATAATCCAAAAGAAAATGTTGATGGCAGGTTTCACGGCATCTAAGAAAGTTATTTTACAGTTATGGATCAACCCTTGTATACCATTTAAACGTTTTTGGATAAACTATTTTGATAGCATTGTAAATTTAGAATATCATACTGCCCGGTTGAACAAGGCCCAGGTGTCCACCCTGCAAAAATGGGAGGCATTAATATGCAGGGTCCAAGATCTCATGCCCCTTGTGCAATGAGTTGCCTTTATGTGTGATACATATTGCTGTTGAGTGTTTTTTTTGTTTTGTTTTTTTTCTTTCTGTAAACTCTTTTACCATGTGTATGGTTTACTATCTAGCTCTCATGTAACCGTCTTGCCACCCCCCCCCCCTTCCCCCCTTCCCCTGTTTATAAAACTCAATAAACAGTTGATAACAAAAAAAAAAAAAAAAAAAAAAAAAAAGAATAAGAATAATGCAGGATGTTTTTTTTTTAACATTATACACATTTGCACATTATCCATTGCATTGCTGTTGTATCAATCATATCATCACATATTGTTGTATAACAATAGCAATGCAATGGATGAAGTGTGCTTTACTCCTATACGTATATACTATATTGCCAAAAGTATTGGGTCACCTGCCTTAAGCGCAGACAGAGAGCCAGTCTCCTAGTTCAACATGGGTAATTAATGATCTCATATTTTTCTTGCCCACTCACATTTATGTTTTTGTGTTTGATGTGCAACTTCCTAATAAAAAAACTTGATCACAAAAAAAAAACATCAGTGTGTGACCTCACAAATCCGCTTCGGGAAGAATGCTCAAAAATTTGCTTAAACACACTCCTAAAGCTTGTGGAAAGCCTTGAAGCTGTTATAGCTGCAAAGGGTGGACCGACGTCATATGGATTAAGGATGTCATATGGGGGTCAAGGAAGGTGACCCAATACTTTTGGCAATAAGTATATATTAAGTATATATACTGTAAGTATACTTTTTTGATTCCGTGAGGGAAACTCAGTCTCTGTATTTAACCCAATTTAACCAAATTAGTGAACACACACACACACACACACACACACACATTGTACTGTGTACTGTATAATTAAGTAATAATGATTTCAATATATTCCAACAAATGTCACTAGGGAATCTGATAATTAAAACGAAAACAATCTCTATTTACAGTCTTGTTCTTTTCTCTGAAGGGGTTGAGTACTCAACGCTATTTTTCTCTGTTTACTGTATCTGAATAGTTGGTTGGTTGTCACCGAGGTGCAAAGTTAGTGTTTAGTAGGGTGACAGCTGCAGGGAGGAAGACTTCTCTGACCATCCTGAACTCTAATATTTGAAGAAATGCGACTCTTGAAGGTCCCACTGATCATGTTACTCAATTACAGGCACACATTTAAGACCCAGCATATGCAGGAAGAAAGAGTAAAGGCTGCTTTCTAGCACCTTCCTTTAACAATCAGGGTGAAGTACACAATGTAGATGTGTAGCCTACACATGAAGTCACATGCACAGCGGGAAGTTTACCCTTATTTTTCGATGATTCTGTTATACATTATTTTGGCATAGCTTAGCCTACATCATCTGGGACATCTACTGTAGTTTAGAGGCTGTTATCTATCATAGTGCCAGTTGTAAAAACACATATAAAACACACTTTTTATGTTGTCGTTTTTTTTTCCTTCATAGGGATCACCACAAGGGCTATGGCACACAACACAACTTGAACAACTGGTTTCACTAGCCACTAAAGACTGGCAGCAGATATACCAATACCATGAACCACAAATGTTTCTCTGCATGTTGACAATAGCCAATTCCACAGGTATCAGTGTTAATGTAATTTGATCATTTAGACAACAAAATTAGTGCATATAACTCTAACTGTACTAGTTAAACAGAGTTAAACTGTACACAGTTTACTGTGACTGAATCATGTAAGCACAGAATTAAAACATAGGCCTAATGCATGTTGTTCTGGGGAAAAAATAAACAAGCATGAACAAATACGACTTCCTGCGCTGTTTGCGCCTTTTATTTCCAGTCATCAAGAGGCATTTTAAAAGACCAGCATATGCACCAAAAAGCTCTGAAAGGGTTTACATACAATTGTACATTAATTTCACTGGTCTACATATATTGAAAACCTACTTAATTTGACTCGAATAATGCAAATTTCAGAAAAAGGAGAAAGCAAGACTGAAGTGCACCCACAAAGCAATGCCCAACTTCAGCTATGCATATTGACTGCATTTCAGTATGACAGACATTCTATTTAACAGACAGAGAGCAGACATTTACCAACGAAATATCCTGATAGTAGTGTAGTGTAGTAATATCCACAGCGGCCAAGCAGTAGCAGTTACATCCTTGGTATTGGGGCTGTTCTGGATTATCTCCGCTTAATCAGAAGTGCCGTTTACTGCCATGTTGGGAAGAATTGCCCAGTGTGTGGCCAGAGAACGCAGACCACTGCTGTGGCGGCCACTCAGGAATCGGAGCTCGGCCATTGGATGTTCGGGGTACATGTTGAAGCTGGTTCCAGATGGCTGTCCAGCAATGATGGAGCGCCCTCTGTTGGTGACGATCATGATAGACTGGATGTAGGTAGCGAACTTGCCGGATACTTGAACGATGAACTCGCCGTCAAACAGCTCAAACTCAAGTTCGGTGCCGCTTCTAGAACCAGCAACATCCGACCACGCGAACCCATAACGGACCTGGATGCTGAAGAATAGGAAATAAAATCACATTAAGGAAATTGCCTTTTTTTCTGCAATTTGACATACTCTTGAAGTGAAAAGGTTCAAACAGTCATAACAGTTTTGTTATTTGTTTGTCATTGCTCAGATTTCCGTGAGAAAATTCTAAAATATCTTATGGATTGCCTAATGAAAGTAGATAAATAGCAGATAAATATGTCCGTAGATCCCTGGGTGATTATGACCAATCACACACACACACACACACACACACAGATTCACTAGTAATGTGCCTCACCCACGGACATGTGAGCTCTCCCAGAGTCTGACTGCAGTGATGCGGCTCTCCCCTGTAATGGTGTAAGAGCTCCCAGATCCTGAGCCCACAGATGGGGAGAATGAGAAGCCCGAAGCTGGAAGAGAGAGAGAGAGAACAATAAGAGGTCACTAAAAAACCTTCTTTACATAATTGTTACGCATGCTGCTTTGTTTTGCTAACAGTAACAACAGGGTACAGTATGAGGTTAAGTTTAATCTAATGCTACAAATGTGTTTAATGTTATATGTTAGTTTGTATAAATGTGTGTGTGTGTGTGTGTGTGTGTGTGTGTGTGTGTGTGTGTGTGTGTGTGTGTGTGTGTGTGTGTGTGTGTGTGTGTGTGTGTGTGTGTGTGTGTGTGTGTGTGTGTGTCTTACGGGCAGCCCAGACAGCAGCCAGGAGAACACAGAAGACAATCAGAGCCCGCATGCTGTAGAACAGAGGGTCAGTATCAACATTTGAACTATTGATTTATGTACTAAGAGTCCTCAATATACACTGACTTGAAATGAGAAAAAGAAACAGAATATTAAACATATGGAAATTACCTTGCTGACTTAGTGCACAGTCCAGACTGTAGTTAAAAGAAAAGAACAAATGCACGGTGTTAACACACATTATCCATCCGTTATCCATGTACACATTATCCATTTGCATTGCTGTTGTGTCAATCCTCATTACATATGAAAATAACAATTATTTGTGTTAATCATTTTCCAGATAGCTTGCAAATAATGTTTAAAAAGGAGTTGGAGCCAAGCTCATACTGTACCAATGGTAAGGGAGGCTCTGAAAGCTCTGAGAGAAGAGGGTGATCTGAATGCTCGTGCCAAACCGCAGAGCTTATATGCAGTGTCCTTCAGACTTTTTCAAAGAAGCCAGAGTTGACTGGTTCCACTGGTTTGTAGACTACATTCAACAGTGACGAGAAAGTAAAGATGGAAAAAAAAATGTCTTTTGCTTCCTTGTTATTTGATTTTCAGTTTCAGTTCTTTCTCACATTGTTGTTGAGTGAGTTGTTATTGTTCTATTGTTCTTGTATTCCAGGCAATGTGTATACATATATGCACATTCCAGACTGAAGTTAAAAGAAAAGAATAAATGCAGGATGTTATTTTCTTTAACATTAAACACATGTGCACATTATCCATTATCAAGGGTCACCTGCCTTGAGGCGCAGACTGAGAGCCAGTCTCCTCGTGTGTGACCTCACAAATGTGCTTCTGGAGGAATGCTCAAACATTTGCCTAAACACCTGATACACAATTTGCCTTATCCTTGTGGAAAGCCTTCCCAGAAGAGTTGAAGCTGTTATACTGTAGCTACAAAGGGTGCACCGACGTCATATTAAACCCTATGGATTAAGAATAGGATGCGACTGAAGTTCATATGGGGTCAAGGCAGGTGACCCAATAGGGGAGACCGGGTATGATTGTAACACTTTTTTTCGAGCACCTGTAACTCACTCATTTTTGCCAATATAGTGTATACACACATGTCACACACACACACACACACACACACTTATTTTTTGATGATTCTGTTATATATTATTTCGGCATAGCCTACATCATCTGGGACATCTACTGTAGTTTAGAGGCTCCTACTGTTATCTATCATAGTGCCAGTTGTAAAAACACATATAAAACACATTTTTTATGTTTTTTTCCTTCATATGGATCATCACAAGGGCTATGGCACACAACACAACTTGAACAACTGGTTTCACTAGCCACTAAAGACTGGCAGCAGATATACCAATACCATGAACCACAAATGTTTCTCTGCATGTGGACAATAGCCAATTCCACAGATTTCAGTGTTAATGTAATTTGATCATTTAGACAACAAAATTAGTGCATACAACTCTAACTGTACCAGTATGAAGTTATTTCAAGTTTGTAGGCTATTTTATTGTTTGATTTAGAGTTTGTTTGTTTCCATTTTTGTTTATACATTTCTATTTTATTTTTAGTCATTTAGCTGATGCTTTTATCCAAAGCGACGTACAAAAAAGGGAAACAATCAAAGCACAGTGCCTCAACTAAGGACATGTTATGGCAACAGTAAGTACTATAGGGGAGCAATTTATCAGTGTTGCGGACATTACATTCTTTCCTACAGTAAGTTACTCTCCATTTGTCCTGCACCTGCAAGGTGCGATGTGCGATGTGCGATGTGCACACAGCTACTTTTCATAGCTACTTACATACAACAGTAAGTACGACTCATGTAGTCAAGTGTCAGTTCTAGAAGTGTTAAGTGCTAGAATTAGTAGGGCCAGAGGAGGAGGCATTCTCTGAAGAGTTGGGTCTTCAGGAGCTTTTTGAAGGTAGAGAGGTGTGCCCCTAGTCTGGGGTAGCCAACTCAATTCTATTCAGAATATGAGTCTGGAACTGATGCAGTGGAACATGATTATGGGGTGTGCTTCAACCGATACAGGGGGAAAATGCATCTGATAAACCACCAATCAGCGCAATGAAATAGCCTACTGTGAATCCTGTAGGTAGAATGGCCAAAAATGTATTTCTTCTTCTATATTCGTTTTTACATTTATTGCACTGTCAATAATATCTTGTTCACTAGACGTGATATCAAAATCGAATGTCTAGCTTCTCTTTGACTGCCTTTTGTTGTAAACAAAATGTCCAGAGTCCTTTCAAAAGTGCGTGCTTAGGGTTACTGTATTGAATAAACTTTCCTGGAGTTCATAATCCAATTCCATTTAACTTCTGTGACTGAATGATGATCTGTGACAAATGGTTACATAGATGACATTTCCAGATACCCGTGGGCGAAGCAATCAACATTCCTGTAAATTCCTGTCTGTGCATTTCTTTGTCAAAAGCTGACAGAAGTTTGAACAACTTTTGTCTTTACAAACTATTCATCCCCTAACCGGGAATAGCTCTCTAGTGAATTTTCATTAAATGGTTCAACCCCTTACAAAAATGTCAGGCTTCTGGCAAAGATTTGTCGCAAGGTCATATTTTCACAAACAAATTAGGCTTTTGTCAAACTTTTGGCAAGGTTGCAGCAACTTTGCAGCAATGTCAAATGGAACAACTTTTGTCTTTACAAACTATTCATACCCTAACCGGGAAAAGCTCTCAAGTTAATTTTCATGAAATGGTTCAACCCCTTACAGAAATGTCAGGCTTCTGGCAAAAATTTGCCCCAAATTTGTCATATTTTCACAAACAAATAAGGCTTCTGGCAAACTTTTGGCAAGGTTGCAGCAACTTTGCAGCAATGTCAAGTTAGGTTTGCCACTAGAAGTTCACTGAAAGTTTACCATTACGGGGTAAGCTTGGGGACAAATCACCTGCAACACATTTGCCATTATAGTGGCAAACTTCTCATTATTGCCCAAACTTTGCTCGAAGTTTGCCTCTAGCGGCCATCATTGCCAAACTTCTGACAATATTTTCTAGTGAACCAATTTGTTTCCCACAATTCACCCACAAGTTTGCTGCAAATTTGTCACAGACATTTTTGTAAGGGGCTGCATCACAGAACACAGTGTCTTGCCTGTGCGGCTTGTGTATTCCACTACTACATCACCATTGGCCTACATCAGCGGTTTTCAACCAATGGTCCAATGAGGACATTGCTGGTGGTCCCTCAATGTGGTAATCAGCATTTCTATTCAGTGATGGTCCTGGGGTTACCTTACCTCCTTAGTCAGAATGATCCCTGACTCACAACCAGTTGAAAACCCCTGTTCTGCTTCATACAAATGAATGACATAAAAGTGAATGACATAAAAAGCAACAAGTGTTTACTCAAAACAGGTTATGAACCAGAGTGCTGCACAGTGAAGGTAATGTTAATACCACAGACGAATGAAGTCCCAGTCAAACCAATGATAAGAACAATTAGGAAGTAGGAACCAATTTTAATTTTCAATGATGCGCATCAAAGGACAGACAGCATGACTTCACCTAAAGATCCACCAGCTGCGCTAACTAGACAAGGAAATAGATAGGTTTAAGTGTCCTTCCTGGCTGACGGGAGATGGCATTGGTCACTCCCTCTCATGGACTGCATGGTTAGTGGCAACTTGGCATGCAATCTGAAGCAAAGCAAATAGCTACAGTATGACGCAGCCATGCAGAACAGTGAAACACTGCGAAGTCATACAATTTCCTCCTATCATAGACAGAGACAGTACAGGAACAAAATGAAATAATGACAGCTATCTCATATGTGGAAAAACACGTAACAGAAACATCAGGACATAAACCACTTATGATTATGAATATAAAAATCATAAGTTCTGAATCCAATACTTTCAATGGGTCATCTCTCCAAATAGTGCTTGTTACAGAACAACCATTTCGAAAGCATCACGTGCAAACTAATATGTATACTGTATAAACTTCCAAGAATATGCATGCACATTGCACTTCAAGTAAGCATTTCAAATCCATAGGCTATCAGTTCAGACGCCCTCCCAGAAGTCTCTAGCGATTGTATACTTTCATTTAGCCTACTACCTGCAGTAGTAGGCCTACGGTCATCATGACGAAGTAGTTCCTTCCTTACATTGATTACAAGATACCTCTTATGACGTTTTGCATAGTGGAGAGAGCATGGTCGTACTCCCAATTTTGCTCAACCAGCATGCAAGGTTTCTCCTTCAGGAAAAGGTAGGCCTGGCCTAAATGACTCGCACGCCATCTTTCCAATCTCAAAGAAAGCGGACAGTCCCATGTACGTCGTATGTTCAATTATAGCTATAAACTTTAATAGGTTAATGCACATACTGGTGACGGCCGGTTTAGGCAATTGCGTGGATAAACGGATTCATTATAGCGCAATGGTGGGGGGGAAAAAGGTCCGTGATGCCAAATAGTAGCCTACCATATGCAAGTGCTGTACATGAGTGCTCTCAGCATTTGTTACATTTTGTCATTTAGCTGAAGCCTTTATCAAAAGACTGAGCTTACCATGAACCACATTATAATCAATCAATAGGTCAAAAGTGTAATGTTTTTACTATATCTTTGCCTAATTCCTAATGATAGTTCAATCAAGTTCCTGTGACAAACTTCCTGTGAAGTTTCTTCATAGTACTGTATGCTACTAATAAGGAAGGACATTTAATTGTTATTTTGAGGTGAGACACTATGGAATGTAGATGGGTATGCTACAAGAAAGGGAATTCAAACACACCTGGCACCTGACCATTTATCGATGTCATAGGACTGGTTGACTTTGTCTGTGCCACTCGCTGATCTTTACCTGGGTACAGGTCTTCACACAAGAACCTCATTTTTTCCAGTGTGTCCACATTCCACTCACATCTGGGTGATACCGTGTCAAATCAGATAAGGTTGTTGCAGCACCATCTCAGATTCTGTCTATACCAAGAATGTGTCCCAAAATCAAGACCTGTAACATATTTCTGTTATAGTTTGATCTGTCTTCATGCTATTTTCAGCCCTTGACGTAACATCAGTTTTACAGCCTGAAAATCACATTATTTGGGAAGCAATGTTTGGCCATTAATATCATAAAACGTATTATTCATAGGCTGTGTGTTTCTGGGTCAGGGAAAATGAAGAATCGAAAATGAAAAATCCTTATTTCTCCCATCTCAAGGCAAACTGAGGGAATGATGCACGACCATTCAAAAACATGACTGGTTTTCTAAAGATACAAAACTTAATGCTAATCGGTGAAGTGTCCCTTTAAGCATTTGTAGGCTAAATACTGTAAACGTCCAACATGATGAACTTTAGGCTAATATTTTTTTGTTTTTACCAAGCTCTGCCAGGATTGACACACACATTTCCAATGAATACTCCTTTCACAGGTCTACAGTATGAAGAGCTATTTAATGTGACTTGAATAAGCATATTTCAGGCACAGACCCACCACCTCTGGACACATATCATGTAGCTAAGACTGCTGACAGAAACAGCTGGAAGCAAGCAAAACTTTTATGCACCCTAAAAACAAGTCCCAATTTTAACTACTTATGCATGTACGCTATGCATTTTGACTTGAAACTCTTACACAACTTTCCTATGACAGACAGATAAGCTATCAGACTGTTAAAACATCAAAAGACAGCAAACAAGGTTGTGATGTGTCCTTGAGGTAATTCAAATCGAGAAGATTGAAGACGAAATATCCTGATATTATTATAGCCGCCGTAGCCAAGTAGTAGCAGTTATATCCATGGTAGGCATGGGCTGTCCTTCATTCTCTTCTGTTAATCAGAAGTGCCGTTGGACATGTTGGGCAGAATTGCCCAGTGGGTGGCGATAGCGGTGAGACCTCCGTGGAAGCGTCCACTCAGGAATCTGAGCTCGGCCATTGGATGCTCGGGGTACATGTTGAAGGTGGTTCCAGATGGCTGTCCAGCAATGATGGAGCGCCCTCTGCTGGTGACGATCATGATGGACTGGATGTAGTGAGAGTACTTGCCGGAGACTTGAGCAATGAACTCGCCGTCAAACAGCTCAATCTCAAGTTCGGTGCCACTTCTATAACCAGCAACTTGCGACCATTTGGACCCATAACGAACCTGGATGCTAAAGAATAGGACATAAAATCACATTAGGGAAATGGCAGTTTTTCTCTGGCTGTGTAATCATTCCTTTTTAATGTAATTTTAGTTGAATAATGATGATATGTAAAAAAAAATTGTCTTCTGAAAATACAGTAATGGCAGATTCTTCATACAGTATGAAATTTGTGCTCTCGCTGAAGTTCCCCGCGGTGATTATGGCCACTCACACACACACACATTCACTAGTAATGTGCCTCACCCACGGACATATGAACTCTCCCAGAGTCTGACTGCAGTGATGCGGCCCTCCCCTGTAATGGTGTAAGAGCTCCCAGATCCTGAGCCCACAGATGGGGAGAATGAGAAGCCCGAAGCTGGAAGAGAGAGAGAGAGAGAGAGAACAAATAGAACCTTGTCACTAAAAGATCTTCCAGCTTGCTTCAAGGTTCTCAGGCCACGACCTCTGTTCAGGTTCTGATGCACTTCCAAGGTCATTTGATTTCAAAGAGTAAAATGTGCTCTTTATATTATGTTAGGCTTAACTTATTTACATGATAAATGTTAATAAATGTTATGTTAGTAAATGTTATGATACATGCATTTAACATGTATCATAAATGTCATGATACATGTTACTGTAAATGCATGCTGCTTTGTTTTCTTACTGTAAACACAGTATAGGCCTAACTGACAACTGGGTATACTGTATGAAGTTTTGTTTAATCTAATGGTACATTTAGTTTAGTTTAATTTAGATAAATAGATAGACATTTATCGATCCTTTCGTAAATTCATCTTGCACCATATTGCTCATCAGATAGACAGACAACAGACCACAGACAACAGCGGTATTAGTGTGTTTAATACTCTCTCTCTGTGTGTGTGTGTGTGTGTGTGTGTGTGTGTGTGTGTGTGTGTGTGCGTGTGTGCGTGCGTGCGTGCGTGTGTGCGTGCGTGCGTGTGTGTGTTTGTGTGTGTGTATGTCTCTCTCTCTTTCTCTCTTACGTGCAGCCGAGACAGCAACCAGGAGAACACAGAAGACAATTAGAGCCCGCATGCTGTAGAACAGAGGGTCAGCATCAACATTGTTTTTACTTATTTATGTAAGAGTCCTCAATATACACTGACTTGAAATTAGAAAAAAAACAATAGAATAGCTTATATTTGAAAATCACCTTATTGACTTTGTGCACAGTCCAGACTAGTTAAAGACAAAAATAAATGTATAATAATGTTAATTTATTTAATATAATACACATGCACACATTATCCATTGAATTACTGTTGTAATCAATCCTATCATCCCATATGAAAATAATCTTTATTTTCAAGATTGCTTGCAAATATTTTTTAAAAAAGAAGTTGGCGTAAAGTTTATACTGTACCAATGGTAAGAGGCTGAGGGCCTGCAGTCAGATTGGGTCAGTGCATGAGAAGCTTGCGAGTGCTCCGAATGCGGAGGGCAAACGATTGAGCAGAGCTTTATAGCAGTGTGGCATTCCACAGACTGGGATTCCGGAATTTTTTTTTATTCATGTCACATACCACCATAGCCTCCATACTGTAGTTGGATAAGCGGTGGAGATGTTGTTCTAAGAAACCAGTCCTGTTGTTATACTAGTTCAAGGAAGAGAACATGAAGATGGAACAATGCCTTGTTTCCTTGTTGTCTGATTTCATTCTTTACATTGCTGCTGGGTGAGTTTTCAATTGTTCTAGTCAAGATCAGAGAGAAAAGCATTTGTGTTTACCTCTGTACACAATCTACACATGATTAACCCTCATGTTGTCCTCAAATCTTACCGACGTTCGTTATCCTTGGGGTCAATTTGACCCCAGCTAACAAAACTCTCAAAAAATGATTGAAATTATTTTTTTTACCCAGTTTTTTTCGTGGTAGGTACTTAACAAGAGTGTAATAACGACCATCAAAAGCCCTACAAAACAATCCCACCCCCCCACACCCCTTTATGAACCCTGGAACCCTGGCTGGCAATATGGCCAATCCAGTGTCAACAGCCCAAAGGCTGAGTTTTTGGACTTTTTCAGACCTGCCAAAATAATTAACTTATATGTAATATGTACTTGTTTATGTAATAATGATAATAAGTACATGTTCTCATACTATTACAATCATAATATTCATATTGTGTCAAATATTCATTTACCTCATGTTTCATAAAAATAACTATATTTTTACAGGACATTGGAAACATATTTTTGTGCAAATTTCATGTTTACTCTGTTGTACCCTTCAAATGAGGAAAAGTCATGAAAATTGAAGCAAAACAAAAAAAGTTAACCATATATTTTATGATGCTAAACATCGCTTGGGGTCAAATTGACCCCAAGGACAACATGAGGGTTAATCAGAATTCCCCATGGGCAGTCAGTCAGTCATGAACCCCACATGCATAAATGCTGCTTGTGACTGAGTGTTTATTTAGTGTATTTTGATAGTATTCCAATTTTACTACACTCTCGCTTGTGTAGCCTGCATTGTCTTGGCTATGGGCTTAGGGTCATTATTATGCATTGGAAGGTGAAGCTTCAGCCCAGTCTGAGGTCCTTCAAGCTGTGGTCCAGGATGTCTTGCTACGTTGCTCTGTGAAGCGTTCCCCCATCCCCAGCGTAGCCTGCATTGTCTTGGCTATGTGCTTATAGGGTCATTGTGCACTGGAAGGTGAACCTTCAGCCCAAGCTGTGGTCCAGGATGTCTTGGTTGCACTTGGTAGCTCTGTGAAGCATCCCCCCCATCCCCAGACAAGTTTACCAAAAGCAGTGTCAGTCTCAGGAGAACTTTGTATCAGGAATCTCGGATGACCAAGATACCAGTCAGTGTGTACTGTATGTCAGCAAGCTATAATTATGAAGATGGTATTTAAATTCCAGCAAGTGTGCAGGAACAGAAATGTTTTCCTTGTTGTCATTTCCTCATTGATGAAACAATATACACTGCCTATGAAAAGTATTCACCCCCTTGGAAATTTCCCCTTTTACCGCTTTTATAAATAGAATCTTTTTTATTTTATTTTATTACATTTTTGGGGCTTTTTTATGCTATAGCAATTGTATGACCCAGACCAAAATGACCACCAGCAGGCCTCATTCTGTAGTACTAGCCTGGCACACCCATCCCAACTACTACTAACTGTACTGTATATCCACACTACTACAGTATATCAACTCTTGATTCCTGCACATATTTCTTTATCTTTATTAGTGGTTTGAAAACGTAATAATCGTCTAAGTGTCTTCACACTTTGTTTTAATTTGAAATACCACAGATATTCCATCTATATATTTTCTAATGAAAACTGCAGTCCCGTTTAACATTTCGTTTAAAGGTCATATTTTCACATGCAAATTGGGTTTCTGACAGTTGTGGTTGTGGTTACAGCAATTTCGCAGCAATGTCAAAAGCAAATTAGGCTTGTCACCAGAAGTGCACTGAAAGTTTGCCATTGGCAAACTACTCATTGTTGCCAGAACTTCACTGGAGGTTTGCCTACATTGCGGCCTACATTGGCAAACATCTGGCAATATTCTAATGAGCTTATTTGTCTCCCAGAAATCACCCACAAGTTCATTGTAAATCTGCCGCCAAAAAAAAAAAAAAACATTGCAAGGGTGGTTGTTGCGGCCCTGCCACTCTGTCTTAACCCCGGCCATTGGCACTGACGTGCCTGGGTCAGAGCGGTAGATAAAACAGAGTGGCGACACTCCCATAGACCTCCATAGGAAAAAATGGCAGCGCTTTTTCCAGGCTATTTCCGCATCATGGGACTTTTGGAACTATTAATAGCCAATCTCTTGGTCAGTAATCAATGAGTTAATTGATTACACCTTCCAGCATCCAGAAGTACATCCCACCCTCGATTCAGCTATTCAGCGCAGGTTTTTTGGAACTTTTGACCGTGTGGCGGCAACATCAAAGAGTGTCACTCACAACTCTCAAAGAGTGTCGCAACTCTCTCTTTCTATGGGTCTGGGCTGGGGTGCTTGTTTCCCCTGTCTGTCCCCTGCATGCCCACGTGTGCCTGATTGGGAGTGATACTTAAGACCGGCTCAGTCTGCGCTTGCTGCGGCACTCCTCCTCCCGGCTTGGCATTGATTTCGTTTTGTTACCTTGTTTCCTGTACTGACTTACATTACACCTCAGTGTTGCGTACCTATCCCTACACTGACTTGCACCACCAATATTCCTTGATATTAATTTATGTTACCTTTTATTTATTTAATAGATTAATTTATCATTATTTCAACACTGCGTTGGTCTCCCCTTGATGTACATACTTTGAGTATGTTACAGATGTCTACATTTTTTCCTCAACACCATTTTTACCTAAAATTGGCTTTCTGTGAACATGTGATATCTTATAGTCTAGTGGTTTATCTTTTTTGATTTCATATCTTCGCGTCTGGACAATTAGTAGTCAAGACCTCAGATATTCATGCTAATGTGATTAGAGAATTTAGACAACAAAACTATGTTTCTGCATTTAGCTGACACTTTTATCCAAAGTGATTTACAGACACCAATTGCAGGGGTACATATCCCTGGAGGAACTCGGGATTAAGTTATTTTCTCAAGGGCACATGGTGGCAGTTGGGAATTAAAGGAACACTTCACTTAGCTAGCCCAATGCATTCATTAGGATCCAAACAGAGATGAAGTTAGAAGTGACCAAACACCTCCATGTTTTCCCTATGGAAATACAGTCAGCCCACACGAATAGTCACACGACCAAGTATGGTGAGACAAAATAAAACGTGGTGCATTTCTAAGCAGGTAAAACGGATAACAAGGGAGTCAAGTGTCAGTTCTAGAAGGGGGATATGTGAATTAGCATGTCTAGTTGTTGGTAGTGCAAGGAGAGGAGGTACTCTCTGAAGAGTTGGGTCTTCAAGAGGTTTTTGAAGGAAGATCCAGACTCCTTTCAAAAGCTTGTTATTGTGTGGAATGAACCTAAATGAACTTGATTCCCATTCCAATTTCATGTCACTTCCACAGCCGTGGGCGAAGCAATCTTGATGACAATGACATTCCTGAGAATTCCTGCCTGTGCATTTCAAAAGCAGACAAAATGATTAAAGCAGAAAGGGGTTCTGGTCTGAAACTAGTAAACTACTGAACCCTATCAAACCACAACAGAAAAAAAAGCTTGAATAGCTTTTGTCTTTACAAACGAATCCTAGTTGGAAAATGTTGTCTTGAGAATTTTCATGTTATAATCCAGCTGGATCATAGAGGATAGTGCCTAGCCTGAGTTTCTTGTGTGGTCCGCTACCACATGGCCATTGGTAGCCTGTACATGATAAACATTCATTTAAAGGTGACACCATAACTAGCTACCTGTAAACCATACCTCAGAAAGATCCTTTGAAAGCAACTAATATCATCTAATGCAACTAGTTACATTCAGTACTCTCTATAAATGTAATGATGGTAAATCAGAATAACCCCCTAGGCACAAATCCGCTCACTTGTAACACCTTTAGATTTGGAGACGGGCTTGTTAGCATAGCATCTGTTGCTAGCATGTTTCTCATGGTGCTCAGTAGGAGATTTAGGCTACTCACTATCTGAGAACATGGTCATATGATGCATCAAGAACAGTGCCTTGATGAGATGTCAATGCTTGGTCCATCAACCTCAAGGTTTTTTTTCCTTTCTATCATATTGTTCTTGTCTCAGAAAAGTGCTTGAAAGAGTGAACATCTCTATCTATTCCAGTCCAAAATCTATGACCACATTTAACCTTTTCCAAATGTGCAGGCACCTAAACCCTAGCCGGGCAGGACAGGAAAAAGTTAGCTCTCTGCTGCCCTCTTTTGGATATCATGAAAACATACCAAAATTCAGATCTGCACACATGCCAAAGACGCATGCCTATCTGGATTGTGACCTTTCACTAGAGGGCCTTTCCATCTGCCATGTCATTCAGCCACTCCACACAGGGAGGAAGACCACAATTTAACAGCCATCATGATATGTAGTGTACAATGTGTAACCATTTATTACAATTTTATTTTATTTATTACCTCAGTTCATGTTTTTTTTCATCCACAGTACATAGAAGTAGGCTTATGACTTCAGATTAAATATCGTTTGTCCTCTGATAACAGTATCAGACTAATGCATAATATCAAAAAACTTTTCACAAACCTCTGAGTCATAGATCACAATTGCACAGTCCTATTGATTCTTAATCAGCATTACATTCCCCCTTTGGTGTTTGGTATTATGTTTCCTTTGTAGAGAAGCAAATTCCATCAGCAGCACACACACAAACACGAGAGTGAAAATAGGTTATGGCTAGTCTGTTGGTCTTAAACGTGCACTAGGTGATTTCCATTGATGATCGGACAACCGTAGCAATCTGGATACCGCTGTGATCACTCCATACAGCATGACCATCACAAGCTCAATAAAACCATAGCAGCAAAGCGTATTCACTCATAATTTACATGTCGAAACACAGTGAGAGTCTCTGCTTTTATCACGGTCAGCAGTGTCACACCAGCAAAGTGATGATGACCCCATCGTCCTGTCCTTGCCAGAGCATCTCACCCTCGAAGGCCACCTTGCCGTGCTTGCGCGCCCTCATGAGAATGCCCACCACCTTGTCGGAGATGCGCACGTAGCGGTCGAACAGCTCGCCGAACGTCACGCACGTCAGGCCGTCCGCGGCCGGGTCGGCCATGGTCCGAATGACGAAGCACATGTCGTCGATCTCGCGGTGGATGTGCTGCTCGGCCCGCTTGGCCCGCTCCGCCGTCTTGGTGCCCTCTTTGGGTCGCCCGTAGCCCTCCTCGCCCTTGTGCAGGCGCGTCTGCATGGAGTACTCGTAGTCAAAGTCCTCGCTGAACGGGTTGAGCTTCTGGGTGACCTCGTGGTCCGATGCCCAGTTCTGCCAGCGGCTGGCCAGACTGCCCACTGCGCTGTGCACCTTGGACAGAGCGTTGATCTTGTCGGCGTCCTCGCCGGTCTTCCGGAGCCTGAAAGACATTTGAGAGAGAGAGAGAGAGCGGTTGGAGAGCCAAGCAGCAAACAGTAGATTGAGTTACAACCGCAAGTTTCAGCCACAAGAGCTTCTCGAATATGTGTCCGATTGTGACCGATACGTTTCTATGTAAGTAACTATTTCTGCTCTCTACGTCTGAATAATGTCTTTCGGTTCTTGCCGTGTGCGTCTGAGGCTGATTTCGCTTGCTCAGCACTCTCACATGGGTGTAATGCAATACATCCACATGGCTTCATTTACGTTGGCACATGTAAGGAGAGATACGCTGCTTGAAAGGGGAGAAAAAGCTCGTGCCAAAATATCTGGGTGCACCTAAATCTTAAAGGACACAAATACCTGTATGTTAACCGAAATATACTATTAAGACCTACAATACTAAAGATCTATATGGCCTCCAAAATACAGATGCGACATCAATCTTATCAAGTGAACCAAGTTCATGCCCAAAACTTCCAAATAATATCTCAATATCCAACCTAGCAGTCAACGTGTGTCATTATATTTCAGAATCTGCGTCTTAACAGTGGTGAGTACATAATGGAGGCATGCTAGTGTTGTTGTTAGAGGTGGACATATTAAACTTACACGGGCCTAGAAGGCCGTTTTAACATGATTCCGTCCTCGGCTCCTCCTTCTGATTCCGGCCCCCTCTCCTCGGCCTCCGAGAAGCCGCTGTCGTCCGTGTCGCTCTTCTTCCTGCGCGTCTCCTTCAGAGTCCTGGTCGCGTGGGAGATGGTGCCTTCCATGCGGCGCCGCGTGGGCGAGCGCTTCCTGTTGAGCAGGCGGTCCACCTCGTCGCCGGCCGCCGGGTCTCTCCCGAGCCGCTCGGCCAGCGCGCCCACGCCGGAGCTCCTCTCCGTCACGCTGCTCTGCACTGTCTTCACCACCAGCGCCGTCCTGATGCCGCCCTCGTCGTCGTCGTCGCCGTTGCCCTCCGCTTCGCCCGCCGGTGGTTTTGGCGGTGCCACCTTGTGCGTGGGCTTCCTCATCTCGCCCGGCGGGGGTTTCGGGTCGCCGGGTGACCAGCCCGAGGGCTCGGTCGACTGCTTCTCCTCGTTGTGGGAGACCCATTTCTGCCAGCTGCGCGCCAGGCCGCACACGGTAGTGATGGCCCGCAGCTTCTTGATGTTCTTGTTGGTCGAGGGCTTCCTCGGCGCCCCCTCCGCTGGCGTTGACTCCGACATATCCCCCCTCGTGTCCCGCTCTCCCTTGCAGACCACCTTGTCCAGGCCTTGTCCACTCAATCAGCTCCTACCTGCATTCGAAAGGCCGCCTAGTTGCTCCTGCCTCATGTACTCCAAGACAATGTTAGTCAGTGGACCCTTTTCCTGTAGAATGTTCCGGAGGATCTAGAGCGCTCTCGCTACTGTCCGTCCGCAGCCCGCTCCCGTGGCTGAGTGGTGGCTCCTGGGCAGAGGGGAGCGAACCCCCACATGACGGCTGGAAAGTATGCCTGGCATGCCTGGCTCCCCAACGATCAGCTTTCCCTGACACTTGGTGACCCTGGGGACCGCTGGCCAGCTCACGTTTCATCAGCAGGGCCGTTGGAGTGGTGGCAAAGCCTGAGAGGGGGCTGAGCGGGGGGGTGGGAGGTTAGTGAGTGTGTGAGAGAGAGTGTGTGTGAGTGTTGGGGGGGGGGGTAGTGTGTGTGTGTGTGTGTGTGTGTGTGTGTGTGTGAGAGAGAGAGAGTGTTGTATGTGAGTGTTGGGTGGGGGGGGGGGTAGTGTGTGTTTGTTTGTGTGTGTGTGTGTGTATATATATGTGTGTGTATATGTGTGTGTGTGTGTGTGTGTGTGTGTGTGTGTGTGTGTGTGTGTGTGTGTGTGTGTGTGTGTGTGTGTGTTATATGTGTGTGTGTGTGTGTGGAGCAGGGGGGTAAACAGGGATCCCATGCGCTAAGTCCCATTGAGACGGGGAGATACGGAGGGAGCCGGTGGAAAGACGGCGAGAGTGAATGAACAAGAGGCTGCATGGCGAGTGGCCCCGGCCGGATGCAAAGCCGAGGAGATCCGCGCGTCTTATCCGGATGTTTGAGGCCACAGTGGTGTTGCTTTTTGTTTGTCATCAGGTGTCAGTGTATCGGTGTCCCAGACAGTGCATCTGCTCATTAGACAGATCGGCACCACAAGGGCAGACATGTTGGGGGTGAATAAATCAGTGGGTTAACAAGTCCTTCGACCCTGTCATGCCATTCTATGGGAGTACAAGCAGCACATGTGCACCAGGGACTAAAAGAAAGATCTAGAACCATCTGGAACCTTTTTTTCCCTCTGTTTAAGCACTCTTGTGCTGCATCTGTTCAGAAGGTGCTGCAAGGAGAAACTACAGAACCTTTCATTTGGAGATATGGTACAGAGAGCCAAGAAAAACAACATTTTGTGTGTGTGTGTGTGTGTGTGTGTGTGTGTGTGTGTGTGTGTGTGTGTGTGTGTGTGTGTGTGTGTGTGTGTGTGTGTGTGTGTGTGTGTGTATCTACGCGTGCTCACTTGTGTGTGTGTGTGTGTGTGTGTGTGCAAATGGGTTTCTACACATGTTTAAGCAGTTACAGATCAGGACATGTTTACACAGACACACTAAACAACAGAATACCAGTGGGGATCATGGAGAGGTGGAGGTCATTTCGCACCCAGCAGATGTGGCGTATAAGCTCACAGGCGTACGCTCGTCAAGGTGACTTTGTGCCGGCCTGAAAAGTCTGTGTGATTATAAAATGACATATAGGCAACAGTCCTGCGTTCAGACAAAGATGTAACAGTGTCCTTCAGCCTACGGTGTTGTCCTTCCCTTACGCAAGAGAGAGACTTCTATTCGGATGTGCACACGACTGTGAGTCCAAACATAGTCTGGAAAGTAAATTAAAATCTAAATATTTAATATTGCCTTTGGCTGCACTTTAAATGCAAATTAGGCAATGAATAGGTTTATTTACAACATTATGTAAGACCAATCTCGGTACTTAGTATTCGGAAGGAGTCTGTTTGCATTTAAACTTTTGTTTTTGTTGTTGTTTCGACAATGAACTATGATGATGGAACTATGTGTAAGCACTTTTAAGAGTGCAGTATTATCTTTTTGGAGGCATTTATTTGCATTTGCTGTGAGAGCCATATTGCACAGGCAATCTCTAGGGTAATGGTCTCTTTCCTACCCCAGCCCACCCCCCTACAAATACACACACTTACACAGAAACTCTAGACCCTCAAACGCAAGTCCAGGTAAGTAGAGGGCAGAGAACTGAGGAATTCTTGTTTCCTCCAGAGCGGCCAGCTACTGTTTTGAAAGCCACACCACTGTAAATAAATCCACCGGCAAAACCCCCGTGCTGGAGATGGCAGTCTCACATTTCTCATTCAAGGGACGGTTCCTTTTTGTGGCGTGTTTATTTATCTGCGTCGCCGGTCACCCAGACCCCAAGACAAACATTTACACACGCGAGGCACAGTGGCGTTAGTGAAGCACCACGGACCCTTGTGAAGCTCAACGGCGCAGTGTCTCGGCGCGCAGGCAGGAGCCGTCAGGCTAACGGGCTCCAACAGCCCCGGCAGCCCTGCACGGTCGCAGGCTTGTCACCACGGAGAGGAAACCCACACTGGAGGTAAAAACAGTCACCTGCCAAGCCTCCCCAAACCCCACAGAGAGAGAGGGAGAGAGAGAGAGAGAGAGAGAGAGAGAGAGAGAGAGAGAGAGAGAGGAAGAGTTAGGGGAGTGAAAGCAAGGGGAGAGAGAGAGAGAGAGAGACGGTGAATGGAGAGAAAACGAGGGAGAGAGAGGAGGAGTGAGGGGAGAGAAAAGGAAGGAAAGAGAGAGGTGTGCGAGGAGGGAGGCCTGAGAGGAGAGGCCCGGGGGCCGCAGCTGTCCGAAGGAGAGACGCGGGTCACAGGCAGGAGACATCCGATCTGGCCGGAAAAAAACGCAACGAGAAGACAAGGCCCCGATGACTTGAAGAATGTGACACCTGAAGGAGACGTGCGGCTCCTGCTTGCGTATGCAGAGGGATAGTCTTGCAAATGCACCTGGCAGCTCACTCTTGGCCCAAATAAAGGCCCCAAACACACACACACACACACACACACACACAGAAACTATACTCTCTCTCTCTCTCTCTCTCTCTCTCTCTCACACACACACATAAACAACTATACTCTCTCTCTTTCTTGCTTTCTCCCTCTCTATTTCTCTCTCTCTCTCACACACACACAGAAACTATTCTCTCTCTCTCTCTCTCTCTCTCTGTCACACACACACACACACACACACACACACACACACACACACACACACACACAGAGAAACAACTATTCTCTCTCTCTTTTTTGCTATCTCTCTTTCTCTGTTGCTATCTCTCTCTCACTCACACACACACACACACACACACACACACACACACACACATACACAGAAGGGAGGGGTCAGAAAAGCAGTTGAGTGAAGATGTTCCTGAAGTGCGCGTGGCCACGTGGGGACACATCATGTGCGTGTGCGCTGGGTTGTGTAGTAATGTGCTCCTGCGTTGTGTGTCTTCATTAGTTTGCCAACTGCTGACACGTCCAGTGTTTTTGTTGTGTGTTTAGATGTGGTGGTATTAATAGTGACTGAGACGGGATCAGGTTGAATGGAGGGACAGCTGCTCACTGCCAGTCATGAACATCACACACACACACACACACACATACACACACACACACACACACACACACACACACACACACACACACACACACACACACACACACACACACACACACACACACACACACATACACACACACACACACACACACACACTTTCTCGCTCACACACACACACACACAGACACACAAATACACAAATGCACATGCATACACACAGACAACCCCAACTGCATTTGCATCTTTGCTCGTACCACAGTGTGCCGGTAAGTAAAAACATAATTGCCAAGCTTGCTTAGCCTACTGTAGTTTTAGACTTCTGCAATGTCACCTTAACCTCAACTTCTTAAATTCTTGCATGTCTCTGTGATCCTCACTCCATCCATTTGATTTATTTGCCTTTATTTAGGCAGACAAGCCACACCTTATCAAAATCCAAAGCATTTAGCGTTCTTGGTTTTCAAAAACATTGGTGTCAAAGACGAGTTGTAAAAAGACATTGCATCAGACTCAGCAAGTTATTACTGCATATGTTTACAAAATATAGCATACATGCGTACATACATAACGTTGGAGAGTAATAGATGCACAGTAATTGTAATAGACAACTAATAAAGTAATAAATAGACAATAGTAGCCAGATGTGATGTTTTGTGTTGCAATATTTTATATGACGATAATGGTTTCTGCATTAGATTCACAGTTATATTCTGTGCAAAATGTACATACATCAGCCAAACAGCAGAGGGCCTCAAAGAAACATCTACCAGAGAGGAGTCAGTCCCTGTGTCAGGGCTGCTGCCTGCAGGCCCTCTAGCCCAGCCAATGCAGGTCTCACTAAACGGTGACACAACCAAACCCTTAGGGGAGCCTTTAATCTCACACTAATCATTTCAGAACCGGCCCAAAAAAAACAGTGTCTCTGATCTGGAGAATCAGCCGTGGTTCACATGTCACATTACAGCCACAACCAGTAACATCTTGAACTGAGATCTAATAGAAGGATGTACTGTTCTTTGGTTGTGTTTCTTTTGAAGGTACTCCAATTTATTTTTAAAAACGCTCCAAGTCTACGGGATCGGCGAGGAGGGTACAAGGTGTCTGGCCAGAGAGTGCACATCTGGGCTTTCTTGTGGAACGGAGGAGAGGACGAGAGAGCATCAATGAGGGAGTGATGGATGGAGAGTGAACTATGAGGTCACGGCGAGATGCAGTGCATGGGGTCACGACTCCTCTCCATGTTAGCCACTGCACAGAGGGGTGAGTCGACCTCAGATTACCTTGCGTATGCACACAACCGAGGGAAAGAGACAGTGTGTGTGTGTGTGTGTGTGTGTGTGTGTGTGTGTGTATGTGTGTGTGTGAGAGAGAGAGAGAGAGCATTCAGAGGACATAATTATAAATGAACACAAATATGCAATGCTAGTCAGAGTGCAGACATCCCAAGAGCCATCTTCCCCCTCTTTCCTTTTCATCTCTCTCTCTTTCTCTCTCTCCCTTCCTCTCCCCCTCCCTCTCTCCTCCTCCCTAGTTTACGGACGAGTCTCCACCGTAGCCAAGATAAAGAAATGGTGACAGATGTAAGTCAACAGGAAGTACACGGGATCTCCTCCTCATCCTCATCAGTCGCTCCAGCTGAGTAACACTCTGTAACTGCACTGTTGAACACATCCCATGTGACACTGTGTCCATTAAAACCCGACCCTACTGCAGCACTGTGCGGTTTGGCCCAGTTTCCCAATGTTACACTGGACTTCGTGTCAACGCAGAGATCCGGGACCAACCACACCGGGTCGGATGGTTTCCATTCTGGCTCTTGCCTCCTGCTTCAATTAATAACATCCATCATCAGGATGGAGGCCTGACGCTGGCTTCGCCCACCCTTCCAGGTGTTGGCCCCATCACTCTCCTCCTGCTGCCTGGCCTCCTGCAAAATCCCCCCCCCCCCCTTTTTTTGGCCCTGCCATCTCCCCTTCAGACGGAGCAGCTGGTAGGCCCATGCGCGCATACCTTCCCTCGGGTTACCTGCTGGGCCAGACGTCTTTCTGCGGAGAGTCGCCCTTCCAGATGGACGCGGTCAGAGAGGGAGTCCACCTGCGCATCCTGCCGCGTATCAAACGCCTCCATCTTGGCCGTGCTCTTCGTTGGCGCTTTGTTTGCTTTGAGTCCCTGAGGGGGTCAGTGGCCGCTCACTCCCGGGGTTTTGTTTTGGTTGGCCATCACGGCTGATTGTGCAGACTCCAACCTGGTGCCCTTTCTGCTGCCGGGGACCCCCTGATTATTTGAGAGGTGGGGGGGAGGGGGTGGTGAGGGACTGGTGAGGGGGGGTGTGTGTGTGTGTGTGGGGGGGGGCTGCTTAGCGTAGGGAGTTGGTGTAGTGTGGGCGTAATTGGCTTTGCGTCGTTGCAATCAGAGCCATGATTAATACCGTTGTTAAACCCTAAAATATATGTTGCTTTTTCAGCCTCTGCTGGAGACCCGGGGTCCTGGCGTTTTCCCCGTCCTTTGGAGTTCCGCCGTGTTCTCTGACGATCTGACACGGCACCTCCGGGTCGTTCTGCAAACAAATGCCGCACAATAATCCCTGATTTCGCCCCCCCGGGGGGGAACGTATGATTTGTTCTCTCACTCAGGCGGAGGTATTTTTGGATTAAATTCTTATCCTAATGAAAGCCCAAACATGAATCACTGTCCCAGAGTAACACTCCCCATGGCATTTTGGTGCGGTGTGCGGCCAGCACCGCGGCAATTGGAGATAATGATGCAGTGTGTTTATGATGAAGGCGGACAGCGCGCTGCGCGGCCTCCATTACCCGCCGTGTGTGTGTTTTTCCACATCGTTAGACCACCGCCTCCCCCGGACCCGCCAGTCCCTGACTGGGTTTCGGACACGGCATTGGATGTGTGTGTGTGAGTGTGTGTGTGTGTGTGTGTGTGTGTGTGTGTGTGTGTGTGTGATTGTATGCACACTGTTTGTGCTTGGGCAGAGCAGTGGATGTGTGTGTGTGTGTGTGTGTGTGTGTGTGTGTGTGTGTGTGTGTGTGTGTGTGTGTGTGTGTGTTGTTGTGGAGGGGGGTTAATTGCGTGTGCGTGAGGCAGAGTAACGTGTGTGTTCATGAGCGCGAGTGTATACGGTATCTGGAGCAGAACCTAGACACAGTAGTGGACATCTGTGTATGTGTGTGTGTGTGTGTGTGTATGTGGTTGGTTAGGGGACTGGACCAACAAATCTTGCTCTAGCCTCCTGTGAAAGCAAAGCTTTGCAAGCGGGGGCCCCCAGTTCCAATGTCCTCCCGGCCCCATCTGACAGCGCTGTCCTCTGACGTGCCGTTATTGATTATGTTTGGATGTCTCCGACACCCCCATAAATAAACATGGAGGTTTTGGGGGGTGGGGGCACGAATTTGCACAAGCATGGGTGGGGAGGTTGAGGGATGGTGAAGGTGAAAGTGGTGGTGGTGGAGGAGGTGGTGGAGGAGGTGGTGGAGGTGGTGGTGGAGGTCAGGGGAGGAAATCCCAACCCTAGAGAAGGCGGGACGACAGGAAAAGGCGAATGGACGGAGGGGAGCGGATGATCTCACCCTGGGCCGCGAGCGACGCGGAGGCTCCTTAATTTGGATTTATTGGACACGTCCATGATACATCGCGGTGCGGTGGGGTGGAGTGGGGTGTGGGTGGTGCGTGTGGGGTGGTGATCTGGGCGAGTGGGGGTGAAGCAGGGTGGGGTGGAACGAGGTGGGGAAATGAGGAGACGTGGAGGGGGCGTGGGGGGTTACTTTTCCTGAAACATGAGGAGTGTTTGTTTTTGTCTTCCTGACACGTCACGCTCGGGGTGACCGGCGCAGGGGCTGGGTGGTGCAGAAGCCCAGAGGGTGACGGCCAATGAAAGGCCTCATCTCTTCTGCTCGACCTCAACTGGACATTCCCACTTTGCCTTTTATTTTCACAAGTCCATCACAGACCACCAGGAGGCCAGTTTAAAGCCGGACTTCTCTTCTCTACCTAGCAGGGGGTTCCTGGCTCGGGTTAATTCGGGCTTCGGTAAACATAACCTTCAAATAAAGCATGAAATTGCTATAACATAGCACGGACAAACAGACGTTTTCTTTCACACTTCAGGGGACCGCAGTTACCAATGGGCCCTGACAACATTAGATTGCGGTTTTAGTTTGTGTGTCAAAATATGCTGGAGCGCATACAGATATCCACCTTCTCAGCCCCAAAAGCCTGAGCAGCATGGGCCCTTTCATGTGTTAGGATGGTGGGGGGTGGTGGGGGATGGAATCAACATCAGTTTCACAGCTTCATTGCTTATTCCCCCACAGCGCTGAAATGCGGTTTGAGGAGATCTTTTTTTGGTGGGGGGGTTAGGAGACCAAAATGACTGCATTTCAAATCAGCTTGGAACTACTTCACGCTTCACTTTTTCATGTTTTCCACGTTCGAGCTGACCTTGCTGAAACGTCCCCTAGTAAAAACACAAAGGCCGTCTCTCTCTCTCTCTCTCTCTCTTTCTCTCTCTCTCTCTCTCTCTCTCTCTCTCTCTCTCTCTCTCTCTCTCTCTTTCGCCCTTCCTCTCCGCTTAGCATTTGGGTTGTGAGAGAACGTTCTTGGACATACTGTACATTTTTGGAGATCTATAATATATACGCTTCCCTCTCGTGTCGTAATCTATTCGCAGAGCGGGTTAACGTCCTCTAAAACTCGCCCTCATTGATCCGCAGGGATCTGCCGCTCGGGCCTTTTACGAGCGAACCCCCGAGTCTCGGGCGCCCGCCGGGAATGGTTTCGCAAGCTAAACCCTGGGGTGATCCCGCACATAACTCTTTAACGTATCACTCAGGGCATTTTCTGCTGAGCAATTGTGTGTGTATTTTTTTTTGTAATAACGTGTATCGTTGATAAATCATCAGTATAAACTGCACTGACAGCCTACAATGTCTGAGTTTCTGAGTGCATTACGAGGACTGAGGAGTGAATAAACATCGGAGAGACACAGAGAGAGAGTATATCTTCTCAAGAGTGGGAACCAATATTCACAATGAGAAAACCTGCCTTCTGTGCCCTGTCTAGGCATGTCATTGAGAGGGTCCCCCTGTTGCACTGGTGCGCTACATGATTAAGAGGTCCCCTATCTCTGTCAGACGACATGATTAAAGGTTCCCCACTGGTAAGGGGAGTGGTGGGGGTGGGGGTGCGACTCAGTAAAGAGTCCCCCCACACACACACTCAACTGGCCTCTCCCTTTACACACGAAAGATTAATCTATTAAGATAACTGGCAGCCGCTCTATATTTCTCAACGAGGGACACACTTTCAAGTCGCGAGCATAATAATATACGCCAAGCAGGTCCCGGCTGTCGGCCCACCTGGAAAACATCTCACGGGCGGCAGGGGCCTGATTCAAAGGCCACTTCAGAGATGTTAGATGGGCCCCATGATTCAAAGTCATTTCCTTAGGCAAACAGAGAGGCATTTGTTGTTGGAGCCATTAAGATCGAGCCAATGCTCGACAGTTATTTGTAAAAACATGCGCTGTAAATGTGGGGCCGAGGTTGAGTGTGTAGTCAGTGTGTGTGTGTCTGTGTGTGTGTGTGTGTAGTCAGTGTGTGTGTGCTTTAGGAGAATGTTCGAGGTTTCTGGCAGAGAGGAAGGGGGTGCGTTGGTCAGAGCTTGTGTCTGTTCGTAAGACATCACACCTCGTTATCTCAGGCCAAAAAGGAGTTATCCAGGAAGAGCTTCCCAGCAAGAGCTGTCCAGACAGCTCCTCATAGAGAGATCCACTCCCTCTGAGCTGTCTAAATAGACACATTTCCAAAGGGGAACGGAGGGAGAGAACAAATTCCACATCAGAATGAATTTAAATGAGACATTAATGAAAAAAAGATTTTCCTCCTCCATGCGAATGGATGGCGCAACTGTTTCCCAACTGTTTTTTTTTTTGTTTTTTTTTCGGCTCTGGATGCTACTGTGCCAGCCAAGGGGAGGCTGTGGGACAGTTTGTCTCAATATCATGGACTTTTGTTC
Organism: Sardina pilchardus; assembly: GCF_963854185.1. NCBI lineage: Eukaryota > Metazoa > Chordata > Actinopteri > Clupeiformes > Clupeidae > Sardina > Sardina pilchardus. The sequence continues at coordinate 15,802,758 of NC_085017.1, forward strand.
ATTTGTTATCGTGAAGCATTGCTTCAGGTTTTTTTTTTTTCTTCCATTTTTCTTTCTATCGCTGTCTCTCTCGGCTGTCCTTGAACGCATGCCTCGAGTGAGAATTCCAAGGAAAAATATATGGCTCATCACACAATATGTCCATCACTTTTACACGCTTGTCCAACTGACCCCCCCCCCCCCCCCCCAACCCCACCCCCCACCATCAAGAAAAGCCAATGCAAGTTTTCTTGGGAAGGGCTACCGTTTTCCCCCAGAACACCAAGAAATGTGCGGAATGCTGTCGGCAAATAATAAAAAAAGAGAGAGAGACAGCTGATGTCACGGGGCTGTCACGCAAACAAATAAACAGAGCAGCTTCCCAGCGCTGGCCGCGGCCGTTTGTCACGACGACGGGGCGACCGTGTGGTGTGAGGTCAAGCCGGCGGACAGTCCCCCGGGCCTGATCAGACCAGAGGGGAAGAGAGAGAGAGGCAGAGGGAGAGAGTGTAAGAATGTGGACACACACACACACACACACACACACACACACAAGGAATGGAAGACAGCATATGTGTGCATGTGCTTGAGTATGTGTGAGTGTTTGAAGAAGAGAGGGGGCAGAGAGAAGAGTGAAAGCACTACCCCCCCAACACACACACACACACACACACAGTGTCTATGAATGTGGACCAATAAGGGTTTGCATGTGTGTGATAATGTGTGTGTGTGTGTGTGTGTGTGTTTGTGTGTAAGCGATAGAGAAGCAGAGAGAGTAAGTGAGAGACTAAGTAAAATGTGCGTGTGTGGATATGAACGTGAGACTGATTGAAGGAACGTAAAATAAATGTTTCCCTCTCTCTCTCACACACACACACACACACACACACACACATTCAAATTCACACACAAGTTTCCCTTCACCACCCTTCCACCCCCCATCACACACACACACACACACACACACACACGCACACACCATCTCTAAACCAAGTGTCACTCTCACTACCGCAAGCCATCCATCACTGTGAACACCTATTGAGAACGTTGAGTGGGGAGGGAGGAGGGAGGAGTGAGGAGTGGGGAGGGAGTTCTGCAGTTGGACAGGGCAGGCCGCTCCCCCAGCTTAACCCAGTGTTTACACGTTTTGTTCTCTTCCATTTATTTTGTTAGGAAATGACACAGGGACTTTAGCTGAAACGCAGACCCCTTCCCGGCGCTGGTGGTGTTGCATGGACTGGACTCGTTGTGCGGAGGAGGCCCGCCAGTGCTCTTCGCCAGGCAGCCACGCTGTATCTGTTTCCCCCTCGACCGGCCACTCGAGCCAATACTCCCCTGTCTCACACTTCACAAATAAAAAAGGCCCCGGAATCAAGTCCTTATGATCTAATAGATCAGATCCATTCCATAACCTGGAAACGTCCAATCCCGAATGTCGCAATAGCATCCTGGATATTTTAAAATACATTTTTGTGTTTATTTCTAAAAGGAGAGGAGATTTATTTGGTGCCTGGTTTGGTGCCAGCTGCCGGAGCTTTGGCGGTGTGTCGGCCGTTTCTGGGTCTCGTCTACTATGCGAAGAGATGGGTTCGCGTCGTTGGATCACAAGACGACGTGTAATTTCGGTTTCGTAGAAGCAGGCCATTAACAACACATGCTTGACCTAACACCTAATCTTTGCAATTCAGTGGGGAAAGTGAGCAATGGATTTGAATTTCAACAGCCTGTCCAAAGGAGAGATGGAGATTTTTTTCTTTCTTTTTTGCTGTATGCTGATATAAAATGGTTTCCTTTTATTACATGTGATTAATTTTCTACGGAGAGAAAAATTTCCTGTAAGCACCGAATCAATCAACATTAGCCCTCTGCGTATACTTTATAGCATGTTAATAAACAGTCAATAACGTCAAAATACTCATTGCGCCATTAGTTATGACATTCTTGAGAGCAAACAAGAGTTTCAAAGTGACTCCAGAATCTTTTGCACTCTCGCTGGCTTTCAACAGAGTCAAATCCAAAATGCCCCAGCGGTCATTATACCCTCTAAACATCCGTACCTACCCCAGATTGAGACCCAAAATGAGCCTTTCTACGGTTGACATATCAAGGAGTCACTCGGAGTACACAATACTGGCCACACACTATGCTATGCTGTCATTGCCTGTTCTTTGCTTTTGCTGTGCCCCCCCCCCCCCTTTTTTTCATACAGTTGGCATGCCATATTATTTTGACAGATGACCATTTCACCTTAATCTCCTGCGCCGGCGATAAACAGCTGTCATTGATAGAGACAGGCAAATTGAATCTGCCAACGGTAACTGCGTTATCGTCCGAATGAAATATTATGACATTGACACAAGCATCTCCGGATGGGAGCCTGGTGCGTTTGAAGGCAAATTCAATTTGCAAGGGCGAAAAAAGGCAAATCTGAATACATATTTGCCGGCTGCAAGAAAAAGCACGTACTCTGGTCGTAGATACAGTACACGAAAAAGGCCGTAGTCCAGTTGTCTCTCAAACGCCTCTGACATCTGGGGTTTATTCAGACGGTCTCACCGTGTTACAACTCTCTCATCAGTGCTATAAATCACGGACTTGCAACTACCACTGGACTGTGTCTGTTTGACAAGAGTTCAGCGGCCACGTTGTACGGTTTTACTGTATTATATTAAATGACCTCATTCGAGCGTTCCACCTGAAACAGATTCCAAGAGTTTCCTAAACACTTCTCGTTCATGCTATTGCAAATAATCTTGCGACTAACAAGGTAATAATGAGTTAACGGTGGTGGAATTCTACCAACGTGGAATCTTCTCTGATTCATATTTAAATGGCACATAAAGTATTCTGTAAAAAAGCAATAAAGACTCCCTCTTGAGTTAAAAATAGCAAAACACCAGAGAGCGAGTGAAAGAGAGAGGGAGAGAGAGAATTCAACCTGTTCGTCTTAGTGATATATCACCAAACATCTGATATTTTCTTGCGCAGACACTCTGCTCCCATGTATATGTATTTTCCTAATCAGTCCCATCAGGTTTATCGTGATTAATGTTTTCGCTGTGGTGAGTTTGCTGTCTCTGGGAGGCTAAATTGGCTCCTAGTGTTTACACTGCAGGTACTCTCTGCGGGCCTTATCTGATCTGGCACAGACCCTGCCCTCACTCATCTGGTCAACCACGCGCTCCCCCCGGGTCTCCCTCTACCGCCCCAAACACCCCCCTGTCTCATCCAGGCTGACCAAACAGGAAATGATCAGTCTTCAGAGCCAAGGGCCCAAAAAGGTAAGGAGAGGGCGAGTGTGTGTGTGTGTGTGTGTGTGTGTGTGTGTGGAAGGGGGTGGTTGGTGGGATCAATGCTTCCCTATCATCCAAAACATTTGAGATGTCACGGGACTTCTCTGCTTGGTGATTTGCCGTTTCTCCATCCTCTACCACTGGACCCTATCAACGTGTCATCGCGTCCATTCTCATCTCCGTCGGCCAGAACACAACTGGTGCTCATGTGTCCGTCATCGGCAGACGCTCTCTCTAGCCTTTCACTTGCAGGTGAAGAATGAAGAGGATGCAAACACTCAGCCAGTCTTGGATTGCTTTCATGTGTGTGCTAAGGGTGAGGGGAGATTGAGGCCACCTGTGCTGGTCTCTCGTGGGCGAAGGTTTTTACCTGCCGTCTGTATCTCCAGAAAGATCTCCTGTATGCCTCCATCATCCAGGGCAGAGAGCTGCTTGGCTGCCGGTGTTGGCAGCAAAGTGTTTCAGAAAAACACACACGACTACTTCCCCTGATGTCCTCTCCTGAGGTGCGTTCAAATTCACAGAACTTAGGCGAACGTTTGCGAACGTTCGTAAACAGTATTCCGTTAGCCTTGAGTTTTTTCACCTCCATTGAGGTGAGCTGGTATTGGCTGCTTTGTCATCTGTCATTTCCTTTCATGTCTTTATGTTTAACCTTGAGAGATGTCTCGTGTGTGTGTACGTGGACTGATTTTGTTTTATAGTTTATTTGTTGTCCATTTGTCCCATTATGTCTAGATGTGGTGTCTATTTTCATTCTTGTGTGGCTTGTCAGTACCCTGTGCAACCATTGGTTGAACTGATTGCTAGCTCGAAGTTAAACCATACTAGATGTTTTGTTGCAGTAAACACACTGAAGCTCTCCCCCTTACTAGAGGAGTCATAGCTCTGCAATAGTCGTCAATGCTGAGGGCTAATGGGGATGCTTCTGTCACCATTTAGCATGGTGTGGTGTGATGGCGCTGCTTGGCAACTGCTACCAACCACTAACACTATCACTTTTGCAGTGTGTTTTGTAATGTGCCACGCCTGTGGCCTCTTGAGGGATTCTTTTCCATTTCTGTGACATACCCCCGTTCCCTATAGCGTAACTCCTACCAAGGTAACCCAAAGTAGGCATCTTTCTCCAGGCTAGCAGGTTGGGCCTGGGCTGATTCGTGTTGGTGTGTTTGAAGACATGAGGCTCTGTGTGTGCATGTCTACGTGTGTCATGGGTGTATGTTCACATGTGTAAGTGCGAGTATGCAGTCATGGTGTGGGTGTGAATGACAACGCGTGTCTTTTTTTTCCGTGGGTCACCGCTGACACAGGTGATGAGGCATGTCTTTGTGTCGAGTCGGCGTAAGTGCATCTGTCTCTTTGACGGTGTTTGTTTGCTTCCGTGCATGACTTCATCTGTGTGTGTATATGTGTATGTAAGTGTGTGTGTGTGAGTGTGTGTGTGTAAGTGTGTATCATCATCACTCCTTCTGATGATCCCCTTCTCCTCTCATTGTCTTCCCTCGTGAGCTCCTGGCGGATGGCCGGCACATTCCGGCGGGTGTGTGGCGGGTCAGCGGCGCTGATGAGGGATAAGTCAGAGCGGGCAGGCCGGCGTGGCCGTTTGCTTAACCTCTGATTAGCCGCAGGAATGCCAGCTATGGAGGTGCTGGAGGCTCCCTCGGCAGCATCGCTTGACACCTCGGCAATCTGTCACCGCGGTGAGAGCTAACCACCCCCCCCCCCCTCACCACCGACCCCCCCCCCCCTTCTGTGTGTTAAAGAGGGTTCTGGCCGCCCTATAGGACAATAGCACCAGTGCTTTATCTCAGCACCATCTGGCTCTCTCGTCTGTGAAAAAGGCCACATGCACTCGTTCCTTTCTCTAGTGCTCTCTCTCTCTCTCTCCAGCGCGCTCTCTCCGTCTCTCAATCACTCACTCACTCACTCACTCAGTCCCCCTCTTGCGCGTTCTTTTTTTGGCGGTGTGTGTGCACACGGGTCCTTTGTCATGCTACGGGACTCCATGCGGAACGCGGCCGGAGCGAGCAATGAGCTGGTGGACTGGTGAATGGGGTGGTTGTGGTGGACGCGGTTGTGTGTGTGTGTGTGTGTGTGTGTTGCGTGTGTGTGTATGTGTGTGTGGTGTATGGGCATGTTCTTTGTGTGTATACAGTATGTGTGTGTGTGTGTGTGTGTTGTGGTGTGTGGGCGTGTGTGTGTCTGTGTGTGTGTGTGTGTGTTGCGTGTGTGTGTGTGTGTGTGTGTGTGTGTGTATGTGTGTGTGGTGTGTGTGTGTGTTGTGTGGGCGTGTGTGTGTGTTGCGTGTGTGTGTGTGTGTATGTGTGTGTGGTGTGTGTGTGTGTGTGTGTATGTGTGTGTGGTGTGTGTGTGTGTGTGTGTTGCGTGTGTGTGTGTGTGTGTGGTGTGTGTGTGTGTGTGTGTGTGTGTGTGTTGCGTGTGTATGTGTGTGTGTGTGTTCTGTGTGTGTGTGTGTGTGTGTGTGTTGCGTGTGTATGTGTGTGTGTGTGTTCTGTGTGTATGTGTGTTTGGTGTGTGGGCATGTTCTGTGTGTGTGTGTGTGTGTGTGTGTTCTGTGTGTGTGTGTGGTGGGTGGGCGTGTGCTTTGTGTGTGTGAGTGCAGTTTTCAGTTGGTAGTCTTGCATTAAAAAAAGAAAAAGTATCAAAAGCAGAACAGCAATAATAACAAATGAGAACTCGAGTCAACAAAAATCAACAGGTTTCCAGGGCCCCAGTCCGCAATCAAAACTGCATCACATGCTTGGTTTTATTCAGTCTAGCATCATGAAATTCTGACCACTGATACAAAAATAAGAGTTTAAATAATATGGCAAAACAACGGCTTTTTATGAGGTAATGGCAGAGTCATTGAAGGCACTGGTCTTTTCTTTTGTTATTCTTATTACTTCAGAATGAAAACCATGGTCCTGCAGAGGATATATAAATGACAGTGCTTTCCTCAGGAAAGTTATTTTATATGTACACATATTAAATTACAGTTACACCATTTTAGTATGTTAATAAACATGTCAGGTCAAGGCGCTACACATACCAGATACTACGAGGCTTTTTTATTTTTACAAGAGTACCTGCCTTCAATAAAAGGATAAATTGAAAATATGCTTGCTAGTCCTCGCTCCATGCTGGTGGTTTCGTAATAAAAGTGCGGCGAGCACTGAAGCAAGTCATTCGTTTTTATCACGGCTTCAGCTGGGATGCTTTAAAACAGCATTTTAAACCTGGCTGATGAAAGGACACCATGAGCGCAGCTGCCAACGCAGTGATGGGTTTTTCTCCTCCTCCTACGATGATGATGATGATGATGGATCAGAGTGCCTCAGACACGGATGAAGACGGTAGCGTCTTAAAAAAAAAAAAAAAACACACACACACAAAAAAACCCAACAACATTATTTATGAGGCAGCCTCTCAGGTTTTAATGAGGCCATCTTTCACTGTGGAGGAGACTATTCAGAACAGCAGCTCTGAACGGGAACCGCTTGGAGTGTGAGGACCGTGGGGATGACTGATGGGATATGATGGGTTTAATAGGTTTAGCGACTAAGTAAGATTAAGTTTCTGTAATAGGGAACTTTTCAGCATTCGCAACCCATCTGCATCCTGCACTGCCTTCCCAACTGAAGCCCCTGGGCTGCTGCTGTGTTACATTATTAGCATAGACTATTGTACCAGATGCTGGTAAAAATTATGTCACTGTAACTTGACCTGTAATGACCTTGAAGTGTAATTTGACCTCTGTATCTGACCAAATCATTTAACTTGCCGTCTGAACACATGCTGTCTGACCAGCTTCTGATGAAACAGCTCCATTGCGTTAGGCTACTGCTGATGACAACGTAGCCTTGGTGTCAACATAGGGCATTTAATCAGCTAATGCAAAGTTCAAAGCTGTAGGCTACTCTACCAATTGAAATTCTTGGTGTGATGCATACTGTTCTCATGTACTGTAAGTAGAACTGTATCAGAAAGAAAGGAGATGTTATTTAATAAGCACCAGATGTGTTGGTGGTCTAATGTCTTGTTCCCAATAAACATTTTGTTCAAGCTAAAATAACATTAATTTGAAGGAACAAGACAACTATTGAGTTTTGACCCTGCAACTCCCAATGTCTGGCCCTGATTTAAAGGAAAATATAAAACTGTTGACCAGTTCACCACTATACCAGCAGATCGGCAGGAATCCTGACATGTTCAATCTGCCACTGTCAGATACACATATGGCCTTTTGTTCCAGCCTCTAATTATGTAGACATTTTGTGGTTTTGCCAGCATCTAGTTTAATGGCCATAGGACACAGTATTTATAATGGAATACAACAGCCCATCATTTTTTGTTTAAATTCTTCTTGTGATTTATGCTGATGTACCTTGCATAGCCATTTTGCAATGTCACATTCTCTTTACATTTGCTAATGCAATCGCTGACATTGAGCTGAAATTATTGCACTTAGGAGTCTTGGCACTGGCGGTATAAAACATCCAATAATAAATGTGGATCAACCTTTATCATAGGTCACAGCCAATAACAACAATGGGGGCAGTATGAACTCTAGAACTAATCAACAGTCTTTGGCAGGCCAGCAAGCATACATGTTGCAGCACAGCTATTGACCAATGGCCTTGCTCTCAGAGTCATTGTTCCATTCTGTTGCCCATGAAAGACAAATATTACAAGTATTATGCTGTGTGTGACCTTGCAAGTGGAGCGGTGTGCAACGATTCGTCTTCTTGGGTTGCCTGGGAAAGTTATTTACAAAAGAGAGTAGCATTCCAAATGTATCAAACTAAAGTACTGGTATGGAAAAAAAGGCATAAAATATAAAATATCTCATGTCCCAAAAGGTAATTGTGCAATTTGATCATCCATGTTACGAAAAAAAAAAAGACAATGACAAAACAATTCAAACATTTCCCTCTTGGTTTCCCAATGACCTTCCAGATGGAGGGTGTTTGCTGAGCGTCCCTACTCGCCAAATGAGCCAAAGGCCAGGCCCATCCCATCAAAGGCGAGCACAGTAGTCCTCTGATGTGGCGCGAGAAGTGTATGGCACTTGAAGTTCATACCTTGGATGTAAAAATAACAGAACCAAGCACGTCTTCCAAAAAAAAGTCCCAAAGAGTTGAAGCACCTAACATGGCAGAAACACCACGATAAAAATAGGCCCCCCAGAAATTCCCCCTATCCCAATTCCTGGAGAGAGGTTATCAGGCAAAAGTGTCACTTGATCGCCAGGTAGTATAAGGCTCGCCAGATGAGTTCAGTGGAGGTGGTGCTGGGATGGAGTCATGCAAAGAAGCCAGTGAGAAGCACTGTTCTGGAACATTCCCAGCAGTGCTCTGGTATGGAATGGAGGGGGAGGGGGGGGGGGGGGGGGGTTGGAGAGGGGTCATTATAAGAAGTCCAGGGGCCGGATCATCATAGTGGTGGCCCGGAGTGAGTAGCTGGGGCCTTTGAAGTAGTGCCACTTGATGCCGTTGAGCTTGCCCACGTGCTGCCCTTGGTTGTAGTACATGCCGTTGAGGTTTGATGGGCCACAAGCGTCGAACCACCAACCTGTAGAGGCGAGAGAAATTCAGGAGAAAATCAGTCAAAATTGACATGGAGGATAAAGAAATGTCCTAAATAAGTCCTGAAAGAATTTTATTAAGCTACTTTTTTGAAGTTATTGTAGACAGTTCTTTAAAAAACAAAAAACAAAGCATATACACACAGGGCTAGGGGCGAAAGGTCTAGGGCAGAGCGGTAGATAAAACAGAGTGGCGACACTCCCATAGACCTCCATAGGAAAAAATGGCAGCGCTTTTTCCAAGCTATTTCCTCGTTATGGGACTTTTGGAACTGTTTACAGCCAATCTCTTGGTCAGTGGTTAATGAGTTAATTGATTACACCTTCCAGCATCTAGAAGTACATCCCACCCTCCTGCAATTCAGCCATTCAGCGCAGGTTTTTTGGAACTTTTGATTGCGTGGCGGCGACATCAAAGCGTGGCGCAACTCTCTCTCTCTATGGCTCTGGTCTAGGGCTAAAAGTTCAGCTGTCATTCCAGAGAGGCCTGGTTACTATGGTACAGGTTAAGAATGACTGGCAGCGCCCGATGCCCCTGGTGGTATCTGGAGAAAAGGTGTGCAGTGCCCTTCTGCAGATGCACCTTTGATCAGACTGCCCGCTACATGGGAGCTATTTGGCACCATTCAATGTCCAAATAACTTCTGCGAGCACTAGGCTTTGTAAGAAAACCTGTGTTTGCACTGTCTATGATACTATATCAACATACACTCACTCACACAGACACACACATATAGTCAAAAGATATAAGATATAAAGTCAAAAGAATGCACATAACAGCTGCCAATAAAAGACATCTTTGGGTTCAGCCAGGAAACTTTTCTAGAATGCCATGGGCTGTAGTGTTGAGCACCTGGAGATTAGTTTCCATTCGGGCAGCCTATTTAAAGAGAGTGTACTTTCAAGGGCAAACTTTAATTGCTGCTACTGCCAGACTCATCATCCTTCATATATTGGCTGTACATTGCTGCTGCCGATTGTGATGGCTAGATATATTTATGTGTATTTTACTGCCCACCCACCTGTCATATCTCACAACTATTTGCTCGAGCAATATGCACCGTGAAGTATATGCACTTCATTGTGTTCCAGTTTCCTCTTACAATATGGCTCCCTATACAGTACAGTGCTTTATATTGGCCCTTGAAATGTTGCAAACTTTTATGACTAAAGTTGTTACTTGTTAAACTCCCTTTTATATAGGGAGGTACACGAGATTACTGTGAAGGGTCACGCGCAGTTCATTTACATGGATGCACCTCGTGCCAAATGCAAACATTGTATATCCTATCCAATAACATGACATTATTTACATTGGGCGTACATTTCGGCGTAGAATGCACGGCGCTGCTACTCCCCCACATGTGTTTCAATAAAAAATGATGCACCATCTGAACTATGAACTACTGGTCAAGAATTTCTCAGTCTTGTGGTGGGGTGGTATGACTGGACAGTACAAACAAAGCAGAACCACACACACACACACACACACACACACACACACACACACACACACACACAGTGGAGCTGCCTCAACTGTGTTTCTTGGAACGGCGTGCCACGCAATGTGCCAATCAGCCAGTGACCAGTGGCCGAGTTCTGACCCCCCGGCTCATATGTCAAGATACCAGTGGGCTGTGACATTTCCAGAAAGGCTCCCACAGTGTCATACAGCTGCCATGTCATTGGTCAGGGAGCGCTGTGGTACAAGTCCCCTATTGGAGAATCGTGTAGGGGGGGGGGTCTGTTACCATGGCTACGAATTGCAGCCTGCTGGCGGGGTCAGTGTCCTTGCTGTTTCCAGGTCAGGCATGTCATGGGTTCATGTAAAACAACTTTGAGATATTAAAACAAATTCAAACCCCCCACACACACACAAATAGAACTCTCTCACACACATACATACAAACACACACACACACACACACACACACACACAAGTCCTAGAGATGTAGAGGATGAGAATTCTTCAGAAATGTGCTCGTTTTAGCCTTCCAAAGCAGCCAGGCTTGTCAGAACTAAAGTAGTCCTGATACATCAACACCCTTCTCGTCTGTCCTTCCTGTGAATGCACACTATCGAGTGTCCTTCCCTTGGGGGCTTGTGGTCGAGGCCTAATCCTTCTCGCCCGATCACCGCCGGTAACCTTGATACGGAACATCCCAGCGTGCATTTTTTCTCAGGGTCCTGTTAGGCAAACTCGCCTGCTTGCCATGACAACTGAACCAAAAGGGAACGCGAACAAATCCAGATAAGTGAGGAGAGGAAACGTTCTCAAGGAGCTCAGGCCATCACGGTGCTGTCGATGATGATGATGGACCATTGAGATCCGACACCTTGGAGATCGCCCTTTGCGAACCCAGTCTGGCACAGACTCCTGCGATTCTTTCACCATCAAGGAGGGAGGAGAATTTGTCTTTTTTAATCTCGGAGACGTTTTCGGAGCTTGCGCCTTTACGTGGCCAGAAGAGTCGAGCCGAGGTGCTTGGGGGAGAAACCTGCCTTGTGCTGAAGGGGTGAGGGGATTCTCACGCAGGGATGCGTAGGAGTTCCATGCAAAAGCTCATTACTTCACGACGGACACTTCCTCGGCCAAACAGGAAAACCACTAAACGTTATTGACTCCTCGTGGGCCCATGGGCCTGTACGTTTTGACTCCGCGTTCTCAGATACCGTTTCCAGCGCTTTCAACTCGTGAGCGTCGGGCGGGCGGGCGTGGTGCGATGGCCCCGGCTTGGGTTTTTTAGCCGCAGAAAAGTTGACGCAAATCGACAGCTCGGTTCTTGGCGACGGATAAAAAACCTCAAATCCGGTGAACTCTTTGACGGAGGGTTGTTCTCGGAGCGTTCGGTCGATGGTATGTCGGTGGAGGGTCGTGTCGAGGGCACCTCATTAGTGTCAAATTTGCGCAGAGCCGCAAGACTTACCGCCAGTGAGCATGAGTGCACACTTGCACATGCAGTTGTCGTTGTCCATGTCTTTGGTGCTGAAATCTGCTCCGTGGATCACCAGGCTGCTCAGCCGACCTGCTGTCCCCGTGTGGCTCTTCAGGAACAACCTGGAGCGAAAGAGAGAGAGAGAGAGAGAGAGAGAGAGAGAGAGAGAGAGAAATATTAGATATACAGCTATGGGCAAAGATTAGCAATTCCTCAGACAGCAACACATTGGGTGACTGAGTGCAGGAGAGGGAGGAAGAGGTCACTAAACCACCGATTGCAGTCTACTACCATTGACCACTGATGTGGAACTGAACAAATCTGTGAAAGATAAAGACTTTAGGAATGAAATGATCCATTCCAATAGAATGACCCACACTATTGCCTGCATCCCACCTATGCTGCACATTCAAAACTGCCTGTGCTCGCTCAAACACATTTGGCAGTGCTTTGAGAGGAGTTTCTTTTGGGTAGTCTCCTCCACATATACATATACACACACACACACACACACACACACACACACACACACACACACACACACACACACACACACACACACACACACACACACACACTCTCCCCCTTCAATCCACAGGCAGCCAGTTCACACAGCAGGGGCCGCTCAACCGAACCTGCACATGTGGAACCTGTAAATCAGGACTTCCTCCCCACGCCACCACCACCACCCCGTGTCTCCCGGCATCCACCGCCTCGGCTGTTCGGACAGACAGAGAGGGAACTATGAGGCCCTGCGTGCCCCTGAGGCGCGGCGCTTTTGCTGGGCCCCGGACTGAGGTGTGATGCCCACAGGGGGTGGACAAGGAGGAAGCCGTCTGCTGGAGCCCCCACCGGCCACAACCTCACTGGGTTGGAGGATGGGGTGGGGGGGGGGGGGCTCTCTTCCGCAGTTGCACATGTGCGAGACTCCGGTTTGCTTTGAACCGCAATGTCTTCGCGGAAGATGCAAACAGTTGATAATGCAACCTCATGTTCCCCATTACGAACTTGTATTCTCAACTTGCAGCCATTATCCCGAAAACAGAAACAGATCTTTGACATGCGAGAGCCATGAGTGACGCATGCCGCATGCTGCGCGCCATTGTTACAGGGGGACACGGTCAGTTCTGGGGGGCTGGCTCGGGGCTCCCTGGGAGGATATGAGAGGGAGGGGGGCGAGGGGGGGGTGGGGGGGTCCCGTCCTGCTGTGACCTCCATCATTAGTAGCCGGGTGGAGCGCCCGCATCTCTAAAGCCTTGTTATGGACGACTCGTGCGGCACAGCCCTCGCTCCCCGAAGATGCGTTTCGCGAGCCAAGGAGCAGCGCAACGCCAGCGATAAAAGAAAAAAAAAGAACACCCGTAATAAGAACACACATGCTACGTTTCAGCGCAAAATGGGTTTCCTGAAACCCGGCGCTGTTAACGGGAAGGCTCGAGGGCTACGCGCGTGTTGTCATAAATCTCACTTCGGAGTTTGACTTTTTTGCTTTGAGCCTGAAAACGGCTCGGAGTTCATGTGTGCAGTTTTAGTGTGCATGAGGCCTTAACGGGGTTCCCAAGGCTCTCTTCTTTGTCAACCGTTTTGCGTTTTTTCAGGTAAACAGCTCTCGAGAAGGACTGTGAGAGGTTTCAGAAGTAGGACCTGTCACCCCAAAAGTGTTCAGGCACAGAAGATTGAGAGCAAATGAAGTGCTATTCAAATGCCATGGCCGCTGAGCCAGAGAAAATGCCGAACTGCAAAACATCTCTCATCTCCTTGAGTTTGCCGAGCGGAAAACAGAACCGTTGCTTATGACGTAAGCTCACTGTACTTTGTCAATTTGAAAGGCGTTTGCTTTAAGTATTGGGAAGAGTGAGTGAACTGAGGACATTTTGCAAGTCAAAACACACAATCCAGTATGAACACTGCAATAAATCTATCAAAATCACAGCATGCTGAATGTGAACCACAGATTTCAATATAATTGGCTACGTAGCACCGTGTTAACAGCTATTGATATGCTATTCCCTTATTTTGGTGGCACAACATAGTGCGTAGGCACTACAGGCAGCTGGGAGCTGGTGGTTGCTAGAGTAGAAGAGGTTAGGAAACGTTAGCCCCATCTGTATGGCAGGTGTCAAGGCAGGCTTCTGTCATCACAGACAACTGAGCCATAACCTCCTATGGCTACAGCTGCAGACGTTACCAAGTCTACCCGCTGTGGGCCTATACGCACAGCGTGGGGCGTACATCTCCTTGGCTTCTTATTATGTATGAAATGAAATATTTACTGGACACTCCACGGTCACTCAACTCTCACCCAGTGGCCAAGGTCATGGGTCCAGCTCCTAAACAACATGTGTTCGGATTAAGTAATGTGTGTATTTACTGGGCTGGATGTCATGGTGCATAGTCGTCCCAAGTTTTTCTGCAGGCTACTTCATGTCAGAACCACAAAAACACATGGAATAGATAGAACAGTAAACAGACTGCAACAAAAAAACACAACCACAACCACAAGATCAACTTCCAACTCAAACAGGAAGCTGGCTGTACGAGCTGGCTATCAATATTGCATGTTTACCTGCGGCTAGCTACACTGTGACATTAAACATGTATGGCCCCTTGAGAATTCATGTCAGACACAATGCGATGTTGCGCTGAATGGACGCCAGTGCTAAGTAGGACAACCCCAGGCTGCAGTCGGTGAAGGGGAAGAGACGGTCTTCCTGTGCATACAGACGCTGGGTTGTCTCGTCCTGGCAATGCTAGCGCAGCACAAGGGCAGTATTTCACTTGGGGCCTGAGGGTTAAATATCCACATGACCAGCGGAGACCCCTCAACCCCCTACAGACTATTCACTGCCACTATCAGATGGGCTTCAGTGAAAATAACTTTATAAACGATTGGCCAAGGCTCATTAACAAAAGCTATGGTCGACAAAAAACGAAAAAAAAAAAAAAATGCAGGAAAAAAAGTGTGGTGCGGGTGTGGAGGGGGAAAGGAATGGAGAGGAATGATTTATTTAGTCTTACACAACGACACCCCCTAAGGGAAGAGGGCTTGGTGTCCAGCCATCTTATTTTTCTAATAATCGAAAGCGATTGCGGTTTGTTAGTGTTCCTTGATCACCGGAAATGTGACATTTAGTTAGAGAAAAAGGGATGGGTGTAACATTCTCATTCCTCATCATTATTTCGGTGTCGCCAATTTCATTTTGCAGTTAATATGAAAGGACTTGCCCCAGGAGCACTCCTGAATGAGGGCTGTGATTAGGTCTTTGAGATGGAAACATTTATAGAGTTTCGTAATAATAATAATACCCTAATACCAATCACAGCACCATTGCTCCGTAGAGACATCTCGATTTGTGCCGGCTCATTTCAATACTAAGAGTGAAGTGAAATTGAGCGAGTTAGTCAGAGAGAAAAGTTAGAAAGACACTGAGCAGGAGAAGGGGGAGGGAGGAAGAGAGAGAGAGAGAGAGAGAGAGAGTGAGAGAGGAAGAGAGAGAGGGAATGAGAGGGGGTTGATGGAGGGGGCAAAAAAAGGTTTACACAGCACGTCTGGGAGGCAAACCCTCCAACGCTTCCTCGCTGAACCAACATGCCTCCTGCTCCGGCACTGTTTTGTTTCTGACAGCCGCCCTCTCTTCCCCAAGAATTT
>NC_085017.1:15825701-15840701 GCF_963854185.1 Sardina pilchardus
TATCATCTTCACATATTGGAATTTTCCATTAAGGTTTATGAGAGATAGATAATTTAATAACGGCAAAAAGTATGAGGAGGATTTCAACTATTCGTCTTTCCCACACGTTAGCAAACCAAGGACAATATACACACAAAATGCCTCGGCAGGATCTTTGTTAGGTCTATAGACAGTGCTGAGGTACAGATGGACGCTTACGGGGGGGGCCTGCGCCCTGCGGGCTTCCAATAGCCTCAGCGAAGCCTCATTGGTTGCGCTAGCTAGCGTAGCAGTAAAACAACTGGCTTTCTAGTCGGCCGGCTCTAAGCTGGAGCAGGTGCCTGTGTGCTGGTCATTAGGGGATTGGTTGGACCGAGCTGAGTGATGTTGCGCATGGCCGGCCGTACCTGTTTATAGCAGCGAGAATGAAGACCAGATGAAACGGACACACACACACACACACACACACACACACACACACACACACACACACACACCACGTTACCATCTCAACTCTTCTCATCCTCGGAGCTCGCATCGCAAATCATTCCAACGGTCGGGGCCTTCTGGATAGCGCAATGTGTTTTCCACTGGCAGGGCTAACGTGCACGGCATGCCCCTCTTGAAATCATTTAAGCTTTTGAGAAGACTGGACGTGATGCCGAAGTGACTCAGCATGCAAGCAAAGTGCTTTTGACAGCAGTGGCCCACACCAGGGACTGCGTACGAATTGCTTTTCTATTGGAAAATAAATCAGCGTGGCAGCAATAATGGACTTGGCCTGATATTCCAATTAATATGAACTGTTTTTGAATGAATGGAGCAGCGAGAGACTCGGTGAGGGTGTCTGTAAGTGTGTGAGTGTGTGTGTGTGTGTGTGTGTGTGTGTGTGTGTGTGTGTGTGTGTGTGTGTGTGTGTCTGTGTGTGTGTGTGTGTGTGTGTGTGTGTGTGTGTGTGTGTGTGTGTGTGTGTGTGTGGGTGGGTGTGGGTGTGTGTGTGTGTGTGTGTGTGTGTGTGTGTGTGTGTCGGCGTGTGTCCTGTTTGTATGCGGAGCATGTCGATTACAAAGAGAGTGAGGGAGTCCATACACAGGGCATTCTTCACGCTTGAGGCATATCCTGCCGTGTGGGTGGACGAGAGAAGCCTTAGTCACGGCCGCAAATGAATTTGACTTCTGATTAGTTTTTTCCTCCCTCTGCTTCTGTTTACACTGACCATGTTGACTCTCCCCCACTCTCTCTTTCTCCCATTCGGCTTCAGCTTTGTCTGAAATGAAAACGAACGCTCGTCAGTTAACGACAGCGTATTTCTATAACGGTCGACAGTAAAAAAAAGGAACACCTGCACTTTGTCACCACGAGGCGTGCTGCCTCGGAGTGTGTGGTCCTAAGTGCACCGCCGGACTTGAGATGGACAATAACAGCCATCACCTAAACCGCCTCCTTCCTCTGTTTAGCGTCTTTGCCGTCCTCTTTTTGAAGAGGCTCTGTGAGGCTCTTAATGGCTTTGTGTGCGCTGGCACTTTTAAAAGACTCCTTATTTACTTTTGTTCGCGGATCTGGCTTCCCTCCCACTGCGTGTTACTTTTTTTCCCCTCCCAAAACACAACAAGGCCACTCTGTTTAGGAACGACACAGCGTCCAGCTTTTCGCATCCCCGAAATTCGGCCCGTTTATCACCGAAAAGGTTCGCAAGCGATGAAGGCGCACTATAAAAAAAAGCGTCCCAAGTCACCTATGGTTACCCGCCCGGGGCCCATAAAAGGATTAGTTCTGTGCCAGCTCCTTGGCTCATGCCAACGTCTAAAGGCCAATGCCAGCGTCCGTGCCAGTGCCAATGTCCACTCCTCTGTCCTCTGTCTTTCATTTCATCTGCGTCTGGAGGGCGGCCACTGCTCCCTCAGCACCGCTGACCAGCTGGCCCTGCTGTCTCTGCTAGCCAGCCTGTTCAGCCCTCTCGACCCCCCCCCCCCCCACACACACACACACACACACCACCACCACCCCCCCCCCTTCAGTCCTCAGCCTCTTCTCCCTGCATCACCTCATACCATTCGAATGAGCAGCAAAAGCTCTAAATTCAGCTCGTATCGTGAGAGGACTGTCCCAGTGGCATAAGCCTTGGCAGCTTTTTTCCCTCTGTGTGCTCGGCATTGTGTCGCTCGCTACAAAACAATGAGGGGGGTGGGGGTGTGGGGGGGGGGGGGGGTGTTTGGGGTAGCGCAACGGTTCAACATGCAGCTGCAGCGTCTAAGCATCCTGTCCAACTCGCGATCAATATTTAGAACTGCACCGGGGCAAGCCTTCTTTGAACTGGCGCGGCTCGAAAAAAAAGCGCTATACTCGCGATACCTTTGGGTCAGATTAACCGTCCTATTAGTTTTAATTCACTGTGTAATCTCTGTGCATCTGCTTGTGCTTCGACTTGGGCTGTGCGGTGAAAAAAAAAGCCCCATAATAAACACCAGCTGAAACCTGACTACTTGAATCCGTCTACCCCCCGTTTAAGAGGACACGCCACGCATATTAGTACATAAAGCTCCGAATAAATTGTTATTGTTGCTGGACCATATTGTGTTTTCCTGCCGAAAATGAAGAGAAAACATTGAGTCATGCCCTTTGACAGCAGTGCCAGGCCGAGATATACGATCTCTGCATCTGCAGCATGGAGGTGAATCCCTCCCAGCTCTGGAGCATGTTCCCCCCCCTGAGGTCCACTGGAAGCACAGCTCTTTCCTCTTCTCACTCCTCATAATGCCCCAAATTAAATGCAGATGAGGCCCGCATTGCACACGCATGGGGGTGGGGGGGTTAGGGGGTGGGGGGGGAGATATGATCTAGCATGTGTTATCTTAAGAGGGCTATAATACTACATCCCACACGACACAAACATGGCTCTTAATTTGACGTGCCGTAATGCAGGGGCGAGTGATTAAACAATGCCGGTGATTAATGCGTGTGCTTCTGAGCGCTACACTTCTCCACTTCCCCAGCACAGCACAGCTCAGCTCAGGGCCTCACGGGGCAAACGGATCTGCTTATGCCGAGGCCGAGCGCTGGAATCTACACAAGAGGGGAGAGGGAGAGGGAGAAATGTTCCGTTTCATAAAGACTGGAGGGGTGAACCGCTGTTTTTTTTTTATTTATTTTTTTATGGAGGAGGTCTCCCTGTTGTTTTGAGGCTACGGGACTGATGCGAAAAAATGTTGTTTGAAAACCACAACGCGGAGACGGTCTGAATGCCCACCATTTTGTATTCCTTCCACGTCCGCTGGAAGTCCACGCTGCCATCTTCTCTGTGCTGAAGCACAGTCCATCCTCCCCCAGCGCTCTCCATGTTACAGTAGACCTGCTTAGTGAAAAGACATGCACACACACATCCACACACACACACACACACACATCCACACACACACACACACACACACACACACACACACACACACACACACACACACACACACACACACACACACACACACACACACACACACATACACGGTTACTCTTTACACAGAAAAGGACATTTCCCATTCTCCCGTTCCCCCTTGCACCTACGCTGCGGCCAGACAGCTGGGAAGTCTGGCAGTGTCCCCCCTCCGAACCAGTTTAGCTCAATGACAGCCCTCTATTCCCCCTCCGCCAGCAACACAAACACGGCAGCCCTGACAGGAAATCAGCCCTTTCCCCTCCATGAACCTTTACCGATACTCCCTTGCACCCCCAGCCCACCTCCCACGCATCCTCACAGCTGAATTCTTCATTGATTAGATGGGAGCTGGGGTGTGTGTGTGTGCATATGTGTGCATGTGTGTGTGTGTGTGTGTGTGTGGGGGGGGGGGGGGGGGGGGATCAAAGTGTTGGTGCTGGTGGACACCTGTGTGCAATGGAGCGACCTCTGTAGAGTGTAAGCTGATAACGGGAGAACCCTTGGCTCTGTTGCAGCAGTTCTTTGTGCTGGAGCAGATCGCTTTGGAGAATGGGGGGGGGGGGGGGGGGTGGTGATGTGGGGTTGGGGTGGGGTAGTATGGGGCAGGGTGGGGGTCACTCTCACCTCATCCTGGCCCAGCTGAAAACACACAACTGAGCCTGGATGCAATTAAGGGAAGCACTGCCGACATGACCGCAACTAGAAACGAGCAGCAGCCCCCCCCCCCAACCTCCTACCCTCTGGACTCCTGGATTCTACCCTTTCTTGTTCTCACTTACTTTCTGTCTGTCTGTCTATCACACACACACACACACACACACACACACACACACACACACACACACACACACACACACACACACACACACACACACACACACACACACACACACACACACACACACACACACACACACACACACACACACACACACAGCTCTTTACCCAGATCCCAACGATCGAGCTATCAAATTAGTTGCAACTGTATCTTTCTCTTCAAAGTGCGTACAGTTTAGGAGTCAAAGGTGCCTCTGGTTGAACATCACCCTGTGGAGATCGTGACCACCTGTTCTACTCCACAACAAACCATCACTCACCACTTACACACCCAGCCCTCACACACACACACACACACACACACACACCCACACACACACACACACACACACCCACACACACACACACACACACACACACACACACACACACACACACACACACACACACACACACACTCAGCCGGGCCTGCCAAATGCATTCTCAGCTCTTGGTTATTCTTAAACCCACAGCCTAGATCTATCAGACTACCCACTGGCAGCGCTCGCTCTCTCTCTCTACGGGGCAAAGTGTTGGCCTGGCCTGGCCTGACACAGAAACAAACCAAAACCCCCCGGTGATCGCAAAGTAACACTTTCACAACTGCAAGCCATGCAGTTTGCTTAGCTGTTCTCTCTTCGTTCTGCATGTCATTTTCTTTTTTTTTCTTTTGCGGTGGTCGCTCTGACCGAGCTTGCTGCTGCTGTACCTTTTTGGGCTCTGGAGTGTTGATCTGAATGGTGTACACGCCGTTCTTCTGGAAGCCGGCTTTATAGAGCTCGGCGCAGTCCTTAAATGTCTTCTCCTCTTCCGTCTGTTTGGTGCTGTTTGGGATCACTGTGAGGAGAAGCAGAGATGGAATGAGATTCTCAAAAGCACTCCGAACAAAAATCCTATACAGTACTCATAGAGTACAGTCATCCCATTTAGTCCTTATCCACTCCCTGCCCCAATGTACACACACACACACACACACACACACACACACACACACACACACACACAAAGGCTAATAAACATTTGTGGCTAGCGGAGGGGCAGATAGAGTCTCGCTGTCAAAACCTACACTTATCTGTCAGCACGGGAGATATAATTTCCAACGGACCGTATTTTTTTGTCTTCGTCCATAAAATCAATAGATGGACCCCAAATCTCTGAGGTACTTTCGCTGAACTCTGTGGCTTGCGGTCACAAACTGTCATGAGATCCAATCCATGACAGCTGCTGTTGCTTTTGCTTTTCCATTAGCCTATACAACTTCGTGGGCAGGTGGTCTACATCGCAGAATGTGTTGGACAGTGATTGGAATGTCATGCTCAAAGGGCATCCAATGAGAGAGAGGCATGCACGGAGGGATTAAATTTAAGCCAAGGAGTTTGCCAAGTGATTGGCAGTTATTGGGACAATCACTTAATTGAGTAACTCGGCCCTCATCAGCACTGGCTTTGAACTTCATCATCGACTGATATAAAGTATGGCATCTCGTTTATCGCTGACAAGATATTGCAGTGAATTTGTGTGGGAATTCTTTCCAAAAAACATGATTGTCTCGTGACAGGAGATTCTTGTCTGTTTTACAATACCAGTTAGTATTGTTTACCACACTGGCAGTAAACATGAACAGCGTTAATACAAATTAAACGCCAGCTGAAATGCTTTCAATTTAAATCCCCGCTTGCGCTCGGCTCATCTCATCTCATCGACCTACATTATGGAAACGCAGAGGAGTTGTTGCTGGAACAACACACAGCACTGAGGGGATCCTTAATATCTTATCCAGAGAAATCTCTCGAAGTGAGTGACACATTTTGTGTGAGGGAGTGAGATCAAGTGGCTGATCTCTTGCTCTGAGCGCGAGGGCGTCTAACTCTGACAGCACTCTCAAAGCCACAGCTGTGTCTATTTCCATCTGCAGATAATTATGGCGGGAATATTTTGAAACCAAGCAAGGGGCTGAGGACAAAATACTACAAGCTATAAATTTCAAGTTCCTGTTATAACAAGTGGTTTATATTTACTCTTCGGGTCCCCGTTACATCTATGGACATTCCTTCCGATTTCGAAGTTTTCTTCTTTCCTCCCCCCCTTAGCCCTCTATGGAGCGCATCTCGGCTTTCAAACTATTGTTTTTACTGTTGGGATTGTTTAGGCAAAAGAGATGTCACTGAAAAGAGAAATGTGTCAGCTATCCTTAAACATTAGCTTTGATCCCCCTCACCCCCCACCCCCCACGGCAAGAAAAAAAAAAGGCCTGGAGTGAGGCATCCCTCGGAGGAGAGAGCTGTTGGTTAAAAGACGTCTATTATTCCGACCATTTTTACAAAGTATTGAGTGTCAGCGACAAGAATCTCCCGCTGTGACAGGTTGACAGAGTGGAACCTTGCTCCGCAGAGTCTAACACAACAGAAAAGCCCAGCCTGACAGGCAGCAATTTACCGCAAGCTGGGGGGGGAAAGTGGGGCAAGCTCAAGAAGCCACAGAGATCAGTCAGCCAGAGGTGTGTGCTAGCGCTAGCCCATGCTGTGGCTCTCCCCCCTGCGCGGCGTGGACATTCCAGCAGGCCGCTGAGTGACACAACAGACCAGAGCTGACCGGACAGGGCTGGTCAATGAGAAAAAGCCAGTGCAGCAGGACAGGAGTGGGCGCTCAAGCAGCCCTGCGGCCGCCGGGCTCGGACAGCGGTATTTTAGCTGCCCAGTATTTATTTGCTCACAAATATTTTGCGGTTCAGCTGGGACTCGTATTCAGAGGAGTGCCCATGTGAAAGTGCGGCCCGACTCGAGCGCTTTCATAAATCAGAAATGTTCGCTGAAAGGACCAAAATGGACCCAGTTTGGCAGTACCAGAACCTAAGGATGTGGGAAGAACCAAAAAAAAAAAAAGAAAAAAAAAAAGTTCCAGCTGACTAGAAACTTGCAAGGGTGACAAACATTTTTAAAGCCAGTCGACACAAATCTAAAAGTGTCCTCAGCCATGCCAGCTTGCAAAAAAAATGTTGTGCTGTGTGTGCAAGATAATCGACATTACCTAAAAGAGACCTGGCAGGGTTGCACGCCAAATTGAGCAAAACAGCAAAGGATAAAAACAACCCTACACTTTCCAAAGGAAAAAAAAAATATTTTCACATCTACTAAAAATACCTTGTTATCTGGCTGCTAATAGTACAGACTACTCTATACAGCACTTGCATTAGCTATATTTGCAAACTGAAATATTTTGTTTGGCGTTGTGTTCAAACGTGCGCAATCTTGCCTATTTCAGGCAGGCTTCTGGTAAGGCCAGCAGAGTGGAGCGAATACGAATCCTTCAGGGCCCTGGTAACATGGCTGTAAAAATGATTGATTCTGTTCATTACATGGGATAAGGAAATACTGAAAAAAAAATCCTATTTGACAGCCAAGGGCTTTTAAAGGGCCTTCCAAAGCTGATGTCAACCAATAATGATGACTGTGTGGCTCATTACAAGGTCAAAATATTTAGATAGTCGTTTGATTACAAATCTGACTCTGTTGTATCTGGTGACACGAAAAGAGGCACAGCACGGAACAAGGAGATCACTGGCGTGCAGTGTGTTTGGGAAAAAAGGGGGTCAAGTTAATTAAAGTAGGACAAAAAAAAGACATAATTTTCCCCAGTGCATGAGCAAGCAACCGGTGCTGCTGTAACTCCTCTCAAAAGAGAGATTTACTCGCTTAGATTGTCGCTGATGACTTGAGCCACAGAGTTCAGAAAAATGCTTAAGCTCGGCTTTCAAAACACCGGCTAATTCACGCAGACGCCACGCCGTGGTATGAGATACTCATAACTCCCCGAACAAAAACACAAATTCCCTTGGCAAACAAACACCCCGTCGCCGTCGTACCATCCCCCAGCTAAAAGAGAAAGATCAGTGGTGGTGGTGGTGGTGGTGCTGAGGGTGGGGTGGGGTGGTAAACTAAGCTTTGGCACAGTCTGGTGCTTTAGGACCACAGGGGCCCTTCTGCAGTCCAAAAGGCAATCTCGGATATCTACCTTTCTGCATTTCTGTCGATGACTGTCCCTCCCGCAGGGCCCATTAAAGTCCGACTCTCGCAGCCAGAGGTGGAGAAAGTGACCCTTCGCAGCTGCTCGGCCAATAATGTCACGGCACCAGAGGGGAAATGACCAACCACAGAGTAGGGGGGTGGACATCCGTCAGCCTTCACATGTCATTAAACAAGTCACTTATCAGTGCTTGGAAGAGAAATGAGCGAACGACAGGAAAGACAACTTTCGAGATTGACTGGAACTGAAGCGAATGTCTTTGTTCGTAGACCACAGTGAGTCAGAGGAGCTCTGCTGATAACAACTCAATCCGTTAGTGGGCAGTTTCCCATCAGAGCAGCTAAAAACAGTGTTTCTGAAAGCTTTGACAGAAAGCAGTCAGTGTATCAAATATCTGTGAAACTTGACAAAAGAAAAAAAAAAACCCATAAAACATAACAGAAATAATATCATAAACCCAGAACCTGCGATAATGACATGATGTGAGCAGAATTCTGATACTGACTCCAAGCCTGCTTAATCGCTTGGTGTACAGATCCTTGAGAACTCGAATATGTGAGGCGAAGTGGACGCTTTACTTGGTGAGAACTTCAATATGTGAGGGCAATTGGGCGCCTGGTGCTCAGATAGATTCTTGAGAACTTAAATACGTGAGGGTGAGTGGGGGACAAGGACAGCACCGAAGCAGCTCTCACAGGGAATGGGGCAGGAACACTGAGTTCCCCCTTACCACCCAGAAGACTTGAACCCCAGACATCTAGGGTACATTTCCTGACCACAGGACAACAAGGCAGGGGGGGGGGGCAAAAGGCTGCTGTGAAGGGACTGGGGGTAATGAGTTCATGCCTAAGAGTTAAAACCGTTAAGGTCGCACTGAGGACCAAAGGGGAAGTCCCATGCTCCCCAGCTATTGCAATGAGGAAGAAAGGAGTCCATTACTCTCATTCACACATATATTTACACGCACACACACACACACGCACACACACACACACACACACACACACACACACACACAAACAAAGACACACTCACTCAAGTTGTTTGACATTTCACTCGACTGCTAACCACGAGCCGGCGTGTTTTCGAGCTGATAAGCCCTTACGGCTTGATGCCCACAAACAGTTTCTATAAATGACCGTCCAGGAGACAGGCCAACTGTGCGCCAACTCAAGTATGACGGCTTCGTGGCATGATAAATGGTTTCCCGGGTTGGTTAGCGTAGTTTATGGTTTCGGGAAATACGGCATTGAGGAACCTACTACCCTGAGGGAAAACGTATGGGTATTAGGTGTTGGAGGGCCTTCCTACTTAGATGTGTTTAGAATGTAAAGAGTTGTCAGACCACCTGGGGAGCAAAGAGAATTTAGGTCTGCAAATGTCAGGACCTTCCTCCCCCGCCTCATGCACCCTCAAGGAGAATGACAAGAGGACAAAGTGTGACTGTTTGCCGTTGGGTTCCATATGTCTCGTAACAAATATGGAGGCACTGCAGTATTTATGCACTGTTGTGGGATTCCATTTCTTTTCAAATGAAAAATGGGAACATAAGTGACTTTTGTGTTTAAAATGGCAACAATGAAAATACTGACTCCAATAAGTTGTAAAACAATTGGAAATAATACTAATAATAAAAAAGAAAGTTGATTTTGCAATTCAGTTCAGATCACATTATGGCAACACTAGTTGTTTTCTTTGGAGAAGATACGCAAGACCTGTCTAACATCTGACTCTCAACATACCTCCTTCCTTAGCGCAGAGGTTGAGGAGGTTGTGGACCGTGTCCATCAGGTCCTGCTGCTGTCTCTGCAGAGCCGAACTGTTCCCCGTGGCTCGGCCGAGCTGGTTCTCCAACTCGCGGATCACCCCGAGCTGCTTCCCCACCAGCGACTGCAGGTCCCCCTTCTCGTCCCTCAGAGCCTCCAGCTCCTCGCGGTGCCGAGACTCCATCTCCTGCATCTTCTGCTCCAGGAAGCTGAGGTTCAGAAGGGGGGGAGGAGGGAGGAGGAGGGAGGGAGAGGTGTGAATGGGGGGATAATTGACGGAGGAATTTGTGGCGTAAATGTAATGCAATGTAATGTAGGGAAGACAAGAATGGAGATACATGCATACATACCTACATACATACATACAGTACATGCATACATACATACAGACATACATACATACATACATACATACATACATACATACATGTACATACAAACATACATACATGCATACATACATACATACGTACATACATACATACATGCATACATACATACATACATACATACATACATACACACATGCATACATACAGTACATACAGAGAGCAAGAGAGAGAAAGGGAAGAGAGAAATTCCAGACCAAAGCGTGGAAGTGTGAGTAAAACCGAAATAAAGAGCAAGGAAAAGTGACAGGAAAGACAAAGTTGGAGAAACACACAGAGAGAGAGGGAGATGAATAAGTGGAGAGGGGGATAGGGGGGGAGGAGGGAGGAGGGAAACGGAGAGAGAGAGAGCGCCAAAAAGCCATCAGCTGAAGTGGAAGTGGAAAATAGCCTGAGCTCAAAAGCCTGGGTATGGAGTTTACATTGTGATACGCTTAGGCTACAGGAAGGGCACCTTACATATTACCGCAGTAATGGGAACGTAAACATTTACACGAATCTCCATGACTTGCACACAAAACAAACATGTATGCATTTCCCCATACCATTCACAGATTAACATCTCTGAATTGAGGAGAATGAGTCTAAATTGAATCCCCACATCTTACGTTTTTAACTGTTCATTTCTGTTATGTGATATACAATCATTTATTGACTTATCCAAAAATCCATCCTTCATCCCAAATGGCTAAATGAGAGTAAGTGCAAGGTAAAATAACAAATTGTAAAACAAGAGGAGTTCATAATTTTATACTGTACATTTGGGATGTTGTTCCAAATCCTGCGCTCATACATGTGCATAAATCTCTCAGCTCTACGGAGAGAGGAGATGTTGTTTCTCTACGGAGGAAATCTGAAAGTCACACACTGAGAAATCACCCAACGCAGCTGTGTTGCTACGCTGCGACGCACGCTAGGGACGGCAATGCTGGGCGCTCGATGAGAGGACGGACCCCTCGGTGTGCTATTCCACACACGACACTAGACGGCCGTCCAGAAGTTAACTCCATATGCATGCCTTGCGAAATCGTTACGGAACAGACGGCTCGTCCAGGTTTCCGAATATGGCGCGCATGATGAAAGGGCTGTCTACAGGAAGCTCTGTAGAGCGGCGTTGAGATACGAAAGCCATGCCGAGCGAGTTGGCCGCTAGTATAGTTACCCGTTCTTGTCATGGAGCTTGCTGATTTCATTAGTCTGCAGCATGAGCTGCTTCTCCAGCTTGTTGGTGGACAGCGAATTCTCCAGCAGCTGAATCTCCAGCCTTGATGTCTGGTTGAGGACCTGTGCCAAAATAACGGGACCTCTTAGCCTTTTCACATTTTCTGAGAGCAAGCTGTGCATTGCAATGTGGTTAAAGAAAAATGTATTGCAGAAAACTACAGAAAAGCAATAAAGCATGGACAATAGCCCCAATAAAAACCAGTCTTCTGACATATGGTAATGCTTACATATTACTCAGGTACTTATAAAGGAAGTCATTTGGCAAAGCAAGTCTTTCTTTCCCCACACACACAAAGCGGTGAAACACTAAAGACCCCGAATGATCTGGGTTGTCTCATTGGAAAAAGATATAAGAGGGGACAAATCTCAAACATATGCACATTACATATAGAAGAGAGCATGCGTTTGCAGTATAAGGCAGCAGTATTTTCTTTGGCTGGAGTGGCCCTTTGCCTTTTTTGGGGCTATTAACAGAGCCACTGCTTCAGGCGACTCAGCATGTGAGGTCAGGCAGAATGAGGAGGGAAGGGGGGGGGGGGGGGTGACCGATACCTGCGTCTCCACATCTGTGAGTTTGCGCGTCTGCTCCGCCGTCCGAGACAGGAGGCTGGTGCCCATTTCCAACATGGCCGCCGTGTGATTGTGGACCGCGCTCTGCTGCAGCTGTGCCATCTCCATCTTCATGCTCTCCCTGATGTAGCTCTCGATCTGCAACACAGAAAAAAGTCAAGTGAGACTCAGAGGAAAAACACAAAGAAGAGAGAGAGGAACGACAAGACAAATGGCCTCCGTTTGTTGTTGAGGAGTCAACACAATGAATGGGAAAATAACTGTATATGACAACAATAGATAAGAAGACATCAAGCTTCGGCTGGCTACTTTTGACACGTAAGGACACAAAAGGTAAAAGCAACAGCTTCGTTAAACAGAAGCAGACTCTACGAGGCCGGCCTTTTAATCACACGCTGACAGATTGGGAGTCTTTCAAAGAATGTTTTATCGTTCCCCCGTATCCATCCTCCGAGATGAAAAGAAATGATCCTTCATTTCCGTTAAACATTATGCAAACACAAAGCCCTTCCAATGAGCCACTCAAACCAGATGAGTTGAAACAGGGGTGTTGGAGGCGATCCTGTAGGTGGAAGCAGATGTGGGTCATTTGCGGTGTAGGGGAGGGAGGAAAAGCTGAAGGATTGAGATGGAAAGACAGACACCGAGATTATCTTGAAAGCCCTTTTTCATCCTTATCTCTCTGGCAGCGTGGACGACAAGGCCAGCACAGGGTTTTCGCGGAGTCCACGGATCTTAATGTGGATTAGGCCCTGCGGAGTTTGATGCATGCCGGCAGCCCTGACCCGCTGACCACTTCACAGTTCCGAGAGACAGCGGAGAAAGTCATGGCACATATTTGGATGATCAACCGTCTGATGCCGCCAAACACAGAACCTCGGCTGAACTGTCTTCTCCGGGTCAACATCCCCACAGAAATACTCCGTGTCCAAACATTCCACAGTTCCACGCCCTAATGCGACTTACACAGCAATAGTTTCCCATAAAGACTGTAAGAAAAGCCACTGATAGCATCGGACAGGAATAAAGACTTCAGACCAGGATTTGCGAGCAGATTCAATCAGTGGACGATGGAAAGGTCTGGGGGCGTCGGGAGATTCTTGACTCTGAGTCATGTATGCTGGAGAGATGAGGTGACAACAGAGTTGCTCATTCTGTTTTGATTTCTTCTTTTTCCATGTCTCCAAATACAACGTTTTCTTTTGTAACTACGCTGAGCTGAACACCAGCGCTCAGAGGATTCTTATGCGGACCCGTGGGACAGAAAGTGGACCAACAGGATTGTCTGACTCACGTCTATAAAGCGATAATATGGCATGATGCACTGCAGGACTCTCTGACACCATGGGGTAAGCATGCTCCAGGCAGCCACCTAAAGCAGACCCAATTGATGATTTTATGGTTCAATCTTTTCACCACAATTTGTGTGGGATGTGGTCCTAAAACAAAGACTCAGTGATACCAAATATTTGGTTAAACAGAGCACAGCTTGTCATGGTGTGAATAGACGATCTGCCAACCAAATGTCCCATTGGCTTAAAAAATGGCAGATGTGTGTTTGTTTTGGCCTAAATGGCTAAAACCGCAATGTTTCGAAAGTCGAATAGCACATGTCTGTCTGGCTGGAGTCACAGTAATAGACGGAGGTTATGTGGCTTTATAAGCGTGAAATCACTTTAAACGTTCACAAAACTGAGTCCTCCTTATGTGCAGAGGGGACTTGTCGTTTCCCTCTTCCTAACATAAAAGAATCGTTTTCGAGTGCTGCGGTGCCAGACAATAACACAGACGACCCGAAACAGTTTGTTTCATTCCTTCGCTAAGAGGGGCCTTTACCCAGCAGCCATCAGCAATGGTCTGACATAAGGAATTAGCAATAACGGTCCAATATCCCCTCTTGGCATTGATGTTTAGCTAAAAAGTGTCCATTGTTTGAGGATCGCTTGCACATGTAATATGGTTCTCTGGCTGTGAAGCCTTTGAGAGCTGATCTAAGTGTCACTTTTCAATAAATCTTCAGGCCCAGGCGGAGGTAATTGGAAGGAGCACAGAGAGTCCGAAGCCATTGCTGATACAGCTCAGCTATTAGAACTGATTGAACTGGCATTTAATCAGTAGTTCACGGAGAGATCAGAACGCTGCGAGAGCGATATTAATTTCACGCCGAATTGGCTTTGCAAACCATGTAAAAATGTGTCTTCGATTAACAAGCGCCAGGGAGAACTGGGTTTCACACTGCACAACGCAGCTCTGTTCAAAATGTTTTTTTTTTTTTTTTTTTTTTTTGCCTGTATGCGCCTCAGGTTTATCGTACCACTCTTTTGGACGTAGTTCTGAGCCCTGGAAATCACCTTGAATGAGTATGTGTGTGTGTGACCTGCCAGCTCCCAGCAGAAACATTAGCTCAGAGATCATCCTCCTGAACACGACCAGGGGGAATGGGCCTGACTCATGGCGTCCACTGACGGACCTCATAAACGGAAAGTACCAAGGAGAAAAGATTACACAAACACCACCCCACACCCCCCCTCCCCCCCCACACACCCCTTTTGTGTAAAAATACCTCTGGCGGAAGACACAAAACTGCCCAGTGTGGGTGTCAAATAATGTTCCAGTTCCTATCTTGCACCACACACTGTTGTGCAGGAGACCAAAGAAGCAGAGAGAGAAAATAACACTGTCACTCGTGGTTTAATAGACAATAAAGTGGAGCATTTGTGGCGTGTCTGGAGTAACGACAGGAGCAGAACATGCAATTGGAGGGGGGGGAAAAAAGCCGCATAAAGTGAAGAAATTAATGAAA
>NC_085017.1:15845701-15860701 GCF_963854185.1 Sardina pilchardus
TGGTAGTGGCGATGTGGATGTTCACTTGTTATGACTATCAATATACTGCAAATGGATTTCTCAGTTAGTCTAGACATGGATTATTTTGCCATCTCCAAATGACGACATTCAAATTACACCCTACGAGTCAGACTCACTGTTCGCGTCCTCCTGTAATCCTGCACCTAATGCATTAAAAACCGGATGCTTTGCTGTCTCAACGTCTTATCGGTCCAACTCTATTAAGCGGCTTTAGTCCCAGTAATGCAATCCCTACTGGCAGTTTTTAGTTTTGTTGTGAAATTCATGACTTATGACTGATGCACTTTGCCCTCTGCATCATTCATGTGAAATCGTGGGGACAGAGAGTAAATATTTCTCGGCAGTGCTTGCGCACATGACTGTATATTTGTTCTAATCCTCGAATTACGGCCGCCCTCTTATATCTGGGCAATTTCGGGCGAGTTCAAATAGCTCCCTCCCAATTAATTGTGTGTTATCTAGATGTATGGGAGAGGAAATGCAACCAGTCACCCAAGACCCCTGAATGCGGAAATGTAAACAAGTGGCAAAACAATCGCAGACCTGCACCGACCCCCAGTACCAACCAGCCTTGAGTTCAGCTCTCCAAAAAACAAAAAAAATCCCTTTCTGCCAAATCCTGAAAAGCACATGGGACATTTTTCCACTGGGCAGCCTCCTGGAGGGGGAACAAGAGAACTAATGACTTAGTAATCCTGCACGACTTGGCATTCCATCTGCGCATCTCGACTAGATGGATACCACAGGATACCCATGTTGAAAAACACCCTTTAAAAAAAGCGCTGCTGGCCTCTCAGCCCACAAGACTCAGCGCAACTTTCAGCTCCTTTAATAATTTGCAGAGGCTCGCTTGCGTCAGGACTTAGTTATGAAGCCCCCATCCCGAGAAGCGGGTGACCCCACACCATGCCTCATCTCGCGCCCGTTGGGGTGTGCTCTGCTCTGGGCCCTTTGAAGACCCAGAGGCGGCGCTGACAGCAGTAGTCATCATCTCCGAACCCGTGCAGGACACACCAGAGAAGTGCAGAGTATAGTAAGACTGCCAGAGCGGTGGATGGTGGGAGCGGAGGGGGCTGTCAATATACCTTCACTCTCCTCACGCACATCCAAATCTAATCTTCTCCCATGGACACAAGAGAAGACCAGATGGGTCTGTGAATTCCTGCACAGGAATTCACATAACTTTGAGTAGACCGCAGGAGATGATGATGACGATTCAGTACATTTCTATTTCGCGTGGGGCCTTCTCACAGGGACCCGGAGAGATCCAACTGACGTGGCGATGTCACACTTCTTCATCTTCAAAACTGTACATCTCAAATAAAACTTGAGTGATCTGACCACAGATGTGAACTAGCCAATGCAGCAGAATGAGATTTCAGTTTTGTTATGAGCTAAGGCCACACAGCACTGCGGCACTTATGACAGTGTTAAAGTAGTCAGGCAACATCTCCCTTTATCGCTACCCACTCCAAACAGGATTTACTGGGATAGACAAGGTAGATTAGATTCTCTGAATTCAATCCCAAGCGAAAAGGAATAATACAAGAAAAAAGAAAAAAACTCAGCCCAAACATTCTTGTATTTTCACATTTAAACAGAAAAAGATGTGCTAAATTAAAGTGCTTTGATGCAGGTTTATGGGAAAACAAAGGCCTTAAATCTGTGTTGCTGGACAGAAAAAGGCAACAGACAAGGAACCAATGAATTTGCACCGGTTTTCTAGGAAGACAAAATAGAAAACACAAAGCGCATACACTGCTGGAGTGTGTCGGTAATTTCATTTGCCAAATCAATTCACACATCTAAATAATCTACATCCTGATTTACACGAGACAAGTCTTTGCTTCAAATGAGATGGCAATGGAAAAAAATCTAGATCAAATCAGACCATTTTGCAGTTTACAATGTCTTAGTTCTGCTCTGTTGAGAGTGCTGGAGTGCTTATGTAGATGAAACGCAGCACACCCGGCCAGAGCCTCAGGTCTCCATAAATCTCCATGACCAATCTCCAGCAACAAGTAAACTACTGTCTGGGATCTGCCACGGTATCCGTTGCCCTGCTGAAATACCCTGCCCTCTGTGCGCACAAGAAAACGAGAAAGGGAAAGAATGAAGGGGTGCAGTGGAGGGGTAGAGAGAGAGAGAGAGAGAGAGAGAGAGATGGAAAGAGATGGAGAGAGAGAGAGAGAGAGAGAGAGTAGAGGATACGCAGTGCTGGGTTGCTGTATCCCCTCTCCTTTCATCTGTCTGGGTCACTGTTTATTTTTGCTTTTTCAGACTCAAGTGCTGCAAAAGTGTGTATACACACAATGACAAGCAGGGGGGAGATCAAATGAGTTTAGACAGCATACCCTCAATGACATGTGACTGTAACAACAATTAACCCCCCCTCCCCCCAAACACACACACACACACACACACACACACATACCTCAGACCTGCACACGCATTTAGAAACTCACCCAGAGCCTCGGTCACACAAAGTGAGAAAGTAGCCAGTTTTAACCCTCCTTGTGGTACGGTGTTGTCACAATATTCAACTTGTGGTATAAATATCTGTGGTGCACGGTCTCAGCTAATTATACCCTTGGTAGGTGCATGCTGCACCACCCAGCAGCAATATACACCAGCGAGTGTGGATAGGTTTCTCTGTGGGTGGAGATGGATGGAAAATTACTGGAGATGATGGTTATTTGCACTCGCTCGACCCCACATGAAGAAGCCACTATGGGAGCAGGCATCTTTTCGGAGGTCATCCAGGACGACCACAGAAGCAGATCCTGTCCATGCTTACGAACAGACGCACTCACTCGCTCGCTCGCTCGCTCTCTCTGCTAATGTCCAAACACAGGCGTGCCAGATCAACTGGAGATTAACCCCGGAGGCCCTGTCCAGACCTTCAGTCACAAACATGGCGTGTTAGCCTGCTCTGTAATGACATTAAGTACTTGGGAACTGATGGAAGTTTCCTCCTGTCTCTCATGGCGCATCTGTAGAAATGATGGCGCAGCTGATGCTTGCGGAAAAAGATCCCTCCGGATCTGTTATTTACAATCTTACAAATCGGAGATTAAAAATGACCCTCAAAGAACGGCTCTGAAGATTATGGTCAAACAAATCGGCTCTTACGTAACACTTGCTTCACATTCTCCTAAACAATGGCAATTTTCAGACCTGTTTCATGAAATGGATATTCGTGAGAGTGCAACGCATACTCTTGAGAAGGGGTAACATGGCAGACCAGCGGCAGCTATTATCTTCCTTAACTACTCTTTCCAGGCCAGAGCTTCACCTCAAGCGTCTGAAACCTTCTACCGCGGGGGGTAATTGGGGTGGAATTGTGTAGATTGCTACTATAATGGGTCTGAAGTGTTGTTTCTTCCTCTGATAGCATAATGTAGATTGACCTTTGGCCTCTTCCCTCTAAAAGCTCCAGCACCGGCTGCTGTGACAGAGACAGAGAGAGAGAGGTAGCGGGGGTAAGGGGGGTGGGGGGGCGGAGTGGAGTGGAGTGGAGTGGAGTGTAGGGACTACTCGATGGCCTATATCTACATCTTCAGCAATTATCTGCAGTTGGTCCTGACAGCCACACCCCGGGTATTGTGAGGAATGTGAGAAGGCTGGCCGAGATCCCAGACGAGCGGGACAGGGCTCTGGCCACGGTTCAGACGCTCTCCAGGGCCCGGCGCTGGGTGTGAGGGGAGCGGAGCGGAGCGGAGGGCAGGGAGGGTGGAGGGTGGAGAGTGTCACGCCGAGCGCAGAGCCTGGCCACTAAAGCTGCGCTCCGACACTCTCGCCACTCACTCATAGAGTCACATGCGCACGTAACCTACACACGGATAAGTGTTCTGTATGCTATCCATGCATGGTGAATATATGAAGGGCGTACTGTACACACACATACACAAACACACACACACACACTCACTCACATACAGTACAGCCATGCCATGAGTTCTGGACGTGTCTAATTTGTCTTGCTCTGTAACACACACTCTGCATATGCACCAGCTGTAAAATCTGGGGTCCTGGCAGGACTATGTACACACTATGTACTGTGTATGATTTGCCAACGTTTCCATGATCATATGACAACTGCACTGGACACCATCACTGCCACAAAGCTAACTGCTACTGCCACGCCAATATACTACACAGTTTGCCACCACACAGGCAAAGTGTAGGAGAGATCATGTCCTCATGCTCCAAAACCACATATGTTCTTGGATTTGGTATGTTTCTACAAGATTGTGACCTCACCATTTTATCTTTATCGTAATTTATAGGCTGCTATGGAGTGCTGTATTGTTGCTATATTTCGGGAATCTGTGAAGGAACATAAAACAGCACAGCTGATATAACAACTCCTATAAGGACCAAGACCTGAGGATATGATAACAATACCCACAAATCTCCCTCGCTTTCTTGTTTTGCTGCCCGCCTCAATCTCCCCCTCCCCTCAGTCAGTGCACTGCAAGGCCCTTGGTGTCTGCTTTCTCTACATTTTGTTGGGTCATTTGTACGTTTCTGTGCGTTTTGTGTTAGCTGTTTGGACATCCACTCTCTCGTCAGCTCTTCCATCCATTCCATCTTCTCCATGCATTCCTTTAGATATGAAGAAGCTGAAGACGCTACACTCATGATGAGGTGAAATGATGTTCTCTGTGTCCCTATCCAGGCCTTTGGCAAGCAACTGGACAAAATCTACATATACAGTATATGAGAAACCCAGATGTACATGTGAGTGTGTGTATGCTAAAAAAGAGGTACTGCTTTGAAGCACAAGAACAAGGATGATAAAGGAATGTGACATCACTATAGCCTCCACTTCCCTATGACAAAAACGTGTCCACCAAACAACCCTCTTATCCGTGGGATTAATAAATGTCAGATAGAGATTATGATGGAGCTAAGAAAATAAGCATCAATGGGGCAGGAAGATGGTGTGAGCTCCAAAAGAGATTAAAAACAAGACGTGCGACTCAGCATTTCATTCTTATTTATTTCGCTCTCTGTCCGGGACTGAAATAGCTGAGTGCACAGTCTCATGTCTCCCCACGCTATCTGTCCCCCGAAAGATGAAAACACGACTGAGAGAGTGCAGCTGTGACGACTGGAGACTGGGGATTTGGCGGTGCAGGGTGGGGGGGGGGATGGGGTGTTTAAAAAACACTGCCTGTCTTGAAGGGACCCATAAAGTAAAATGTTGAGACACCGAGACAAACCTTCTCCAGAAGAGGCCTATAACATGAAACATGCAGGCCCGACACCAGGGACTGACACAAGTGCAATCACCCCCACCAAAAAAAAATCCCGCCCCCCACCCCCAGTTAAAGAGGACAAAGTCTCAATGACTACGAGACACAGGATGTGGGCTATAGTATGTCTGAGTGATCGTCTGCACGTGTGTCTACCGAGTGAGAGATGAATCACTGATAAAATGAAGGATGCACACCTGCTCGGCTGGGTTTGTGTGGATTGCACCAGTTTGGAGTGCTCTCTATACGGCGCAGAAGAAACTGAACCGGTGCTCCACTGCTAATGTATACATCCAGCTCTGTTTTTACTTTGCAAAGCTGTCTAAATCATTCTAATTCTCCTTCCCAAAAACAATAGAGACCATATCCATTCCCTCCAGGAGAATAAAACTCTCAAACAGTCCTTTTTTCCGGCGAAAAAGGGGGATCAAATGGACTCGCCACCGAGACCTGACCAATCCGACTTTGCGATGTTATCGATGACTCTGTTACCTGAAAGGCATACGGGAGCAGTGATTTACAATACCTGTGGTTATATAGCGGGAAGAAAAATGACAACCATTACAGCAGCAAATACACCCGAGGGCGTGCGGAAAGCCAAACGCAGCTCAGGAAATTCTCAATTTATCCCGCGCTCACTCTCACTCTCTCGCTCGTTGAGTTTCGGCCCGTGAGCAAAAACGTCAGGAACTAGGACAAATGGAATGCTCGACGCACCTAACAAAATACGAAAATATAATTGCAATTAAATCTCAATAAATCCTGTGCGGAGAGAGAGAGAGAGAGAGAGAGAGAGAGAGAGAGAGAGAGAGAGATCTCACTGGAGGGTGATTCATTAGAGAGGCGCAGGAAATTTAACCGCACGTCCGAATGATGCTGCTCACGTAGGGAGAAATCCAGAGAGACCTGTCGGTTGACTCCACGTGGGGAAAAAAATTAACTTGGAAATTATCCCGACCATTCATTTGGTTTCGTAAGCCTGAGGTATAGAGTCTAGGGCTCCCTGTCTGCCCTTTATCAAACACCCAACACCAGAGCAGAGCTTAACGACCCTGTTGAAATATGAATTTGTGGTGGAAGTGAAAAAAAAAAAAATGCAGGTCAGAAACAAAGTGACTGACCATATCGAGAGTGACAAACCCTTCGGGTAGCCCCTGGTTCTCTGTTTTTTCCCCCAGACCGGAGAAACGCATTATGCCGTGCTCAGCTTTCACATCCACTCGGGGATGGAGTGGCACTGCCCGCTAATGGCTTTCCATGGCTATTCCCCTGATGTGCTAAGCACAGAGCTCTGTTTTCTTTTAAGCCCCTTGAAGGGACGCGGGTTTGAGCAAATGGACTAGTACTGGTGAGACTGGTGAATATCTGTGTGAGTTTTGAAAGTGAAACAGAAGGAAAGTGAGAGAAAGGAAAATGAGAGAAGAAAGAAGGAAAGGAAGAATTAGTCAGTAAGAAACAAAAGATGCAAGAAGTAAGAAATATAATAGAGAAACTGAGACAGAAACTCATCACTATTTTTTTTTGTTTTGGGATGCTCTGAAGTGAATTTATTTGGCTTTTGTTCTTTTTTTGGGAGAAAAACAATAAACAGTAAAGCAAAGCTGTTGCTGAAAAAAAAAGAAGTACAGATAGAAAGAGAGACACGAAGGGAGCGAGAGGGAAACAGAAAGGCCTAGAGGAAAAGAAAAGAAGAGCCTCTGAGTCTGTTGACCGTCCCTCCTCCTCCAGCACTCTCCCCTCTCGTCCCCCCCTGCCTGCCGCCATTTTGATTGTTAGTTTTGGCCCACGCTATCAGCAAAAACAAACTTTGATACAGAGGAAGTCACCCCGAAAATAGACCAGGTCTTTGCCTGGATGCACAGGCATGCTGTGTGGGCCTCAGATAGCACCAGTTGGAAGGTGGAGTTGAGGATGGGGAGGGGCGGGGGTGGTGGTGGTGTGTGCACTGTACCCTTCTAACCAAATGCATGTTGAAGGGGAGCAAGGAAGCTTTCAGAAGCTGTCCATGTCAGGCATACAGATTAAACTCAAGGTGTTTACCCAAGCCATCACCACCAGAACTAGAGTCGAAAGGCAGAACAATGAGGATTTCACAGACATATGGACCAACCCCCCCCCCCCCCCCGCCCCCACACACACACACACACTCTTGAATCCCCCTCCCTTCCCTAAGCCGCTGCATCTCAGTTTTTTTGGCACGAGGCCCTTCCTTTAGAAACATGAGCCTGAAAAGTCTCCTCCAGACACAGAGAGTGTGAAGATCTATCACTTCCCCCCTCCCTGCGGACTCCCACATAGACTCATGGCTTAGGGAGGCCGCCTGTCCCAACATGGACTGCACTCAAACTTTTAGAAGGACGAATTCTTGAGGCTCGGACGTGCAAGCATGCACACACACGTACACACACACACACACACACACACACACACACACACACACACACACACACTCACTCTCTCTCTCACACACACACACAGATAAATCTGCACAGTGGATGTGCACACAGATTTCCGTTAACAGGTATTGTTTGAAAGCATACAATTCAAAGATTTACTTTTAGATGTTTGGCTAAGTGCTTTTAAACTCTGCCAGTAATGGTTCCGTAAATGGGACAAAACCAGTTCTTAAACGTCTCTTTCATTTTGGCATGGCCAAAAAAGAAGCCAGAACAAAAATTTGCAGGGGGTACTTCAGAAGGCCAGTTTCCTGAAACAAATGATAAAAGATCAGACGCAATCCAGCTAAATTCTTCTCTCTGCGCCCTGGCAGCCTCCGTGGTAATCCCTGGACAAACAGAAGCCACCTTTGACTGGTTAAGAATGTTA
This sequence comes from Sardina pilchardus, assembly GCF_963854185.1. Taxonomy (NCBI): domain Eukaryota; kingdom Metazoa; phylum Chordata; class Actinopteri; order Clupeiformes; family Clupeidae; genus Sardina; species Sardina pilchardus. The sequence continues at coordinate 15,853,810 of NC_085017.1, forward strand.
TCTGTGCCTTCTCTCCTCTTCTGAACGGAACAGAATTCCTGCGACTGGACCGCCGGAGTCGGACAAAAGCCCTGGACAAACGGCCCCATATGTCGGAGAGTGTCCCGAGACACAGCGGTGAGAATGAATGGCCTCTGTGCCAGTGTCTGTCTGTCTTCAGCTCGCCCGCCCGGGGCCTTGGTCAGTGTTATCTGGACATCCGTCTCACACCGCTGGGCAGGGAGCAGGTGATTAAGATTGATGGGCATATCTGCTGTCAGATGAAATATGTTAATCGTGTCCTTATGTCTCCCCGCATTAGGCTAGGAGCAGAGAATTAGCATGGTGCGATTTGAGGCTATTGAGTAAGATGCCTTGCGACTTCCATCCCTTCATGCTTTAAATCGAGCATTGGCTCATTATGTTTCGTCGCTCAAAAGCTTGTTGCCTGTTGCTTTGGTGATTAAATATTGCTCTAGTCGCTGCGAGGACAACGCCAGGACCTGGCGGGGGTAGAGGAGGGATCGCAGGCGGTTTGTCCTCTTTGTTTTGAACTACAGCGAGATGAGAAATGTTCGAGGTCCATAAAGACGTCCGGTTTGTGGAGCTGAAGAAGGCATTACGACATCGGTGCTGTTGGCAGATGCCTTCACCCCCTCCTCCCCCCAACCCCCGTCCGCCTGCCGAGCTCCCCTCTTTTCTTTTCTCCTCGTTTGAAAAGAGGTTCGTCTCAAAGCCTCATTAGGCCAGAACTCAGTCGGCAAATGCCCTCAGAGTGTGTGTGTGTGCGCGCGCGTGTGTGTGTGTGTGTGTGTGTGTTTGCGTGTCCGTGTGTTTGCTTATGTGTGTTTTTACAGCACTGACGGACAGATGGAGTCTACTGAACAGTGTGTGTGTTCGGTCAGGCCTCTCGCTCAGCATGCTGGTCCTCCCCGCAGAAGATGAAACATTTCATCATCCCTGAAGTACATGGTAAACACTTTGGTGTGAAAAACTAAAACAAGGCTTTAAAAAAAAGGGGGCCGTCACAGTCACAGACCACATCACTAACTCGAGCTGACGTAAGGCTTTTAGTGGGCCCTGCTTTATGGGTTCAGATATACAATATGTATTTCAGTTTGCGTTAATGCAGTTTTTATCGGCCAGAAAAATGTTCTCTCAGGATGTTTGAAGCGCTAAGATAAGATACCGTGCGAGGCATGTGTGTTAAACTTAATGAACCCTCCATACAGTACATCTCTTTTTCATTCAGAATTCTATGTGTGCCTGATGTGAAGATATTTCAGGTTTGCTCGCCAGGAGTGTACAGTTGTTTTTTATTATAACAGCCCTATAGATCACCTTATTTCACAGGGCAATGTTCAAATCAGAAGCACGCACAAGGGGCCACTCATATGCGCACATACACACCCACACACAAACAGAGAGAGAGAGGGAGAGGGGCGAAACAGAGAGAGCGAGAAAGAAAGAAAGAAATGGTGAGACCTCGTAAGAACATGTCCAGCAGCACCAGCACCATATAAGAACATAGTCCAATGTACTTACATGCCAAGCGTGAAGAACAGTGGGATACAGTTAGTAAGCACAGTAAGCTTAACAACAATTGACAATGTTGAGGGTAATTAATTTTGGAACCCAGAAGTAATCCATCTCACTGAACCATTTGGCCAATTACCCTGTTTGTGCCAGCTCTGGACTAAAATAAATAGCTGTGATTAAGCAATTAATCACAGCATGGCTACTAGTCCATTTCAAGGAAAAAACCCAATAATACAGAGGAACGTAAACATGCAAAGGCCTCAGAGCATTTAAGTGAGTTTGTTTAGCACATGTATTCATTTCAGAGATAGGCTTGTCTCTTGGAGACAGCTTGTCGCAAAGCTCAAAAAAAGCAGTCTAGTTGCCAAATGCAACGTCCGCTGGATGAAGGCCTTTATTAAATCACTTTACATCTTAGATTGTGCTCAATGCATGTTAATTCTCGTTGCTATGGTAAAGCTGGAGTTAACAAAGCCCAAACAAAAGATAAATAGATAGAGATCCATTTATTAGTGGAACATTAACTGATTAAAGGGAGGCTTCTCTTTCCAAACTCCCATTATGGGAAAAGCATGGCTTCAAGCATCAGGCTGTCTGAAGGTCAGCCTTGCTCTGCAGCTAATAAGTGGAACTGTAATTAATTACCATGAAGTGCATTTCGTCGTGTTTGCTTATTTCAGGAATGATTCGAATGTGATTGTCAGCAAACGCAGCTTTGCGCTGAACATGTTCATTTCTGTCGCAGCGTGAGTGGCTCGTCAGGCCAAGACAAACAGCCCCGACACCCCTTATCACAGCCTCACAGTTTACGGTGCCAACAGGGTCTCCAAAATGAAGCCAGTGGTGCCTGTTCAAACCCCAGCGATATTTACATTTTTAACACAATCTGTCTCTCGCACTAAAACATTCAAGTCTGCTGACTTCTTGTCCTAAAACTCCAGACGTTAAGTCTCTCTTGCTCTCCTGCTCGCTCTCTCTCTCTCCCCCTCTCTCAACTCTCTCTCTCTCTCTCTCCCCCTCTCTTTCTCCTCTTCTCCTCTCTCCTGTTTTAGTGGCTATAGCCCACATTAGGGAAGCTGAAGCTCTTCCCCAGCGCTGTCTCGGGGGTATTGCACTTCCTGTCATTAAAGAGACAGCATACTGAAGGGGTCTGGGTGACTGACAAATGGCCACTACTGGGCTCTGCTGTCCAAACCAGACCCCACATCTGTGCACTCGATGAGCTGCACAGAAGCACATTATCCCCCTTTTCTCTGTTCGCAAGGCACACCGCCGACATGGCACAAGTAACGACGACTTGTAGGATCGCTGAAGCTGAGAGAGCAATGGAAGGTCACCAATCTCAATTCAGATGGTGAGTGTAAGATCCTATCTCAGAATCAATTATTATCTGGAGCAGAAATGACACATTTTGAAAAGATTTTAAGTAAATATTGTCTAACGAGGCTCTGTTATTTCTGGAGTTAACTCTGAAACCCATTTTAGACAACCCGTTGCAACTTTGCAGCAACTCAAAGCTCAGAGGACATAAATTAATCTCTTTCACAACACACAGGCTTCACATAACAAAAACAATGGCAGTCCCAGGAATCCCATCCTCAAATAAACCAGAATTGTCTATAGACCTCAAGCACGCACACACACACACACACACACACACACACACACACACACACCGCAAACTCTCTTTATGAACAAGCAATGAAGCTAATCCTTAGGCAAAGACAGCGAAGCGAAACCCAGACCACAATCTCTATATCACTTCCCCCTTTTTGCCGTGTCACAACCGCGTTTAATCTCCCTCCGAGATCTGGACTCGCACCACATATGGGATCCATACATCCACTCTTGCGGCCGGAGCAGCCGATAAGCGCGGCGTCTCTCTTACCTTCTGCAGCCACTGGGTATAGTTCTCCATGACGTGCTCCAGCTGCTGGATCTTCTGACTGGAGAAGTCGGGCTCGGGCGGCGGCGCGTCCCTCTGCAGGGCGTTGGCGTTGTACGCCGGGGTGCCCGCCTTGGACTCCCGGCACGCGGAGCCCCCGGGACCCCCCTCGCCCTCGGGCAGGATGAAGGTGTAGGTGCACTGGCCGTGCTGGACGCGGTGGTAGCGCCGGCTGCTGCTGCTGCTGCTGCTGCTTCCGCCACCCTCACGCCCACCAGCTGTGCTGCCGCTACTGCTGCTACTGCTGCCACTGCTGCTGCTGCTGCCACTGCTGCCACCTTTGCCCACCGAGGTCGCAGTGGTGCCATCCGCGCTCCTCTTCTGCTCTGCCACTCCGCAGCTGGCGACCAGCAGCAGGGCTGCCAAAGAGAGGAGAGGACACACAAACCTGCGCCAAAGCATGTCTGCAACTGACGGGAAGGCTTTTTTTTGCGAAACAAAAATAAAAACACAAAAAGAGGATAAAAAGAGTTCTTGAGGGTCAGTTTTTTGCCGGTTGTGACCTTTGTGTGATCTTCTGTTCTCGTGACGTCTATCTGTTGGAGTAGAAGTTGTCCAGAGTGGTCAGGGTTGGAAAATTAAAGGGCCACCAGGTAAGCCCCAGCCGTAGCCTTGGAATGCTGGACGTCCGAGTCCATGCTGGACCTCCTAGGGAGAGAGTGTCTTAAGGGCATCGTTGATCCGGTCACGCACATACAGACACACACGCACACACACACATACACACACACAGACTTCACACACTTCCTCTGGCAGGTAACTCACACTCCAAACACAACCCTGCTGCGTACAAGACACAGTCCTGCTCCACAGACCTTGCGGCTGGCCTGGAGGACTGGAGGCGTTTTGAAGGCTCCTTTTTTTCCCCCCTTCTTCTTCCTCGGGAAACGGCACTGCACGTGTTGCCCAGTGACAGCGTGTGCGCACCCTGTGAGGCACCGAGGGGTCGGCTTGGTCGCGGGTTCTCCCTGACGCACGGCACAGGCAAACCGGAGCGCACGCAGACAGACAGACAGACGAGAAGTTTGTGTTGTGTGTGTTGTGTCCCGTACGAGAGTGTGCGCGCGTGTGTGGCGTCAGACCTCCCCTAGTTCCTGTTGTTGTCCTCCTTCTCTCTCTCTCTCTCTCTCTCTCTCTCTGTGTCTTTCGCTTTCCCTCTGACTCCCAGTGAGAGTGAGAGCGAGTGAGTGGGTGAAGAGCTGCTCCAGGCTTCCAGCACACTCTGAGCCTGCCCCTTGCACAGTGACTGCAGAGGAATGTGTGTGTGTGTGTGTGTGTGTGTGAGAGAGAGAGAGAGAGAGTGTGTCTGTTTGTGTATGTGAGAGTGAGTGAGTGAGCGTGTGTGTGTGTGTTAGAGGGAGGCAGCACACAGGGACCCCAGCATAGAGGATGTGCTCAGCTTGTGAGGATCGTTTTACAGGCTCTCTAACCCTAGGCTTGTGTGGTAGCCCTGTCCCTGTACACAGAGTCTGATCAAGCTGTTCTGACACATACACACACACACACACACACACACAATCATTATGGACACACATACCCAACATATACTATATTCATAAATGCATAATTACCCACACCAATGTATGATTCATGCTTGTACACATTCATACACACAAACAGAAAAATGCATTCAAATATAAACTTACTGTATGTCTACTTCACACCTTCTGAGTCCTTTCATGTATTATATAGCTTGAGGCATGAGTAGACAGGCAATGAGTAGAGAAATGCACTTTTGTCAAAAATTGCTGCCTGCTGTTATCAAAAAATTCTAATTTGGCTCCCAGCAATAGCCAGATGACATTAGCTAACCCCGCTGGTTACCATGGAAGTGAGTAAGCGTTTCTCTGGAAAACCAACCAAAATGCAAGACAAATGTGCCTCAGACAGCCTAGTTGCATCACCGCTGCCGACGGAGTTGATGGACAGTGTGTTACTGTGTGTGTGTCTGTGTGTGTGTGTGTGTGTTTGAGTGAGAGAGAGAGAGAGAGAGAGAGAGAGAGATTGTGTGTCTGTGTGCATTTGTGGGAGGTGTGTGCCTGGCAGGATATTGCGGTGAAAGGCTCGGGGTGATGGGTCAAGTCCCAATTACGGCCACTGCCATGACGTCGTCTAGCCCGGTGAGGCCCTGAACGACCAGATAGGGACCACGTCCACCCCAGCCCTCCCCTCCCCTGCGGGTCTGCTGATATATGACCCCTAATGGTGGGTGGTTTTAAAAATGTGAGGGGGTGGATGGGGTGAGGGGGGGGGGGGGGGGGGTTCGGTTTCACATGATGGGTGACAGAGAGTAGTGGTGGTGGCTGGTGGGTGGACGTGGGGGTGGTGCTCGGGTGGGGGTGAAGCTGGTGTGAGAATTAATGGCGAAGGAAACCCATGATAACAACCCCAAAATAACCCAGGCTACCAAAGACAAAAAGCATGCGCAAACATTTGTCCAAAAAAGCTGGCTCGCTCGCTTCGAGCGCGTGCTGACGCACTTTCCCAATCCCCCACCCCGTCGCCCGTCGTCGTCGCTCGGAGCCAGCGAGAACGGCGTCTGTCACGGGGCCATATCCCGCCGAGTAAACACTGATGTGAGGGAATACGCCGTTCGATATTTCGTCATGTGGCGGAATCCTATCTCTCAAGAGTGCGTAATGCATCAAAAAGAACAAAGGGAAACAAGCTCGCCTGCCACCACCAATTACTCGGCCGTTCAGCTCCGTGACATGTTTTGGGAAGGCCTACAACTGGAGAGCCTGAGTCAGGGTACAAAATAGATATTTTGATTTTTGCTAAACCCTTTGTAGAGGCTTTTTTTTCTTTTCGAGAGTGACTGTGTGAGTTGAGATCTCAGAGACCGGTCCACCTCACACACGCACACACACACACACTCACACTGCCTTTTTCTTCCTAGCAGGCTATTCTGTAACAGTAGCTGCTCTAAGAGGGGAAATGCCCAAGCAGTTTGTATTTACAGCAACTTAATAGACACGCAATCTCTGATCACAATTCACACAGGAATGTAAACATTTAAAAAACGGGAAGAGTTAAGGCTAGAAAAAAAAAACAGAGGAGAAAGTTTCAAATGTGAAATAAACAAGACACCCTTGAAAAGGGGTCATTTTGCCTTCTGACATAAGGTCACTACAATTCCTGTCATAAAACATGGTATGGAGACTGTCTTCTTTCAATGAAAACATAAACTTGTCCTACATCTAGCTAGCTCCCTGATTGCTTAAGCACGGAGGACTTTATCATCCTTGTCCTACTTTCCATGTTTACTGATTCACATGGCCTCACAAATAAAAACTCAAATAACAAACTTCAGGCCTCAAAAATGGCTTATATAAAGCTTATAGCAAATGAAAAATTCTGTACAGTAAAACGGCCATACTTGAACACAAAGAAAAGTCTGGTTGCTATAGGCACGGAGGCAGCCCGCAC
>NC_085017.1:15863201-15883201 GCF_963854185.1 Sardina pilchardus
CCACACACAGACACTCCTTTCCTTCAGAAGTCTGGTGCATGTAGCATTCTGGTGAGATGACGGTGTCCCAGGTGTTCCACTGATGTCAGCCCAATCAGCGGTCTCTCTCTGAGCTAACGGGCTGTTCAAAGCGCACTTGTTTGAGGCTCGCCCCGCCGTTAGCCGGCCCTAATCTGTGTTATCAGGGCCTGGTCCGCAAATAAGTGCTTAGAGCTGGAAGTTGGAGCTCTTATCTCCGCACACTGTGGGAGGAGGTACCTCTTCACAAGGGTGTTTACAGAGGACCTGGCAACATAGACTACCTCATCCTCCCCCACTGTCCTCCCAGGTCAGTATCACACACACACACACACACACACACACACACACACACACACACACACACACACACACACACACATATATGTACATAGATGGAGCACACATATGATACAATGTACCACACATGCACACACACACACACACACTAGCAGAGACAAACCAGGACAGACCCACCCAATGACATCAAGTAAAATTTCACCAGGAACGTTAAACCGAACCGCTTAATGAGCCAGAATTCCTTAAAGTCAATTCCATGGCACCCACCCTCCCCAAAAAATAAAACAACTGCCGAAGAGCGCAGCACAGAATGTGCTGAGCCAAGCAGCCCACCTCACACACACACACACACACACACACACACACACACACACACACACACACCGACCACAGTGCCGAGGCTTTTTCTCCCGAGCCCATTCAATCTCGTTTTCTTTTCCCCCTTCTCCATTTAGTTATTTACAACATCCTGGGTAACAAAAGGCTGTCTGCAGCGGTCGCTCTGTGTGCTCTTGCAAAACAGCGTTCGCTGCCCCCAAAAAACGCTCACCTCACCCGCTCCCTCTGATTACACACACACTCCGCAGCCAAGGGTGGTGGTGCTGGGGTGGGGTGGGGGGGGTTGCATTCATCTGGGGAGGAGATCTCAGCCTGCGATACTCAGTGGAGGAGTGCTGTGGCTGCTTCCCACATCATTACGAGCATGGCAACCTTATCCGCAGCCAGGGGAAGACTGGTGGAGCAATCGCAGGGAACATTAAATAAACGAGTAAATAACAGAATAAATAAGCCTGCGAACGAATAAGTAAGTAATACTTGTTAGCGAGCGAGCAAAAATAAATAAACAAAATAAATAACATTCTCGACGCCAGAAATCCTCCATCCACCATCCGCCGTCCCAGTTTTATTTTATTTTATTTTATGGCGGCTTGGACCACCGTTTGACACAAGTCATGATACACGAGCCTACAAAAAAAATCTCCCTGATTGAGGCCTTCACTAATTGTTGCTCTGCGAGCACAGCTTGGCTCGCGCCACATGCGAAATGGATGTAGCACTCCCCCGATATCCTCTTACTCTCCTCATTTTCTCCCATTTGGCAAGCGGGATTGCTCTCGGCGGGCCCGAGAGCTGCGCCACACCACGCGGCCATTTGTCTCCTTGCGTTCTCCGTCTCACCTTTAATGGTGCCTGTCACCATCGCACGGGAAGCTGGGGAGGGGAGGGGGGAGGGGGGGGGAAAGGATGTCTAGTGACATCATCCAGTCATCATTTACCCTCTTTTTTGCCTAACAAACTATGAAGTCAGCAACACCATATTGCAATGGGCGCTAGAGAGAAAGCAGAGATGCAGAAATGACTTCAGGCGTATGCTTTTGCATGGAGACGGGGCTGCGTTCATTTGTCCGATGGCTCCCAGCCCTTTGCGTGGCTAATCCAGAAGATATTACTCATCCACGCCGGCACGTTCCCAATCAGATAGAGCACGGTTTGAATGCAAAAATATGCAAGTTTTTAACAGGAGACAGTTGAGAAGGGCTTATGCAATCCCCAACCTGTCAAAGCAGACTGTCCATAAGATGCACCGTACTGTACTTGTTTATTCTATCTGATTGTATGGAAACCAAGGCACTGTACATTTGTGTATATGTTCATATGCTCATACATACACACATACTGTATTAGAGGCACACCCACCCTGCTGAAACAGAACACACAGACACACAGACACATATAGACACACACACACACACACACACACACACACACACAGACGCAGACGCAGACGCAGACGCACACGCACACGCGCACGCGCACGCGCACGCGCACGCGCACGCGCACACGCACACGCAGACGCAGACGCAGACGCAGACGCAGACGCACACGCACACGCACACGCACACGCACACGCACACGCACACACACACACACACACACACACACACACACACACACACACACACACACATACACTCAGAGGAATGCACATATTCACTTGCATATGGGCCATGAGGCCAATCCCCATCCTATGGCTTTAAAGATGGATAATGTGTGCTGATGGGGTCCACAAACAGTCATCCTCAGAGGCACCCCCACTTCGCCCACCCATCCCTTCCCCTCCGTCTCCTGGGAGATGAGCGATGGACCCCTTCACCTGCCTGATAAGGCCCTTAAACAAGGCTACGCCTGTCTCCCCACAGCCCAGCGGTGGGCCACCAATCCAAAACCTCTCCGTCGGGATGTTTTTTCCATTCGTCTTCCTGGACCTTGGTGTGAGGACGTTACCCAGAACCAGGAATTTTAGTCGATTCTGTCACCGTAGTAATCCCTTAATGGTGCAGTTACTACTCGGGGAGTTTCGGAAAAATGCACACTATTTACATGGCGGGTCAGCTGCTGTATGCTGTCAGTCCGCCTTGGGGTGGAGGCGGTGGTGGTGGTGCTCGAACGGAGCAGAATGGGACAGCTGGTCATTGTAACCGTGCCTTCACCGCAAGTTGGGCAACACACGAGTCCAAGCTCCGGAACATGCCGTTCAGATGAATAATATGTTACAAATCCTGCATTAAGCGCATTCATCTGTCATACTTACTTTTGTGAATATATACAAGTTGATTTACAATGTACACACAGACGATTTACTGTTAACAAGGCGTGCGGGCAATGATAGTGTTTCATTTTTTCCTCACACACATCTTGGTGATGATTGAGTCGGTTCAGCGTAAAGGTTCTAGAGTTCTTTTCATAAATAATATAAATGGTAAACATTTCCAAAAACAACATGCTGTTTTTTTTCTTCAACGGAACCAATTTAACAACGCAGGGATCATTTGCAATGATAACATTGTCCAAGACGGATGTTTAGAATGTAGCAAGACGTATGCGCACACCTAAACCTACTGGAATATGTCATGTTTTCTAAACTGCGAACCTAAATATTTGCTTCTGTTGAAGACAGGCCTGTCTCTCCATACAGTTACGGCCCTGTGCACATGTGGTAGATCTTATGAAACCTATCCCGGCCCTTTCATGTGCACAGGCCCTAACAGCGCAAGGATGAAACATTTATGAATTCTATATCCACTTACATGCGCATATGATATGCTCCAGCATGTGGAGAGAGCAGGAAGCATAGTGTGCATTGTTTGAAGAACGGTAAGCTGTCTGACTTTGAAGTGGTTCACCGCGAGTGCACGGCCAAAGGAAATACCACCGCGCAAAAAGCCTGAGCTGGATATGTCACCAAAGAAACACATCTGACCTTGTTGGTTAATGCCTTGGTTTTTTTTTTCTTCTTTCCCTTTTACACTGCTATGTATGAGCTGTCTAAAAGGACTCTGAAGGGTCTTTCCGAAGCATAGTGACGGCTGACGGTCTGACACTTGGATCCCTCTCTGATGAAAACCTTTCATGGTCATGGCTAATGTATTGCATCGGGATAGCGGAGATGACAAACGGTACAAAAATATAACGGTGATTTATCCACGGGGGCAGGTGTAACAGGTAATAAAGCTCCACAGCTCCTGGCACAGGCGACCGTGCAGAGCGAGAGGTATGTTTTTGTTGTTTACAGTGGTTCGAACGCTAGCGTCGCTAAAAACAACACAGTGTAATCATCTTAGTTTTGGAACGATCTCTGTCAGAGATTAACAGCCGGAGTTATCTTTGGCACCATCACTGGGCGCCTCCATTCATTTCGCTCCGTATTAAAATGCAAGGGTTATCTGTGGTGTGACAAGACATCTCGGGCTTGAAATAACAAGGCTCGAGCAATTCCGGAGTCCTCAGCGCAGTGAGAGGGAGAGGCCTTGCACATCATTGACGCTCTGTTTCTGTGTTTTGACATTTTGTGCCGCGCGGCAGGTTCTATTGTGCATTCTTTCGGTAACTTTCCCTGATTCGATTGCTTTTGCTTGTGTTTTCCGACTCCCCTCACCCGATGGACGACCCGCCATGTCGGAGGCGAACCAAAGCGTTTCGTGAATCGGAGTCGTTAGGGTTGCGCTGTGTTTTTGCCAGCAGCAATGTTCTCTCCGCCTGTTATTCATACAGGTTCGAACGAGAGGGATGAGAAGCTAAGGTTAGCTCGGCCAACATCTCTTAATATCAATAACCTTCCGACCTGCAGTCGGTCTAAGGGGCCACGGGCGAGCGCTAATAAAAGTATCCCTATATCAGGAGTGGCCGGTGGAAAGATGCCAGATTATGAATAATCGGTCAGGAAAAGGATGAAATTACGACCAGATCCAGCGTATATCGCCCAGACCGCATGAGTTCGACAAGCCACAAAAGGTGAAAGCCCAAATCGCAGCGTGAAAGCGCATATTTTAAAACAATGATGGGAAAGGGATTGCGCAATAAGACACAAGTCGTAATTTCACAGTGTTCGGCGAAAGCGCACAAAGAGTTATAGCTGCGGGCCACCCATTGAAAACGCCACTGGTAATGACTTAGTGATTGGCTCGCAAAAACCTGGGGACATGCCAATATTGGACCGCTTCAAGCCCCAAGGGAATTGGAGCTGTACATCAAAAATGACACATTTGTGTGATTGAGAGCCCAAGCACTTGACAGAATCTCCATACACGCTAATAAAACTTGCTGTCTGAAATCCCGACGAGTTTCCCCCATTCGTTCCTGGTCAAAGGGCATAGGGCTCCTAGCATGTGTATGGTGTGTTATGTCAAAGTGAGGGTAAATAAATATATAATACAAAGACAGAGTGAGCAAAAGACAGCAAGTTCTGAAAAGATGTCCCTCTTGTCAAGGTTAACATGGCTGTCTTATTATAACAGACATTTATGGACCTCGACTAAAATCATAGAAGGAGAGGGAGGGGGAGACTGGAGCCCAAGCATATCGTGAGTATTTCCACACTGAGCAAAGCAGTGCTTTAAGGAGGAAAAATGCTCAGGAAGGGGAAAAAAGTACATGGAAATGATCTGTAAAGGATCATTGCGTCAGCCTCTGGCGACATGCACTTTTTCTAACCACCTCGAAAATCCAATGAGGTCAGAGCCCTGAGTGACAAGGCTTTCGTTCGGAGGCCTTTTAAACACCTATAGGCAAGTCCAGCCATTTAGCTCCCCCCCCACCCTCGCCCTCGCTGCATCCATCACAATGTGTGCGGTGCAGCGGTCTGACGTGTCTCGTCCGAAAGTGTGCTGGCTTGCTCGGGGATTGGAGAAGGGTGCACATCCGCCCAGGTTTGCCAAAAACACTCAGGCCGGCCCCGGCGCAATGCAGAGACCTGGCCTTTGTGGCCTTGCAAATCCCACCATGCCGTGATGGCTGAGGAAAGGAAGTACTTTCAGGAATGATTCCTATACCATTCACTCATCTAACGAAGACGAGGACTCACTATCGAGGAAGTAATCAGAGAACTTTTTATTACCTTTGTGTAGGAAATTCCTCTGTATGAAAGGCCATTTCTTGAAATAATGCAAACCAGTTTGAGAGAAATATTGTTTTATACCGCCGACTACAAAACTGACATGCCGTTAAAATTGAAATAGACGTGAGCCTCTGGTTTAGGCTTTAAAGCCTCTTGCAATCTTAAGGGTCTTAAACACGATCCAAATTCGTTTTTTTCTTTTCTTTATTTTTCAAAGCGTGTCTCCTGGATATGTGTTTGTCTATGATTATTTAACCATATATGTCATAAGAGCCTCTGCACATGTCACGCGTCAAAGTCACTATTATCGTATAAAAATAAATACAAACTAATTTGGTGACAACTGAATGAAAGTGTCTACACATGGTCGGTGACCTCCGGGTCCTGGTGTTTGACCATGTTGCCGATTGCACGGGTTCTATTTGTTGATCTTAGTTTTCTAACAGTTTACAGAGCTGGAGGGCTGCTCTGGGTATGCATTTCCCAGTTGTCACAGATCGGCAAAGCTACAGACCAGCTACCTCTCCGCGGCGGGTTGGTCAGTTCGACCATGGTCTCCTCCGTGACAATGGTCCAGACAGAGAGTGGCTCACAGATGGAAATGATGAATCAGAAGTGATGATCTGAACTGTTTTGCAAGCAGTTTAATTTTACACAGTACAATTTATTTCCAGGAATGTTGGGGATATATATTCAGATTAATCTGGTGCCGTTTTGTGCCTGTCAAATTTGTATTTTCACGGATTTGGCAGGGGGCCATTCTTTTGGGTTGAAAAAAAAAATATGTTGATCTATTTTCTAAGGGAAATTCGATGATTGAGAGGAAAATTTGTGTGGTGGAGCCAGCACGTGAGGGATTTTCAGTGGGCTTACATTTTTGTCTCATTTCACGGTCTCTCTTAGGGATCATTGGCATGGAAAATCGCTTGGTGAGATTTGTACAAATGCATAGCAGTAAAAGCATTAGGAAGAATAAAACTAACACATGGGATTTTGCAGTGTTGGCCAAAAATGAAGTACCTGAGTGAATGCCATACCATGACAGACCTGCTCCCTTACACTCGTCAGGGTTGTGCAGCCAAACGCCACAATGTGCTTCAGAATGACTCAGCGCTAAGCCACCTATAAAACAATGATGTCAGGTCATGACAAAATTCATTAATGCTATAAATAATATGACAGTTGACACCTTGTAATATACATACATTGACATGCAATTTATGGATCGCTTTTGATCAAATTTGGTCATCCTACACGATCGTCAATCGTCAATGGGTGATAAATGATAACTCCTGTTATTATTTTTTTTTAACGTTACTTTAGCATTGGCATTATCTCTTCGAATAGTCTTTGAGGACCTGAACACACTCAAAAGCCTTTCGGAATGTCAAAAACGCCAGGCAGACATTCTCTCACCCTCTCTGCCAACTTCTGCTCCTCAGCGGGGCAAAGAGGTCACGGGGCGAACCGGAGCGGAGGTGATGGTGGTGCACATTCTGAGGGCCCTGACCAAACAACCCCGTGCTATTTGTCTTGTCTGGCTCTTCAAATATTTGCGCACATTGTCGCTGACCACGGTCCGAGGTTCGTTTTTATGGGCCTCATTAAATGCAGCTGAGAACATAACATCATACAGAGATGCATGGCGTAACAAACTAGGTCAATGCACTTGAACTTACTTATCGTAACTCTTCCTAATGAGGTGGCAGAGCCAGAATCGCCTTCTTCAATATTCAGACCTACTCTGCATTTCTTTTTGGAGCCTCTGTATGAGGCCGCAGCGCGGTATGAAAGTTAACACAGATGAGGCTCGTATATCTTCCTCTCTCCAACCCCTCTTGTCCATCACCTCCCATCTCCCCATCTGAGTTGTTTCATTGCCCTCTGGATTGGGGCCTAGTCATGTCCAATTCACGCTGATCGGACCGTGGACATATTTTGTTCTTTTTCCCCTTCCCCTACCCCTCGCCTTGCACACACACACACACTCCCCTCCTGCTGTCTTTTTTGAGGGAGATCTCCTCTCCTAAGCACCTTCATATGTTGGGGCGGCCGCGGCCAAGAAAGCTCTCAACACATGGAGCGCGGCCCAGAGCGATGTGCTTCCCCGGGACCGACCCCGGCACAGGGGGCCTTCTGTCGGTGCCACTTTGGGAGGGGGCGAGCACATCGGGGGGGCCCCTGGGCGTGGGTGGGTCTCCCCTCTGCTCCGTCAGCACGGAGGGAAAGGTCAGGGAAGATGGGCCGAGAGCCGCACCTGACCTGAGGACAGCTAGAGGGCTGGACCAGGGCCCAGGACTAGGGGCTCTTATCCCAAGATGATGATGGGCTCATGATGTGTTGGTGCTGATGAAGGGAGGCAGGGCGTGCTCATCATCACATCTTGTCATCAACCCTCGTCTCTGTCCTCCTTTCTCTCTCTCTCTGTGCCTCTCTATCTCTCATTGTACTGTACCATACCCCAAGGCCAGTCCGTCCTGGGGGGGACGGGGGACGGGGGGGATATGGCGGGACGTCTTAGCCATGCCACACCGAACACAGGACATCACCAGACGCGATAAATCACCCGTTTGTCTGGCGTACCCCCGAGGACGTGCTTTTGATTATGGCAATAAAGGGGCTCTTTGGAGGATTGCGGTTTTTAAATAGCAATAAATCCAGCTGAGAACAGACTGTCAGCGATGGCTGAAACCACCCTAATGACTCTCCCCCTCTGGACGCGAAACTGCAGTGACATTCCAACCCGCGGGAAAGGAGATTCACGACAGATACGACCACTGACAGCATCTCTGACCCAGGATATACACATCTCATATGCAGAAATCCGTTTAAATGGCTTGGCAGTGGCACTATATGCGTGTAAATCTAAATGCACAAAGGCAAAAATACACACCACAACAGCCAACAGCTTACCGTTGCAGTTTTATTTGGTAAGTAATACAATCTCCCCCCTGTGGCTATATTTGCAAATGCATTGTTACAGGGTCAACTGGAGCTGTGGCTAAAGGTTCAGCTGTAGTACAATATCCCATTGTTCATAACATAAGGCACAAACTCTTGATAACCCATTCAGCCTTAGAGATTTATAGGTGCGTGTTGCAACCCCTATTTCACACTCGAACGTGCTGACAGCTTGTGTGGAGATGGCTTCCTGAGTGTTCGCTGTTAAAGGTCAGGGTATATCACACGTATTTTTGATTACAATGAACGTATAGGTTAGCCCCGCATACTGAAAAAAGCCCACGACCACGTGCGTTAACATAAGCTAAAATAATCTCCACTACCAGAGCCAGTCCAGAAGAATGCCTTATTTTCGTCTCCAGAGCAATGCAAGACGTCAGCGTAATGCGTGTTGGCAGAATCGAGGGGTTAAAGCCCATTCGCCCGCCCGACTAACAGGCTTCCACTTTACCAAAACGACCCCTAATCAATACCCTCTCCATATCAATTTAGCCCCGTCTCTCGATCAGATTCTAATCGGCTAC
Organism: Sardina pilchardus; assembly: GCF_963854185.1. Lineage (NCBI taxonomy): Eukaryota > Metazoa > Chordata > Actinopteri > Clupeiformes > Clupeidae > Sardina > Sardina pilchardus. Next base: position 15,872,400 of record NC_085017.1, read on the forward strand.
CGCTGGCCGCGGCCGGGCCAAGTCTCCTGTTTTTTCGGTGGGCCTTAAGTGAAAGCAGCGATCAGCGATCAGCGCCGCGGCGCGGCCCAATGAAGTCAGCGCGCGGATCAAAGGCGCCGTCTCGCTGACTCGGCGGCCCTGATGTCATCGCGCTGGCCAGAGGCGCGGCGGGCCCGAAAGGTTAAGGGCAAACAGATAAGATGAAGCGCACAGATGCACAGAGCCAGTGTGTGGAGGGTGGCCCGGGGCCAGCAGCTCCTATTAATAACACTGACAACTAGATTACCAGCTGTGTGTGCGTGTGTGTGTGTGTATGTGTGTGTGTGTGTGTGTGTGTTGTGTGTAAGAGAGAATAAGAGAAAGAGTGTGTGTGGTTTAAAGAGAGAAAGTGTGTGCATCTGTGTGTGTGTGTGTGTGTGTGTGTGTGTTGGAGAGAAACAAAGAGCACTAATACACTGTGGTCTGTGTATTTGTGTGTGTGTGTGTGTGTGTGTGTGTGTGTGTGTGTGTGCGTGAGTGTGAGTGTGTGTGTGGGTGGGTTTTGTATGTGTGTCAATCGGGGACAAGAAGAGGTTACATTGCATATCTAAGCCAGGTGTGTGTCCCAAGCATCTGTGTTTTTTGGAAGGGGTGACTTGATGGGGCTTGTGGTGTGCATTATGCAACTGGGGGGTGAAGGGGGGGGGGGGGGGGGGGTTCTGGAGGGTCACTCCGATCCCCTCTCTCTCTTTCCTAAAAAGGACAAGTTCACAGAAAGGCAGAAAGAGAGGGAAAGGACTCGCAAAAGCCCTGCAGATTAGAGAGATTGAGAGTTTGCATTGAAGCCGCGCTGCTGGGGGTATTGGACTGACAGTAACACAAAAGGCAAAAAAAGGGGGCTGTTTGCGGGGGGTTGGCCCCGAGGAAGGATGTTTAGCCACGGCTGTGTTGTTTAGGGTCACGAGGCTCGCCGCTCTCTCACCCACTTGGCAGCGGACCCCTCTTGCTCCTCGTCTAACCAGCATTAGACACACACAACACACACACAGAAAAGTGCGACTCTCCGAGGAGGCCTGTTGAATGGGCAATTGGGCATTCAGGCTCCGGCCGCTAGCGCATTGACGCTAACGTGGGGGGGGAGCCGAGGGCAGAACTGATGGATGACCTGAGAGCGCGACGGCAGGGCGCTTACCTTCGAGATGGGGATGAATGGGCCGTCACACCAGCACAATGGCGCTGCCGGGCAGATGAAAGAGCGCGCCGATACCTCCCCGCGGCAGACCCTTTGCCCGCCATGCGGTGATAATTAGCCAGACCGGTGCAGAGCGAGCGGCGTTTACAGGGAAGCCTCGTGTGGGGCTCTCAGGAAGTCTGGAGCTCTCCCGCTACACACGATCGGACGCTAAATGGGTAAATGGAGCATTCGCCAACAAACATGGTTTTATCCTTGCAAAATGGAAGTCCAAAACACACCACATTTGCAATTTAATGTACAAACCACAAGTCCGCCATAATGCATATACAAGATTAATGCAAATAGGAAGAAACAGTTGTTGACCAGACGTAAAGAGTGTAGTCTATTTTCAGCACAAGATGGATGATGTGATACTGTTTGCTTGGCTCAAACATGCGCGAATGTCAGAAGGACTATTCCCCAAGTACTTTGGTAAAAGGAGCTAAAAGCATCCTTTCTTCCTTGGGAAACAGAAAATGTCATTTATTCTCAGTAGAACTTTAGAATGATTTAAAGGGTTTATCAAACAATACTTACAATATAATACCATTACAATGACTACCGCCAAGGCCGTCTTGAAATACAATACTGTACGTGCTATACGTGGTGAATGGCCAGTTCTCCCTATAGGTACACATACACGGCAGTGAGCCCATAAAGACAGAGCCATAGGGGACTGCTAGCTAATTTAAAGACCAGATAGAAAGAGGAGTTGGCCTCTGTCTGAGAGGCGCTCCCTTTGAAGTCCATGTCATGGAGGTGCAGGGAGACAGGGCCCACACCACCCGCGCTCCCAAAGGTTAATTCCATAATGGAAGGAACGCTCGTTTAATTGTAAGTGTCTCATATCGGCCCTGAGGTGTTGGATGAGAGGCCCGCCCCTCTAGCACACTCCCTCATACCATCACTCCTTCCCTGCTCTCTCTCACACACACACACACACACACACTCTCAGTACTCTCTCTCTCTCTCTCACACACACACACACACACACACACAGACACACTCTCTCCGTGCTTTCTCTCTCTCTCACACACACACACACTCACACACTCTCTCCGTGCTCTCTCTCTCTCAAGCACACACACAGACACACTCTCGGTGCTCTCTCTCTCTCTCTCACACACACACACAGACACACTCTCTCTCTCCGTGCTCTCTCACACACACACACACACTGTGCTCACACTCTTTGTGCTCTCTCTCTCTCTCTCTCTCACACACACACTCTTTCCCTGCTCTCTTTCTCTCTCTCTGTCTGTCTCTCTCTCTTTCTCACTCTCTCTCTCATTTGGCACCAGCAGCCATTTTGCACCCTATTTTTACTACCTAGCAGCTGTGTATAGCACACACTGGATCCTTTTCCTATTTTCTTTTTTCTACCCTGCTCTCACAGGTTGGAAACTCCAGGTGCCAGGCCCTCGTTGACTTTAATCCCGAGCCCCTGCGCAAAATTATTTTCAAATATTGATACAGGCGAGACGTGATGCCTAACACATCACATGGGCGTCTGCCCTATCCTTTCCCCCTCTCCATTCCAAGCGATCCGTGATTACGCCCGTGGGATTTCCTCCATTTTATATTGGCCATAAAAAAGTAATTGCGGCCGCTAAATCTGGGCGTGAGGTGTTATGGCATGCGTGTGCTCACTCGCTCGCTCCTCTCTCTCTCTCTCTCTCTCTCTCTCTCTCTCTCTCTCTCTTTACGCTTTTTCTCTCTCTCTCTCTCTCTACATGCATTTGACTCAATTTATGGCAATTAATATGTGCAGAGTGCTGGTGTTAACAGAGCCCCTGCGCTGGACTAACACAAACAGCAAATCCAGGAAATGAGACGTCTTCATTTATCTATAATTATGCAGGCTCGTCCACAGCTGCAGCGTATTAGGCTTTAATTCATTCAGGGGTCTTCCAGACGCGGCCGGGCCAGGACCAGGCCCGGGGTCTCCCCGTCCCGTCCACCTTGCGCCACAGCAGGCCGTGGTTACCGCCGTGTTTGTTTTGGCGCTGCGCTGCACACGACAGTCTCCAAAACATCCTTAATAAGTGCAGGGAGGGCCTGAGTGTCCACCAATTGCAGGGAGGTTTTAGTGTGTGTGTGTGTGTGTGTGTGTGTGTGTGTGTGTGTGCGCGTGCGTGCTGGAGCACGGCTGAAGGACAGGTACTTCAGAAATGAAACCCAGCCTGGCTGGAAAATATTCTGGAATATATATATATATATATATATATATATATATATACACACACACACACACACATATTCTGGAATATCATCATCAGAGGGGAAGTGCATTTGGACGCATGTAAACGGATATGTGTGATTAATCTCTGTTAAATATCTCCACATCACTCCCACCCTATAGCTCACTTCATCAAAATAAAGATTACAAACCCGACCGAGTGCATGTCAGCCTGCCGCGCTCCTTAGCGCCACCCCCCACCAATCTCCCAATGCCGCCCGTCGCCCCCCCTTCCCCCCGTCCCCCCCGTCCCCTCACATACTTTCGGCTTGCCAGTGCCAGACGTGGAGCGAGAGCTCACAGTGGCCCAGGCCCCGTCGAGAGATGGCATCTGTACTGAGAGACGCGCTATTTTTCGTGCGCGGGGCGTGAATGGGCCCATTGTGCGGCCCGCGAGCCCTAACCTGTGCTCTGTGAAGTGTCAGCCGAGTGTTACTCACGCTGTTATCTGAAAAACTGACAGAAATGGGTTCCAGACTCCAGGGCCCCCAGAACGCTCTCGCCCGAGCACCGCAGAGGTGATTTGTGAACACGTGCGACCGTTAAGAGGCTCGTATATTAACACGGAATACAGCGTTTTTATTTTTCAGTCATTCGCTCGCCCGGCACCCCCAAGCCCCCGTCCCGGCCCGTGGCTTCTCTTCGTTTGCATGATTCTACGTGTCAGCGTTGAGAGAAAAAGGCTCCTTATGTTAAACCCGTACGGACCGCATGTTTGAATAACAACGATGGAAATGGTCGATGTGTCCCCGTGCATTACTTACTCCGAGGTGCCGCGTCACGGTTGATCGATCGGATTGGCCTAGATGGGCCACTAGGCACCCATTACAATTTCCTACTTAACATTCAGTTTCCCTTGACCTATATAAACCCATACGACTGCCTGCGCAAGAAATATTCGAGGCACAGCGCGTATATGTGCGTAGCGGCTTCTATCGAGGGTAACACCGGTAAGGCTCTCGTCTGAGTTTTGGGTCACCGCTCTCTTTAAGTGCGGGCAAGTCGGCAACGTTTGAGAAAAACCCTCTGGGACTTATTACGGCACTATCTGAGACAGCGCTCGCTTTGAGCAAAGACACTCCATCTCAATTACGGAGCCCGTGGAATGCTTATCATCATGAAAATTAGGGTATCTGTTCCCGCGGGACTATTTGCACACTCACTCTCGAGTGGGCTATGTGTCAGAGAACGAGAGGGAGAGAGAGAGGGAGAGAGAGAGAGAGCAAGAGAGAGTGTTTGTGTGTGTGTGTGTGTGTGGGGGGGTTAAGAGCGAGTTGGGGAGAACATGTTTATATAGTTACAATATTCCCATCAGCCTAAAAAAACAGAACCAAACGATCCAAGCCTTTTCTTCAACCCTTTCTCTCTCTTTCTATCTTTTCTTATTTCTTTATTTCTATATTTCTTTCTGTCTCTGCCCCACTTACAAATGCTGACAAACACACATAAATACGCATACATTAGAGCAAATTGCCTCACGCTCAAGTGTTTCCCTTTCCGACTTTAGCCGTAGTCTATCAAGCAGACGAGCAGAGCCTCTCCGCTGTCATCCGGCATCGCGTCCTCCGCTCCTACTCGAGCGATTGACAGGAATGTGACAGTCGACGGAAAGGGTTCAGAGGTTCATCTCGACTGGGCTGTGACACCACTTCAGCGAAAGCGCAGTGCCGTTCCCGGGGCACTATGTGTGTGTGAGGCACTCGTAGTCCCACTGGGCTCCGGTTAGCGGTGTTTACGCTCCGATCTGTTCTTTAATTAACCTGTTGAGTTCTCAACCATCTCCAGGCGCAGCCAAGAATAATTGTGCCGCTATGTGTTACAGGCCCTTCGCTGAATGTCAACGTGTCCCTTTTGGTCGGATACGAGAGCTCCTGATTCTTCTCAACGCAATTGAGGCATTGGTCATTGTCAACATTGTGCAACATCAAAATAGAGTAATAACCAGTGAGTTTCTTTCAGTGCAGAAATTAAATTCTTTCACCGTATGTAGCCTTCATTGTCAGACACAGTGTCCCAGTCTGGGATTTGAATCAGCCACTATGGGCAACCATAAGCATGCAGGACAACCGTGTTAGCATAGAACTCGCAAGCCAAAGGCAAAGCCAAGTTGGATAGTAAGATTTCTGCATATTGGTCCCCTTGAAGCCTGAGGCCCCTAGTCTTGGCCCTAAACGGCTACATTCAAGCGGCTAAATTTAGTTGCTATCATCATCAAGCTGACCCCGCTGGACTTGACCATTTCTCACAGTAACCAAAAACTTTCTGAAAGTCATTGAGTCATTGAAGAGGTGTTGCTGGACAGCGATTATTTTCTCAAATGACAGCACACATCCAGAACTTGTAGCGAAGGGGGCCCATTTCAAACATCCACCCCCTGATTGAGCGGCCAGACAGCCTCTGTTGCAAGTTTGCTTCCTCGTGATTGATTAAGCAAATGTTAGGGTGGTTGGTTTTAGGTGACGTGACCTCCCCACTCCCCCCCCCCACCCCCATCTCCACCATCTCCGCTACACCCAGACTGTAACTTGCTGTTTTTCTGTTTGGCCACCGACTGTACAGTCTGGAAGAGCACTGATGGAATGTCTCCGTCTACACTGTCATGACCAGCCTACAAACACACACACACACACACACACACACACACACACACACACACACACACACACACACACACACAGACACACAGACACACAGACACACAGACACACACACACACACACACACACACACACACACACACACACACTCACAGACACACATATACCATCTCATCCATACACACTGTCTGTATCTCTCTCTCTCTCTCTCTCTCTCTCTAAAACACACAGAGAACATCCTACATCCCATAGGCACACACCCACACACTTCTCTCTCCCATTCTGCACACATGCCAAGGCGAGGGGAGGCGAGGGGACATGCAGGGCCGTACACTGGGGTGAATCCCAGCATTTCATGCTCGCTCAATCACCGTCTCCACATCTGTCCACACTGAGCCACAGTTGCCAGGAACTGAACATGGCCAAAAAGCACACTTCTCTGCTCTTCCTAAACACACACACACACACACACCACACACACACACACTCTCACACACACACACACACACACACACACACACACACACACACACACACACACACACACACACACACACACACACACACACACACACACACACACACACACACACACACACACACACACAAATACAGTACACACACACATGCGCGTACACACACACACTCACAAAGACACACGCACACACACGCATCCCTATTTCAAATGGACAGCCTAAAACTCAACACTCTGTCATCCTCTGGCATGTTTGTGTCTGAGCAGCAGTGACACATCACGCCGATTTCAGCCAACATAATGAAATCCCAATTACGGCTAATTCCGACCGATCTCCAAATGACAGACACTTAAATAACACCTGTGAAAGCTGAACTCACATGCTGCGCGGACCAGTAATTGTCAACGTTTTTTTTTCTGCCAGGACAATTTCAATGACGCGTGTAGCAATATAAATGAATGGCCGGTGAAATGGACTCACTAAATCACTCATTTCAAGGCAGGAAAAGGGGGGGGGGAACTAAGGAAATGGATCTTTCAGGGGTTATGACATATCTGGTCTGGCCGGGGGATTTAGATTGCGGAGACTGAGAGAGGGAGATGGGCTACACTGGAAATTAGGACAAATACATCCAGGCAGGTTGTTTTTGCTGTGACGTGTGTGTGTGTGTGTGTGTGTGTGTGTGTGTGTGTGTGATTAAACTAAGCGGCGGGCTCCTCGTAAGATTTGGGATTAGACGCAGCGTGGTGGGCCTTGACATCATGCGCCAGACGATCCTCTTTATCGGCCCCCGCAGCATCCTGGGTAGCCGAGCGAGTGGCTGGACCGCAGCATCCTGGGTAGCCGAGAGCGGCTGGACCGCAGCATCCTGAGTAGCCTAGCGAGTGGCTGGACCGCGGCATCCTGGGTAGCCGAGCGAGTGACCGGACCGCGGTAATTCAAAACTGCCATGTGGGGAAGCCCGTTCATCACTCAATGAGTCTACCAAAGAAAATCACACACGCACGCACACACACACACACACACAGACACACACACACACACACACACACACACACACACACACACACACACACACACACACACACACACACACACACACACACACACACACACACACACACACACACACACACACACACACACTGTAACATTAAAGCAAAGCTTTCGAGCAGGTCCCTCCTCCAATCTGTGCATAGCGGTAACGTTATGCAAATGACAGCCGTATCTTATCAGTCAGCGGCTCACTCCTGCTCAAGTGTTCTGCGGACGGGATCAAAGCAGAGTGTTCAGACCTACAGCGGAAGCTCCGCACCGCACCGCATCGCACCACACCACACCGCACTTCTCCACTCCCTCTCCCTCCTCCACCCCCATCCTGTAGCTGGGGGAGAGATTTGCCTCGAGACGGCAGATAGACTCTGCCCTGTGAAGAACCATCGCCCATACCAAGGGCCCGCGGGTGGGTTTATCAGCGCCGAGGTGCCTGTGAGACTAAACAAAGCTTAGGGGTTCCTGAAAAGGAGCGCGCTAAAGGCTGCACGAATAGAAGCGCCAGCCAGAGAAGGGTTAACGGCGTACGAGGCGAGGGAAAGTCCAGGCTATACGCGCACGGATTTAGTCACAATGCCTACAGCGTATATTATGTGCCAAGGCAGGAATAAATTATCTGCAGTACGGTATGTGACTTTTGTCAGTAATGTATAGAATGATTGATGACGCTTGCCCGGTGGATTCCGCTGGTATTTAAAACAGAGCGCACACAAAAAAAAAAAAAGCCCAGGCAGGCGAACTTGGATCCAGTGACTTATTTCTTCCAGACCGGCGCATGCCAAGAGACACTGGCCCTCACCTAAGCGTGCTGAAGGGGGCTTAATGACTCTGCCAGTCACAATCAGACGTCCCGCTGAAGCTCGGCAGGCGCGTCCTCGTGAGACACGGCCACGCAGCCGGACCACCTGCGGCACGGATGCGCTGACCAATCAAGGGCCTATAAATCATCCGCCGGCCTGTGACACGCATCTGTCCTCTCTCTTCGCATCTCCACTCATCTCCTCTCTCTCTCTCTCTCTCTTTCTTTTCATCTCACCCTCTCTCTTTCCGTCTCTTTTCCGCCTCTTTCCTCTTGCTCTCCTCATCTCCATCCTCTCATCAGGCTTGGGAATGTGTGTGTGTGTGTGTGTGACACGAACGCTGAGTAAATAAAACGGGCACTTTGGGAATTGTCCCGAATTTTGAAAATGTAACACAGCCAGACAGCACTGTATTGATTTATTGGGGTGGCGGAACGCGAGCCAACGAGCTCGGAGGAGCGCACAGGGATTTTCAATATCGACCGACTCGACAGATAATAGCATGAGATTCTCCCCCATCTCTCCTTACAGAGCCTTCTAGGAATAATTCACCCCAGCCGCATCAGTTAAGGCATCTAGTTAGCGCTCAGGTTTGGAATACAAAACGATGAAAACGATGCTTGTGAAATCTCTTTGTGAGAGAACATTGAACATTAGGTACAATAGTTTTTGAACACAGAGATGCAATACAGACAGAAAACATGTGCTGTATATGAACTGTTCAACTTTCCTGGGTGCAACTGTGCATGCTTCCAGAGTCACTACTTTGACAGCATTTAAGACCAAATGAAAAATGAGGAGCTTCAAGGAGACTTTGGGACAAACTCTAAATTCATTAGCGTCCAAGAGACTCTTGCTCAACGATACTGTGTGTTCTCGCACCATTTCTGTCCAGCTGGCTACGGAACCTATCACACCGCTAATAATAGCACAGACGCTCTGCCAAGACACTGTCCCTATTTACATAGATTCCACACACACACACAACGAGGGAGAGAAAGAGAGGGACAGAGAGAAAGAGAGTCTGAGTGAGCAAAATAAATCTCTAAGTCTCAATCCGACTTGACCCTTGAAGGGCACCTACAGATCAATTGTAACGTTGGATTGTACCGCCCTCTGGTGGAGGTTTGCAGCAACACACGGGTATATGCAATAATGTCATGCGGAAAACACCCACTTACGCCAACAAACTCACACTCTCTCTCACTACACACACACACACAGGCACACACACGCACACACATACACACACACATGTAGGCTATACACAAAACATATGCCAGAAGCCAATTCATCTTTTACAGCGTTCATCAAATCGCCTCCACTCTTTTAAATGTCAGCCCAGAATATGTGAAAACAAGGCTACGCCCACTACCAGGCCCCTGCCTCGGCCGTATGGTGGGGCTATATTCAGTGCCTTGCGGTGAAAGCCGGCGGCATGACGCACTGCACCCAGGCCTGTAAAAGCCATCAGCTCGGGCGTGCGGGGAGCCGCCAGGCTGGCTGTAAAACAGCAGAGCCTGTGTGGGAAATGCCATGTTTACAGCCCTTAAGAGCAGTGTCACGCTTCACAGAGAGTGTGTGTGTGTGTGTGTGTGTGTGTGTGTGTGTGTGTGTGTGAGAGTGTGTTTGTGTGTGTGTGTTTGTGTGTGTGTGTGTGTGTTTGGTGGAGACTGTGTGTTTGATTTCAGTGAGGGTGTGTGTTTGGGATTTTATGTGTATGTGTGTGTGTGTGTGTGTGTGTGTGTGTGTGTGTGTGTGTGTGTGCGCGCACGTACGTGCATCCATATATGTCTCCTTGTATATTTGTGTGTGTGTGCCTGTTTGCTTGGATTTGTAAGTACTTCCTCATGTACGAGTGTATATATTTGAAAGTATATACAACCATGCGTGTGTGTGTGTGTGAGTGTGTGTGTGTGTGTGTGTGTGTGTGTGTGTGTGCGTGCGCCTGTGCGTCTGTCTAGGTGTGTGTGTCAGCATGTGTGTGTGTATGTCTGTGTGTGTGTGTGTGTGTGTGTGTGTGTGTGCGTGTGTGTGTGTGTGTGTCTGCATGTGTGTGTGTGTGTGTGTGTGTCTGCATGTGTGTGTGTGTGTGTGTGTGTGTGTGTGTGTCTGCATGTGTGTGTGTGTGTGTGTGTGCATGTGTGTGTTTGTGTCCAGACTGACCGTCTGGAGCAGAGGGCCTCTCTCGTCACTCAGCACCCTGGTGGCTGTGTGGTTCAGTGGAGCAGCGCGCGGCCGCTCTGCCTCAGTGCCCCGGGCCGCACTGGGAGGGTCTGCTGGGTGCCGCGCCGCGCTGCGCTGCGCTACGCTGCGCCACACTGGGGCCCCTCGCCAACCACCGCCACAGAGAGCCCGCTGGAGCCCCGCCAAACACCCACTCGCATGCAGGCATCCGCACTACACACTCCTCAATGTGTGTGT
>NC_085017.1:15885701-15925701 GCF_963854185.1 Sardina pilchardus
ATAAATTCATCAACCAACTCTCCTTACGCGTGTGTGTGTGTGCGGGTGAGGGGGGGGAAGGGCTGGGGGGTTGTGGAATTGTGATGAACGCTTTCATTTGATTTCACAGAGATTGTTATATGCACAAGAGCAGTCATAAATGAGTTAGGGTGAGAATATATACATCATACTATACATTTTAATGCTTTGTGTGTGTGTGTGTGTGTGTGTGTGTGTGTAGTTACATGTAAAGGAGTGTGTGTGTGCTTCAGCACCTGTATACATTTCAAATATTATCTACTGCTCCTGCAGTCCACATGTGTGGGAAGGGAACTCTCTGTACATTAGACATGCGTTCTGTGTCTCTTGCACATGTGTCTGTCTTGTGTGCACAGGTTTATTTCCACATAGCGTGTACCATATATTTTGTGTCCTCCTGTACGTTTGCTCTACACGTGTGCATACATGTTGTGTGTGTGTGTGTGTGTGTGTGTGTGTGTGTGTGTGCGTGTGTGTGTGTGTGCGTGTGTGTGTGTGTGTGTTGTGTGTGTTCCATATATGCATGTGTACAGTATGTGTTGTGTGTGTTCCACATACAGTATGCGCGTGTGTGTGTGTGTGTGTGTGTGTGTGTGTGTGTGTGTGTGTGTGTGTGTGGTGTGTGTTGTGTGTTCTATGGCTGTTGATGAGCGGGTTGCGTCTGAGTCGTGTGCATACATGTTGTGTGTGTGTGTGTGTGTGTGTTGTGTGTGTTCCATATATGCATGTGTACAGTATGTGTTGTGTGTGTTCCACATACAGTATGTGTGTGTGTGTGTGTGTGTGTGTGTGTGTTGTGTGTGTTCCATATACTGTATGCATGTCTACAGTATGTGTTGTGTGTGTTCCACATACAGCATGTGTGTGTGTGTGTGTGTGTGTGTGTGTGTGTGTGTGTGTGTGTGAGTTGTGTGTGTTCTGTGGCTGTTGATGAGCGGATTGCGTCTGAGTTCGCTGTGAGCCCGTGCCAGCCGAGCCCCAGAGCAGGCGTGTGCTTTGAAAATATTTGCGCTCCGCCGCGGCCAAGTTGACTTTAGCGCTCCGCTCTCCCGGTGAGCTGGCGGAGGGAGTCCGGTCCGGTCCGAGCAGCTCCGGTTTCAGCCTCACTGAGCGCTCCGTTGTCCACTCGCCTCCCCCTCACTACCCACACACACACACACACACACCCGCACGCCCCTATTCTCAACCCTGCTGCCTCCGCACCCCCACCCTACGCACCAGCCGTGCACCACCGTCACCATCACCACCACCACCCACCACCGCTATCCCTTCAGCTAGACCCCAGAACATCACACTCAGCAAGAACTTACAAGCTGTGCAAGCACAATCCAATCAGGATTTTGGCCTCTTTTAGTGTGAATTCCCCCTTGCACATGGTATATGAAAACAGTCACTATGGCAGCCTTAGATACACCATGTTACATGAGGTTAATATCTCCGCAGTTGATGGCTCGTCACCTCTCCATCACAAACTGAAGGAACGTATTCATTGTGGCACGAGTATTCTTCCTTGTCTATGTTTCCCTCTCCACCATAGTGGAGGTTTTATGGTATGTACTATAGACTGTGAGGTGTAACAGGGGCAGTTCAAACACGGATCGATGGAGGAGAGCTGAAAGGTAGCAGGTGTCTGGTAAAAAGCCCAAAAAAACGAGTTTGACCGTTGACAAGCTGAATGTGATTATCCAGAGAATATTAGAATTAGGATTAGGAGTTTGGACTGGTCCAAGGTTTGCAAAGATGACGTTTTTGTCCAAATTACATTTTTCTCACATCCATCTTCATGTGTTGCATTTTTATTTCTATCCTGAACGGTGATGCAGTGGTATGATGGTGGAGTGAAATCACACGACCACATTTCCGACTGCATGACTGCAGTCTTTGCTGCTGCAAGACAGAGCAGAGATGGTGCATCCCGATGATGGGATTGACATCTCTGACAGGTAATATGCATGAGTGCTACCGCAAGGAGAGATAGAATACAGACAAACCCTCCAATCTACCTAAAGCAGGTTCAGACAGGCAGCGCTGAAGCGATACTGTAGGTGAATATGAGCGAAAACTTTCACTACTAGGACTAGTTGTTGCACCTGTCCAGACTAATTGGACAGGAAAGTGTCTAAATGTTGATGGGCAAGTGTTTGTCAGTAATGCAAGTATCATGACCACATCACGGCCAATTATGCCCCTGGGTGGACCTATCAACTCACATCATTAGGAGCTTCCTGACCCTGACCAGACATAGGCTAATTCGTCATTTAAAGTATAAAACATAAATATGAGTCCTTATGACTTAAAAATATGAAGGAATTACTCAGAAGATAGCATCATGTGTAGATAAGATCTCAGTCTTTTGACTCACGCCTCGGTGAGGTGCAATTCACAGGTTTTGGCCGGTCATACATCTTTGACGTCGACCCCGATTACTGCATTGCTCCCAATCATGTTTCAACAGCAGTTTCATGTCAGTCCCAGCGCTGGTGCCAGGGACTTTCTGGAACAGCGCCTTCGGTGCTGGAGGCAAGGTCAGACCCTCCACCTCAAAGTCTCTCATAGCTCACCGAGGACGTATGTCAGCAGATTTTCATCTCTGATAAGAAGAGAAGAAATGTGGAGGCTTTGCGGAGAGATGGAGTAGAGGTGGACCGACTCGCCAAGTCATCATAAATGAGCGGGAACAGGATAACCTCTGGGACTTCAAAGGCACGCACGCACGCGATCACGTATTACATATGACTTCCTTTCGAAAGATATCTGCTTTGATTACAGAGTGTGTGTGCATAGGGGAGAGAGAGAGAGAGAGATAGATAGAGAGAGAGAGAGAGAGAGAGAGAGAGAGAGAGAGAGAGAGAGAGGGGATGTGCATGCAAGGGACTGCAGCACTTTTGAGTATCCGACCAGACGTCCTTCGAGAGAAGAACTAATACAAAAGTATGTGTGTGTGCATGTGTGTGCCTATGTGCACGCGTGCTTGCTTAAGTGAAAGATGGAAGGAATCCGTGAGGTGCAAATTCAGTGGTGAGCATTCCCCCTCTCACCCTTATTTAAAGCCCTGGAGCGAGCTGCTTTCTGGGGGAACGAGGTTCAATTGGATGGGGGGAAATTCCCCTGTGAGGATGTCATGGGGAAGAGAGCACGCTACGTCTCTCTCTATAGACAGAGAAAGAGAGAGACGTGGGGAGGGGGGGCTAATTTGTTCCCTCAGTCATGGGCTGAGTCCAGTGTGGACAAGTCTTGATAACGAGAGAAGCCTTCACAGAGAACAAGAGCTACCTTTTTTTATCGCATTCCCCACTCCCCCTACTTTTTTTTTTTTTTATTCTTCCCTCATCCCTCTCTCTCTCCCTCTTTGCAGACACACATACACTACCTCACTCCTATCTTATCTAAAACCGCAGCATGTGCGGAATTCCGTGGAAAATAAACTGGTCGATCAACGTGGTGGTACGTTCGTGAGCACGCCGTTTCACACACATCTTGGACACCCTATGACCACTACAGTAATTTCCCGCATATAAGCCGCATTGTGTATAAGTATTTTATGCAAGTTAAAAGAAACAAAACCATATAAACACATTATTAACTGCCCCCCTGTATAAACCTCATAGCTGAAGAAATTTTGCAAAATCAATATATAAGCCACGGCTAATAGTCGGGAAATTACGGTACAATGACCATTATGTGAACCTGCCAAATATACAATTTTTTTGCATCCAATGTACAACTGCAAGTCTTTTGGCAAATGAAATCCTAAGAGTCGCTCTCTCCCTCCTTTCTCCTCATCTCCCCTCTATTCTTGTTCTTGGAAACGCTGCTTTTGAGTTCTCACACTGGGGGGTACAGTAAGCAGGGAAGAGGGTGCGCCAGGGGCATCATGAACGCCTTCCATCCCTGTTCGGGACTCCGATGTAGAGGGGGAAGCGCACGACCGGTCGCACTGCCTGCGAAAGCCACAGATTACGGCCGGATTGGAAAAAAAATAGGAGTGATGATGCCGCACCAGAGAGCCCCCTCTGAATGAGAAACTGCCTCCTTTTGACCGGTCAAAGTCATTCCCTTTTTCTAATACTTTTGTGGAAAGACGGGATCAGCCCTAAATGCTGATGTGCATCTGGCCCGATCGCTGGGCGGAACGCTTTCACACGGCTCTCAAACTAGGTCAAGCGTTTCATCGAGAGCAGGCGGGGGGGACATCTGAAAAAGTGTGTTTTCATATGATAAAGCCTCCCAAGGGTTCGTTTATGCTTTGTATTCTTCCCCTCCTCTTTCGATAAACACGACTTGGATGCAGAGTCCCGTAAAGTAAATACACATTTATTTTCTTGAGATGTCTGTCCCAGATGATTGTGATTGGATTAAAAAGTTAAGCCGGCCACAAGGCAGCCATATGTTGTGAGGCAGAAAGCTGGACAGTGAGCATGAGAGGGGTAACAAAGAGGCATTAGCGCCGACAAAAAAAATTGCCACTTGAGACGCTCCACCCTTCTTAGCTCTTCTTCTCCATTTCTCGGTTTGTCCTTCAGTCTCGTCTTGCTGCCTCAGTCATTTCTCTCCTCCTTTTCAGTTTCTCTGACAATGAGCGTCGAGCAGACACCTTGACTGCTGCACATCAATGATGACTGATCTTTCCCATATGAACACCCTCTGTCGGTCTCTCTCTCTCTCTCTCTCTCTCTGTGTTTCTCTGTCTCTCTCTCTGTCTGTGTTTCTCTATCTCTCCTTTTCTCTGACCATCCTGTACTTGTGAATTTCATGGCACTGGGTCTGTTCTAATAATCTTACATAAGAGTTTCATTTCGTTTCCACAGGGAGCTTCACTTAAGGAGCGCGAAGGTGTGAATAAAGGAGATAATGAAAGATAATCCCGCTGAGGTGACCTCCTCCTCCTCCTCCTCCTCCTCCTCCACCAACGCCTCTGCTCCCCTTCACTGCCATTCTCTCCTCCTTCCGTCTCGACCAACTCCTTTTCAGATCAGGTTAACATTACAGCGTTGAATAGACACCCAGCACTAGAAATGCCCCCCTTGAGACGCCATTATCACCTGGACAAGAAGACCGTTGACTTCTAGTCTAGGTAGGCAGTGATCGAAGAGGTGGCAACACTTGAATTCTCGGCCCGCAAAAAAAAAAGAAAACCCGGACAGAGACAAAGAAATACCTGCACATTTCATACTTGTGAAAGTCGTCTCAAAACGGTTCACATCGGGTGTAATTACAGTGACGCTCTGGCAAGCACTAAGTAACTGATGAAGTAGAAAAGTCTAGAAGACAGCGGATCCACCCTCAGCTAGGCATCACAAGGCCATTTGAACTTCCAGGTTCCAAGTCATGTCATTATGAAACAGTTGACATATGTCAGACTGTTAATTTAGAAAGACACGTATGGCCTTTACCCAAAGGCTGTATTCAATCACCTTCACAGTCTTTGAAAGCAGGTGAAGCCTACTGGACCTGTTCCATTAATCACTGGAAATTTCCCATTTACTGATGACTGTGTGAATCATATTTAGCAGAGGGATTAATGACCAGTGGTAAAAGATAGCCTGGCCCCGCCTGTCTAGGTTCTTCCGCTCAATTTCTTTTCCCTACAGTGCTCCGTCTGGAATGTCTTTATCCTTGATCTTTACTCCGGCAAGAGCACCTCCGTCCAACCAGTGAATAGAGGGCATTCCTAAAAGCGATTACATTTAAGTTTCAAGTCTATTGTTACCGTTGTGTCCGTCGTGGTGAACATACGTCATTATCAAATGTTAGTGATTGAACTCCAATGATTTCAAACTTCAGACAAGCGTCCACAAACCAGGAAATACACTTTGCCAATGGATCTAGGCCAGACTCTCTGCAAAGTCAGAGAGTTATGCTTTCCAGGCTAAAAGACTTTGGCTACATCTCAACCAACAGGCCTAAAAGTGCTTACACACTGCCCCATCGCACAGCAACAAATACCAATAGTTGGGTCGCAGCGCACCATCAGTCTACTATACGTTTGTTGGATGGAGTTGTGTAAGTTTGACATGTCCAGAAGTCATTTGGTGCATTGGCTAAGCAAGCACCTTAAGAGTTAAACAATCATTAAGCATTTAGGCAAACAGCATTAAGCTTTATGAGTAAACGACTTCACAAGACGTACTGTAAATGACAAACGACTTCCTTCAATCACTTGATGGCAACTTCCCACCAATAAGAAATCCTCCTCCTGTGCCTTTTGCCAGCCACCATCTACGAAAACGATGCAATCTGCAAGGTCCTTGCATCAGTACTGTTAATTAAACCTCGCGCACCCCTGTTTCCAGGCCTAATTATTGACAAAAGCCCAAATCCCTCACAGGCAATTAAAGCCAGGCCTGTTAATTACACACGCCGGCTGATTACGTTTGCTTTCTAATGAGTCATCAGCAAAAAACAAATAGCGTGGCCCCTTTAATAACGCCAGACCTCACCAGCGCCCAAGCTGTTTGGTTACAGATGCTCATGGGCATAAATGATGCGTCCAATATCTGTGATTGCACACTTGCCTCTGTGTGAGAGTGAGAGAATGTGTGTGTGTGTGTGTGTGTGTGTGTGTGTGTGTGTGTGTGTGTGTGTGTGTGTGTGTGTGTGTGTGCGTGTGTGTGTGTGTGCGTGCGCGCACGCTTGTGTCATTTTATCGACTTTCATGGGTGACTTTACCAATTACCCCCAGCTAAAACTTTCCGAGGTTACATAACGTAAGCTGTGAAGTGCTGCTTTTTATGAAATGGCCACTCTCCAAAAGCCTGTGGAAAAAAAAACACTAAAGTGATATTCTCCTCTCTACTCAGTAAATGAACATGATTTAAAAGTGAAACAAGAATAGTTAGGCTGAAAAAAGGATTTGATTTCCACACAAAGTCAATGCACTGAATGAAACACTGTATGACTATATTCTAAAATAGATATAGCATAGCAGTACATAATGGCTCTGTTTCAAATGGGAAAAACTTCTGTCTAATAAGATACCTAGCAGGGGAGTGTGTCAATAAGAGCAGTTCCAAACAGATTTAACTTTCTTTCCCAAGGTAGTTTCAAACTACCCCTGCAACATTTTTGAGGGAAGCTTTGATTTATCCTCTGAGCTGCCTGTTACCAACTCAATCTGTGTGTGGCAACCCTCTGAAACAAGTGTGAAATTAAACAAAGATGGTGAATAAAACCCTGAATAAAATGTCATTTGACATTTTTTTCCACTTTCAGCAAGGAAAGATTGTACAATTTCATTATACCATTGTTGTAACCAAGGATAGTAGGCCTATCTGGTGTGATTTATGAGCTGCCTGTTAGTCAACTATCTTAGCCTGTTAGCTAATGAGCTAGTGTAATGTTCATGCTAATGTCATACCAAAGTGACGACATCATCTTAAATATGTTCAAAGCTCAAAGTATTCAAAGAAAATAATGCACATGCTTCTACTCCAGCACTCCTTGTTGACCTGATGTCAATATATGAGTCACTTCCAGTGGTTTCTCAATCAACTGTTGAAACTCTTAATTCTTGCTAAGGTATGTACATTTCACCACAAGATATAACTGCTCTAAAGTCACATCATGCATCCCTTTGTGAATTACTAGGGGCCTTTAAAGGTCTATCATTGGTCAACCTGGGAGTCAGGGGAGCTTAGGAGTTTTTCTGAGACCCTGATCCTCTGAGCCCCGGTACAGTTAGCCTGGTCCCGCCCAACTAGTAAGACTAGCATGTCATTTTTATTTCCATTGAGATACTTGTATAGTATCTGACAATACACTAGCATTTACCTTGGTCACCAGGGTGCCAGGTGAATCAGCAACAAGAGAGTAGTTTTGAGACTGAAAGTGGCTGTGGAAAATGGTGATACAGCACCTGTAAACATAAAAAAAAAATGCAGTTGGAAAAATGTGTGCATCTAATGGATGTCAAATTTCATCATAGCACATCATAGTCAAAATCATACTGTAGCTTGAGTGGTTCTTGAGATGTAGAAAGCCCGCGTCCTATGGATGAAATTTCCTAAAATGTCACATCTGCCTAAGGGTTGTAACACATCAAATGTGATGTGGTTCCAAAGATCTCATCACATGATGTTGGCACCACATTTCTTCACATTTCACGTCTTTCACTAGGTGGCGCTATACCACAAATGAGCTGTCATGGACTGGGTTGATGCAACTATAAATATACTATGAATATTATATACTACAAATATATCTGTCTCATTATCTAGCCTATCTATCTCTGTCTATCTTGTTATCCAATTGTTTCGGGTTCTTTGTATGTTCAGACGGAGTGAAGACAGGATAGCTGAAGCCAGGGTGATGGTAGGAGTTGTAAAGCTGGACACTTTCTGCCTGGCTGACCCATAAAAAATAAACCATTATAGAGCCACAAGGCAGAGACATAGTATAACCTTACAAAGAGTACCTCCATACAGACAGGATGGTCTGACACAACAGGCACTCAGAGAGGGAGAGAGAGAGAGAAAGAGAGGGAGAGGGGGACAAGGGAGTGAAGGAAGATGGAGAGAGAGAGAGAGAGAGAGAGAGAGAGAGAGAGAGAGAGAGAGAGGGACATGGGAGTGAAGGAAGGTGGAGAAATAGAGCGAGATGGGTACAACCTGTGCCTGCTTCCATCCGAAACACACAGAGTGGTCATTATGCTCCGACAACCTTGAGTGACTCCACCATAAACAAGAGCCAAGGGCTCGGGTAGATATGCAAACACACAACATGTAGGATGAACACACACAAACACTCACAATACACAAACGACATACAAAGCATTACGCCATCATTAGAAATTCATGACCACAAGAATTTTCTGGAAAGTTTCACAGGAAGGCAAAAAATACCCCTGAGATATTTTATGTGTTTGTATACACACAATAAAGTAGATGGAAGCAACACACACTATCATCCCAATGTCTCCAATCCTCTGCAAATTTAACCTGCTAAATGCAGCACAATAGAACCCTTCAGGGTGACAGACAACACAAAACCTCTCATCAAACCACTCAGTCACAAAGAGGCAAATATTGAAAACATTTTAAAGAGATGCCAAAAAGAGAAATGCGCGCACACACACAGACACAGCAATTATCGTTAGCAAGTACAACAGGTGTAAAATGTCCTCATCAGCCGCCAACGGAGTCACTCACCTGCTGAAAATGGCCAACCAATCAGGACAGCCGGCTGATTGCCCCGGTGATTGGAACAGATGCCCATTGCTCACCAGATGATAAATCAACAAGCAGAACAATAACAAAGCAATTTCTCGCCTGCACCTCACGGTCAAATACGCTTTTCAAGGACTCACTCCACACAGACAGCGTAGCGTAGCCACTGATGCTAATGATTGGCATTTGTTGAAGTAATGGGGCCTGTGTAAGAACCAACACGTCAGTTTGCTCAGGTGCCGTCGCATCCCCCATCCAGGTTTCCACAGCAACGAGAGCTCTAAAAACCTACGCTACCCGTAGTTGCTAGAGAGAGCGAGGAAGGGAGCAACAGCCTTGGCAGGTGTGGTTTATATTCCACAGTAATGTGGCCTTGTTTATTTTCTGACCAGCTGTGTGGTACTATTTTTTTTATTTGTATTGGCTGTATGTGCAATGAAGACGCTTCCCCCTCTAAACAGCCTGTCAGATGCTTCCAAGACAAAACCACAGCTGCACCTGTACAGACACAGAAAGACCTTCAAAGTCTGACATGAAGGTCTTTGCAGACATTGCCCAGACACCTGGAGTTGAAAGGCCACATTTGAATCACACGTAACATACTCTTGTCTGTGTGTCCATACACAGACAAGCACACACATCAGGTGACCTAAATCCTCCATAATTGTATCTTAAAATCAAGATGAGAGTGACCTGATTTTTCCAATGCTCTTGTGCGTCATAACTTCACGCGACTAGACCGAACCGCGTGCAATTGCCATGATGAAAGCTGCACTGAATTAAACATTGAAAAGCAGTATGCTGTGCGTCTGTCTCCATGCATTTCAAATGAGCTGACAGTGTGATCCAATCATTTCACTTCTGACTGCATTGATCTGTTGAAATTACAACAGATGTCGCATGTGTGGACCCCAAAGTCAATGAAAATCCTATTACATTTGCTATATCTGACTTAATGAAATGTGCCCAGTGAAAGTGACCCTGACGTAATTAATAAATTATGCTTGAGAAAGTGGGCACATTGAAACCCTTTCCATCTACTTGCCAGATTTCTGCTTTCTATGATCAAACGACAGAGATAACATCACAAATGAAGCCTTCAGAACAAATGCTTTTAAGGTTTTCAGATACCCCTCTCCAATGTACTGTATGCATTATGGTAAGGGCCAATTGACGTCTCAATCTAGCAAGAACTAAATTGCAAATCTACTGCCAGGCCATTAATCTATGTAAATAAGATGCTTGATAACTTCCCACAGCGTCGTGCAAGATGATAGCAGAGTGAGGAGACTTGGCTAAAAGGACTTTCACAACATACTTCATCCCTACACAGTATAATGATAAGCCATGTTAGTCTTTTTTTATCATCTATTCTTTTTCTATTTGGGGCAAAGGTAGCCTAGAAATCTAGACGCCCCTAGCGGCAGCAAATGTAATTTGGCTGGCGGGGCAGTCTAGGCACGATCCATTGAGCCAGGAAGCTGAGAACCCCCAGCACCAGTGGCCCAATCACAGGGCTTAACATAATGGTGACTGACATGCGACCAGAAGTTGCGACGGTAACGCATCCTGTTATTTGAAAACAAGAAGATGATTCGTTTAGCGCAGGGGTCGGCAACCTGCGGCTCCAGAGCCGCATGCGGCTCTTTAGCGCCATCCTGGTGGCTCCCTGCGTCTTCAAAAATGTATGAAAATGAATGGGGGGATTTTTGTTCGTTTGTTTTAATATGGTTTCTGTATGAGGACAAACATTCTTAATGTTTTCCAATTTTGTAAAAATGTGCATAATAAATATTAGAGTTCAACATTTCTGTCAACGAAGATTTGATAGCCTGCGACACACGTCTTCAGGGCGGCGCCGTGCCAGGCAGGTGGCTGTAAACCTGGTTGTAAACAAACCGGCGGGTGTGTCAGCATGGGCCATGCCATGGATCCCAAAGGGAAAAAGAGAAAGATAGCCGATGAGATCAGAGAATTTAAGGCAGAATGGACCGAATCATTTTCTTCCATATCCATTGCGGAAGGATTGCCTGCATGTTTGCTTTGTAATGAGAAGTTGGCGAACAACAAAAAGAGAACGACATTTAGAAAGACATTTTCAGGGAAGGCATGCTACATTTGCAGCCGACTACCCAGTTGGGACTGAGAGAAAAAGTGCGATTGCAGTAGGCCTGGTCTACTTCTGGAGAAATTTTGTTGCAACCTTTTGTTGCAACCTGATAGATATTAAAACGTGGAAAACAATGGTTCACGGATGGTGATTACACAAAGTTGAACTTATAGCGTAGTCACGTGGTGTGTCATTCTCTCCGAGATGCGCTGCAGGGAAACGCATTTAATCATGAAAGCTCATTATGTAGCCTTGTTGTAGCCTACTTAGTCATTTTGATAATAGGCTAATATAGATAATATACACTTACAGCCTGTGTTGCCTTCATATAAGGCTTACATAAGGCTTTTCATTTTTTGCGGCTCCAGACAGATTTATTTTTTGTTTTTTTGGTCCAAAATGGCTCTTTGAACATTTTGGGTTGCTGACCCCTGGTTTAGCGTTATCCTATTGCGTGGAGAGGGAAGGTTACGCATCCTGCTACTTGAAAACAAGGAGATGATTCGTTTAGCGTTATCCTATTGCGGGGAGGGAATTTGAAAGACAACTGTTTATCCCACCCCTCCGATTGAGCCCTGTCTACGGTGAGTGTCCAGACCCTACATCTTGATGTGGGTCTGGCTCGTCAGGCTAGGGCAAAGGTTGAATGGAAAGGAATAAGATGACTGCCATAATAACTATGGAAGTACCTGTAAGACAAACTGGTTATGTATTACTGTAATTTAAATAAACATAGCATTTACAGGTTGTCAACTAGGCTATCTATATAAGCAACACTAAATAAATTATCATGGCTATCATTAAATGATTATCATTAAACCCATTTAGATCATACAATGAAAAGACAGAGAATGGATGATATTACTCTAGGTAGGCTAACTGTCCCTATTGTCAGTTTTTGATGCACCTTTGCACTACATGGGTAGCCTGGACCTGTTCGCCTAGTTGGTTTGACAGGCTATGTTGTTTTCCTCTTGTGAACCAAAGTAGATGTGTCACAACAGGTTAGTTATGCAGGCTACACCCTCTGTTGATGGTGCATCCTAGGTTCCGAGAATTATTGACTTTTTAACGTCCAAAGCTTACAGTAGGTTAGGTTAGGTGCGCGCGCAACAGCATGGGGTGAGAAAAATTAACCTGCAAGTTGAATGAGCTGTCAAGGTATGTACTGTCATTGTTTGGCTGATCCTGGGCTGTTAACAGAATGGGTAGAGGACGATTACAAGTGACCAGAGTCCTTAGCTTTCTGGTTGACATGCCCAGTGTGTACAGTACACAAAAAAAGTAGTCTAGTGTAGGCATTTTTCTTGACGTTTCCTCGGCGCATAAGTCAACTCACATGGTCTTGTAAAGGTTAAATATACCCATACTTCATATTAGCCACCAAGGCACTTAGCCTAATCTGTTTCGTGCTCCAAGTTACAGTACAAAAGCCCACCGAAATTGACAAAAGGTGTGATATCTTCTACAGTAGGATGACTCACATCAGAAACATAAGCTAATATTCTTTTTAGACCAATTTAAACAGTAGGCTAAGCAGTACATAGCTAATTTTCATCCCTCGGTTTAATTCAGCTATTGAACAGAAATGTCGTAGCCTACTCGAAGATAACAGGTATACGTAGCCTTACCTCACTCACAGTCACAGAAACCAAGTTGACACAAATCCAGAAAAATCCTGAACTGCTTGCAGTAATCACCAAGAAGTCCAATGGTAATGAATAATGAACCCCCGTTTCATACAGATGTTGTTCTAAACTATACCGGCAGCATGGAGTCCTCCAAAAGAAGATGATCTGTAGTGTTACCAATGGTTAGCTGTGGCCACAACATTGTTAGGCTAGCATAGCCTACTAAATAAATCAATGTTTCAAAGTGTCAGAACTCAGAATTAAAGATAGCCTAACCCTACAGTAATTTAGCAAATGAAGATATAATCTATTAACAGTCAACTTCTAGTTCTTGGCTCCAATTATCCTATCCTGTTGCTGTGCAGTGACTTCAGACTGATGCTCTGAATGGTGTGGATTACACCATGTGTCTCATCACATAGCCTAAACTAGGCCTATGCCATGCAAACAGTTGTCATGAGACATGTACAGTAGGCATTGGCAACACATTTTAATATGTTTAATTTACATCATGTATTTTTTAATCGTATTATTTTGAACATAGGTGCAGTAAGTCTGAAATAAAAACAAATGTATCAACCTTTACATTCTAGATATGGAAAGGTTATTTGGAGATATTTCAAATGGCTCAGTCCTGTCCAGCCAGCTGTGAGAGATAGAGAGGCTCAAGATGGAGTGTCTCTTGTTGAACAAGCATGACGTTACTCCAGTAACCACTGGTCAAACAGACGAGGAGGAGACATCACATCCTTTAAAATCACTCCACAGACTGAAGTGGCATTGACTTCAATCAGAGCCCCCAATCTTTGCTTTGGATTTAATCTCGCTCCCTACTTCTCAAACTGAGCTGAATGGCATGAATTAATCAAGAATCAGAATGTTTGTTGTGCCAAATGTGTCCTTACTCTTGTCTTTTAATGGCAGAAGACCAAACATTATTGGAGTGTTACATTGTAACATGTAGCCTATACCAGTGCAACAGTTTATGTCAGTGGGTCCTGTGTGAACAGCAACATCTTCTTCCCATAGTCAATGTCCAACCCAAAATAGTTCTGACTCTGTAAATTACGTAAACCCGTGATTAGCTGCAAAAGGAAAATAGGAACAAAATGTTGAAACTTACTAATTTCATATTTTGTGTAAAATATACACCATTTAGAACTTGATGCCAGCAACACATCCCAAAAAAGTTGGCACCAAAAGGCTGGACAAGTTGTGTAATACTAAAGAAAACATGGGAAGGAACATAAAACAAAGGACTGTTGGCCTATCCAGCGCCCCAACTTTTTTGGAAATGGGGGTTGAAATACTGAGGAAAACATCAGAGATATTTTGAAACTTAGAAGTTTAGGATATTCCAGAAGGACTCCATAACATACTGGCTGTTCTAGTATCTATGCGATTCTATGAATATCGCCGAGTCTATGATCCAATCCATTTACACAATTTTTCAGGAAACATATATTTTATTTTGCTTGGTTTCAGTCCTGCAATCATTTTTGATCACAGGCTGACTTGTTTTCTCTGAAAGCTATTAACTTCAAGCACTGCTCTTAACACAAACCATAGGAGAAGAGACATGGGAGACAAATAGCCTCCACAGTCAGAGTGCTCTTTGTGAGTATCCCCACCCTTGTCGCTACCATTCACAACAAGAGGTATGTATGTCGCTATGCTACTACTCCCTGAATGAGACTCTTCCTGTGTAAAGCCACTTGTCTGGAAAAAGAGGGGGAGAGGGTAGAAAACTGTGAGGGCTTTCTTAACACCCTTTCGCTGAGATCACACTCTCGTGGCCCTGCTGAGAGTGGACAATTTTCCCTGAGTCAGCACTGAAAATTAAGGAAATGACCTCAACAGGCTACCGTCGGGGCACCTGTCATAACACCCTTTCTACAAGCGTTGGCCATGGCAATACACCTGCGTGCTCTGTGCTTGCTTGCTTCGCAGCGGATATGTTTTGACAGAAGTATTTGCACACATAGCAGTCTTCTCTCATATATATATATATATATATATATATATACAGTATATATATATTTTTTTTTTCCTTTGCCTTTTTTCCACCATCCCACCTTTGAGTTCTCTTAACAATTTGACATTGTGCTGGGGTTTTACAACTGAAGCATTACAGTTGGACAACGTCTCATTTATGACCTACAGCCCAGCAAGCAAGAGCTGAGACAAGAGACTCAGTGGCATGGGCCTCTTTTTACACAGTCATATGATCCCCTGCCTCCCTCCCATTCCCCACCGCTGCGGATACCAAGGTTATGGGCACCACGGACCAAACCCACTCCGACAAAGAACACTAACGTCTTGTCAGCAACACTTACATATAAGGCTAACCAGTACCAGAAGTACTTATGATAGACCTGGGTGGGGTTGCTTTAAACTGCAGCTCGATCACCGCAGATTTTCAGTCTTAACTTCTTAAATAGGCTCAGCAGCTTGAGTGATGAGAATTCCTTGCAGAGCCAAGGAAGCCGAGGGGTTTTTCCAATCCAATTCGAAACAGACACATTTTGAGCTCTTTCAGATCCTCCTCCAGCCCACCCTTCTGTAGCAGTGCATCCAGCCACTCATGACTGACTGTTAATAATATGGATCTGACGTGACGGATGAAGCCCTACTCCCCTTCGGCTCGGCTCGGCTCGAGAGCACATTGTGTCACTGCAAATGAGCACTGTGTTCTCTCCTCGCAGACGCGCGGAGATGCTCTGATCCTGAATTGGGACAAGAGGCAAGCAGACACTCTTACCCACGCCCACGCTAGGACCTCGAGACTGCTGAGATAAGATGACTTTCCGGTCGCGTCAGAACCAGACAGAGAGCTGATTCATGCTCAGTCTGCGGGACCATATATAGAGTTTGTGTGTGTGTGTGCGTGTGTGTGTGTGTGTGTGTGTGTGTGTGTGTGTGTCTTTTTACAACACATGACTATATGTTTGTATGTATTCGCCAAGAAGATGCAGGTGGGCGTGAGAGTGTGTTTATGTGCTTCTGCCAAGAAATTGCAGACTGACGACAATGATCAGTCCAGACTCTATTTCAGTTCTCTTGTGTAAGTGTTTTGCTGTGGTCCAGCAAACAATTGTCTGATACTTCGCACACGCTCCCCAAATGAAAAACACAAGCTTGCCGCTCAGAAGGAATTCTCTCACTTGGCAACATCTACACAAAATATTTGTTCAAAATAACACCATTTCCAAGTAACCCCGAGTAATTTCAGTCTCTCTTTCTCTCTCTCTCTCTCTCTCGCTCTCCTCCTTCATCTCTCAGCCCAGGACTAAATGGGAGACAGTGGATGAATGGGGTGTAATTGCACATCTGGTAGCATTTAAGGCTGTGCACTTGGCACTAAGGAGGTTTCTACAACAGAGCAGCAGAGAAGGGCTTGGCCCTTGCTCTCTCTTTCTCTCTCTCTCTCTCTCTCTCTCTCTCACACACACACACACACACACACCAGCTTTATGTGCCTCTCTCTGCCTTCTGTCTCCCACACATCTTTGAGTTGGACACAATAGCTCCCTTTGGGCTTGTGGGGATCTCTGACCTGTGCACTCTGTGGGTGGGGATGGGGAGTGTGTCCTTGGCGTTCCTTTCATTCTGCCCCCTTCATTCCACTTGCATTTCCTGGAATGCTGGGAATACGTGACTGTGAGTGCGCTGAGGGATCTGGAAGTGAGTGATACGAGAGGAGGAGAAGGAGAAGGATGAGAGAGGAAGACCATGTGATCGCAACAGGGGGGGGAGGAAGACCATATGACTCAGACAGACCTAAAATAAGAGAAGAAAGCCAAGAGAGAGAGAGTGAATGACTGAAGGTTCAGGGATCCGTCGTGACTGATGATGCAGACTCACGAGGCACCCCGACCGCTGTTAGTCAGGGAAAGAGAGAGAGAGAGAGTGAGAGACCGAGAGAGAGGGAGGGAGAGACGGCGAGCGCAGTCTGGAAAATCTTTATCGGCAGAGAAGTGGCCGCAGAAAAAGGAGATGTTTGAACAGCTGGCCTCTGCGGCGCTGGCCGCTCCGTCTGACGTCCTGGCTTGCCCTCTGCCCATCGCTACCATTTTTAACACCCTTCGCATTCTTCTCTCCCTCTCGTAGGCCCCTCTGACGTTGAACTTTTTCGTTTTCCATTTGCTCGTTCTTCACTTTGGAGATCACAAGGAGCCTCTCAGCTGGAAACTAACCTCCTTGTTAAGGCCTCGAGGATAGGTTCACACAGTACTACTCCTTAAATCAGCTGTGACTGCGCACCCTCCTAGTCAGCAACTGAGCTGGTGGTCTGTCTGCCATCTCAAAGGGAGGCAGCCGTGAGCCAAGGGGTGGTCAAAATGCTGCCAAAGACTCTGAATGGTCATAGGCTGGACTCCTCCAGCTCCCCACTGTGGGCACTGCCAAATTGGCATCACCCCCTGAGCATCCAGAAATACACTGCCACCCGGCAACTGAGAAAGAACAAGACTCCTACCCATCTGATAGTCACTACACAGACATGTTCAGATCCTTGCCACACACACCCACACACACACACACACATGCACACACACACACACACACACACACACACACACACACACACACACACACACAAATGCGACTCAGTCCACATCACAGCCTGTCTCAGAAGTGGAACGACAGACCATTGAGTTAGTCTCTTTCCAAAACCCGACAGCTAGAGAGGAAAACAACATGAGGTCATAATTGAACAGAATTGTGTGAATAAATTAATCTTTTTCCGTGTGACAGAAGTAGTAATTGTAACCCCAAATAGCAATTAATGACATTTTAAGATACTGTAAACTTCAAACAGGCCATTTTTGCACCCAATTACTATGTTGTGGTCTCTGTTCCCAAGTGCCTCTATGATTCACTGATTGCAAGATGGTGGACCGAGAAGAAGCTGAACCATGACCACATAATACAGGGCTGTGTGTAATAGCGGGAAGAAGCATAAGTGGGATGGGAATTGTCGGCTCATCCTGGGTCTTCGAACTCCCAGATTAACCTCTACTTGCTATTCTTAAGTCATTCATACTTTGGTCATGCCAATCTTTTGTCCTCTCACTTCCTCGTTATGTTGATGGATATATTTTTATTCACTTAAGTGGGGAGAGTGAGAGAACAATCGTGAGCAGCTTTTGCCGGAAAATGGTGCCAGTCTGTATGTCAGTCAATCCGTCAACCTACCAGTTTCTGTAATACAGCCAGTTTGGGCAAGCTGTCAGTCTGTCAGTAAAACTCATTATCACCCATCTAATGGCATCTTGGAAAGTGCACCGCAAGCTTCTGTGCGAAGACCTATACTGGCTCTTCAGTCTTCACTCAGTGGAGACGGGACCAGCGAGTTCTAGAGACCGCCGCCGCAGACGGCAGCCTCTACCGGGAAGGAGAAAGCCGCAGTGTGAATTCTTCTGACACCAGATCGCCGTGTTCCTCCGAGACATGGGTTCACCCTGTGCTGCCGCCTGAACGGAGAGCAAAGAAAAACACTTCAAAGTGTGCCAAGTAGACTGCCTTCGCCATCTCCCTCTCAGTCCTGTTTCTCAGGCTGGTGCTTATAGCGTAGGAGGACTAACATCTCAACACCAGGCTTCCCAGGCCCCTCACACCATTCCTCAGTTGTTTGTTTCCACACATATCACATGCCATTCGCCGTGAAAACAATGACGGATAATTCCGGAAGAGCTTTACCAAAGGACACTGATGAGTGTGATTGATATGGTACAGAAACCCTTGCGGTGCTTATACAGAGTATGATTATGATTGCTTTGCTTAACCGCAATAAAACACACTCATCTGAGATTAATTATTGGAGGAAAAAAGAGTTTAAAACAACAACCCATCATGCTGGACTCATTCATGAGGATAATATATGTTGCTTACATGGTTTCCTGCAAAGAATCTTCTGCAGCTGCTTTCATCATTGTCCAACTATGGGGTTGTGTATACACACTGCCATGTACCTCCGAATCAGTTATGATTGTAGGCTACGCCTGATTATTTTTTTCCCCCTCTCTTTCTACAACCGATACACAGCTATGAGGAAGTCATGAATTTTTCCATTGTGGCTTACCATCAGACCACCTCAAAGAATGCTGCCGCCACATCTGGCAGCAATGCTCCAATGATCTTGCTGTCCCCACACTGGAAGGAGATAGAATGCTATTTGATCTACACATATGCTCCCACAAATCCAAGGCACACATACCATGTCTCCAAGCATGGGGTAACTACATGCAAAACATATTCTCATAGTGCAATGCTAGAGATGCTAGAGATTTTACATTGAAAGTTCACAACACAACTGTAAAATTGGTCATGAACAGCTACATTCTTAAAGGTGGCATTGTATGCGTGCTGAAAGTTTACAATAAGTCGATCCAATTATGCTTCTGCTTGTAATACATTTAAGAGTCTTTACCATTAACTTATTAAGAAGTAGCCATTTGGCATCCATTTGGCATTTGGCATCGAATTTCAAAAGATGTGCCGCTAGTCTGAGGCAACAAAATGTATTCTTCAGAATGAAACATTGCTGATATAAACTGAAATAAATGCTACAGCAGAAGTGGATACACTAAATGTCCACACATTATAAAGGGCATAACAAACACCATAAAAAATACACCATATAAACTATCCATTATCTTTCAGTTCAATGGAAAACAAGGAACATTTCATGTTGAGAAATACACACAAGTGCATGTAGTACATAAATGTAGCTCAGGCCAACACAGCACACTTCAATGAAGTGCATAACAAACAGAAATAGCCTAGTCAAAGTGCAATGCTGGTGCACAAGATGTATCGTGAACAATGGAATCTAATGTAGTTTGATGACGAAAGCGACGTGCACTCAAGTCAAAATCGGGGTCTGCACTTGAAGCGGCTCTCAGCCGACTGGGAGTTCAGAACCGCATTGGTGTTTAATATCTCCATGACTACAAGAAGAGGACTAGGCAGAAGCCTGGGTGGTGTTCACGATTAATGGAATTTAAAAAAAAAGTGTGTTATGCTTGGTCCGTAATCGCATCGCAGTTACGCTGACAGCCCTTAAAACTGTTAAGGAGCAATAACAGTAATGTCATCTGATGTTTGTTATTGATCTGTTGTACTCAACGTTTGAACTGGACTGTGTGTGTGTGTGTGTCTGATGACAACCTGACAACATACGAAACCAGGTAGACAGCTGTGAATACTGCAAGTTACAAAGCATGACTTGATGTGGGGGAAAAACTTGCAAAAATACTAAAGCACAGAGACTATCACCACAAAGGCTTTGGATTCATGTAAAACACAAAAGTCATCCAACATTCAGTGCTGGTTTTCCTCTCATCTTCCACTGTTGACATACACTTAAATTTCAAATGCCTTTCAGCAACCCCAGGATTGATCTCACCACTAAACTCCCATGGACATACAGCACTCATTTTTACCATTTGTGTTTGGTTTTGTCTTCCATATTCACAGTCATAAAATCCATATAAATCGCTGTTGAGTGACAAAAGTGTTTTTAATTTTTTTTTATTGCTATATTTGTTTATCCCACATAACACCATGCCTGTCCACCATCTTGTGTCTTCAGGGTAACGGCCAAGCGGTTGCTATCTCACCATCTGGACCAAAGATAAATTATTCCCTTTTTTAGTCCTTCTATAACTAGTGTTTACTCCAACAAACACATTTTCCATTGTGTGTGTGTGTGTGTGTGTGGTTGTTTCCCTGGGTGACGTATATACATGTGGGTGTGAGTAGAAAAGGGAAAACTATAAAAATAAAAAGAATAAGAAAAATGAAGAAAAACCATTCCCAGTGACGTCAGAAAACCAAAACATTCTTGCCATGGATGGAAACGTTCTCCGGGGTCGTCATCCTCTTCATCTCCAAAGAAAGACTCCTAGCCGTCCTCGCCACTGCAACAGGCTGAGAGAGGATACACAGAGAGAGAGAGAGGCTCTGGCTGTGACAAAGCTCCACGGGCGCTGACGGATCCGGTGACTGGCGGAGTGGGAGCGCTGAGCGGTTTGCGGAGATTTACCGTCTCCTCCTCCGAGCGACGGGGGCCAGACGCCTCCTCCGCTCCTCCAGCGCGGTGCCTATGGAGATTAATAACAGGCCGTATTTATGACCCCGGCGAGACCCCGCGGCGCATAGGAGCTGCGCCTGGCCAACGGCACGGCTGGAAGTCGAGAGAGACGGAGAACTGAGCGGCGGAGTCATGACAGGCCAACAGGATGTGTGCATGTTTGAATATGGGGCCCCGTGTGCACGTATACTGTACGTGTGAGGAAGTGTGTGTGTGTGTGTGTGTGTGTGTGTGTACGTGTACGAGAGCAGGAGGCGCTCTGAGAGTGCGGATTAGGCAGAGGAGACAGAAAGGGACAGAGAGGGTAAAAGGTGAATAGAGGAAAGTCATCGCAGAGAGCCCCGACAGAGAGAGAAGGAGGTGAATAGAGCAGAGTCATCGCAGAGAGCCCCAATGGGAATGAATGTGTGTGACTGAATGGCCGGCCAGCCGTGCTGCTCTTAGCGCATTATGGCCCAACTCCCCCCTCTCCACTTCAGCGCTAGCCTGTGGAACGTGCCTAATGCTTCTTTGGATTGGCGCGGCAGTCATTTCCTGGGGCCTGGAAGCGTAGCGGCGGCTACATCACCCAGCCCCTCATCCCATAATGACCCCTATCCAAATGGTGTCCTCACCTCTCACGGCAGCAATTCAGCCTGCCCCCCCAACCCCCCGCCCCCCTCAAAAATTAGCCTTGGTCATTATCTCCCCTTAACGTGCTTTTAATCCAAGGCAAGATTAGGCGAATGCACCCGTAATTACGCGTGTGCCTCCCTCAGCAAAGACGAGCGTCGTCGTCCTCCTCGCTACTACTACTGCTGACGACTCCTGGCATCTACGAGGCGCTGTAATGGCTCTATCGCCAAATGACAGTGATTATCCCATCTTGGGTCAGGTCCTTGGACCACGGCTGTGTAATTAGAGCCTTAACTGTACACCCCCCTCTTCATTTTATTTTCTCTTCATTTTCTCTCTTTTTTTTTTTAGACTGAAAAACCAGCACTCAGACTGGTGAGCCTAGCCAAAGCAAACGGCCCCTATCTAATTTAAGGGCAATGTGACCTGCTAATGTTAGCCTCCATTACAGCATGTCATGGAGTCCCGGGGACGTTATAGGGATGGAGGGGGTCTATTAGGGAGGTGGTATGCGGAGCCTAGTGGGGAAAGTGTGTGTGTTTGTGTAGCGGGTGTAACTCCAAAGAAGATTGTTCTTGATTTTTATGTTTCGTTCTTTTTCAGACATGACATGCTGGGGTTAGCTCTGGTGCCTGTTCCTCTTCCAAGAAGAAACCTCCAAGAGGAGGAAACCATAATGAAAAAGGCTGAGAAGGTGAAGGCATGATGGGAGAGTGAGAAGCTTGTCATGGCCTACAGCGTCGCCTTGGCTACACCCCCCAAATGGCAAACATTCAAAGAACATTTCCATCATTCAACGCTAGCAGTACAGTACACCACATCCACCGCAGCATCCGCTTCTGAAATGACACAGAGAAACCGTGAAAACTGTGCAGTTTTGTTTCATAACCATTTTTATTTCGGCTGCTCAGATCTGTTCTGTCTGTCTGCTATCAAATATTTAGACAAATGACACACAGAATTGAGCTATCTCACTTTGAAGTCTGTGTTTGTGGATTGCGAGATGAGAAAGGAGAAATCACCACATACACTGCTTGGGGAATGACGTTTAGCTGTAAGCACTATTTAGACGCAAACAGTTTCCGACATAAAAGCGCAAAACGCAGGGAAAAAATAAAAAAGCAATCCCCACGCTGTTACTCTGCCACACTAACTGACACCCCGCAGAATGGCTCCTTAAAATAGAGACAGCTCAGAGCAGCTCCCTTTCTCTTTTTTTTTTTTGAACCACGCTCACTGTGGAAAAAAAGAGAGCTCTAATAACTCCAACAAAGGGCTTTTCTGATGCCTAAAAACAGCATGAGCGTTTCATCTAGGAAGAAACATGGGATCCTGTGTGTACGTGTGTGAGAGAGGAAAGAGAGGGATATATATAGAGAGGAAGATCAAGAGAGAAAGAGATACTGTTGGGTTGCTATTATGGAAGGAGAAGAAGAAAGCTTTTTTTTTACGCCAAACGGCAGCATATAATGAGTTCTATCAACTATAGGGAAAACATCTGGGCCGGTACAGTATCACTTTATAGTTAAATAACTATGCAAGTGCTGTGATTGGGGGTGGGGTGGGGGTGGGGATGATTCATTAGTGTTTTTTTGCACCGTGTTGAAATCCATTAAGTGTGAAAGAGCTTATTCCACCATATGCAGTCTCACTTATCCTAGAAAGGAAAACTCTTGAAAAAAATGAAATGGCTTCCAGGGTGACTGCTCAGTTTTGCAACGTTATTTTCTTTTACTTCTTACAGATGCTGCAATAAGACACTGGACTTTTTCGTGCATTTCCCACAAAGCACAAGGGGTTGTCGAGACTTTTGTCTCGGTCTCACGCTTGGTGCACCACAAAGCTCATTCTTCCACAGATGTAGAAATGTGACGCATTATTCCATATTTCAAGTGACATTTCTGGGTTGGAATCCTCATCCAGTCTTAATAGTCTTTCCATGTATGGTCCATGAAGGACCCCCTCCCTCTACCGCATATGCAGTTCCCCAGTCCACCAGCAGAGGCCATTGTGGCCAAATAGCATTCAAGACCTTTGACACTATTTAGGCCATTGATGTTTGAACTGATAGCTTCGGAGAAAACTACATACCCAGAGATGCCAGCTAAATGTTTCCAAGTGTGTTGCTGTGGAAACAAAATTATGGGGTGGTACCACCATGCTCAAAAAGTTGGTATGAAATAAAAATTCATAAGGGGGACTTCCACTCCATAAAATGGCAGACCTAAAATGTGGCATGAAGTCTCCTTCATTCTTGCTTGGTTTAAGGAGCCCACCAATTTAATTTATTCTCGAAATGAAGATATCATTCTTCCAGATCTTTGATAAGCCTGCAGTGGTGGATAATGGACAATACTGGTCACTTATTCTCCGCTCTTGAAGATTAAAATCTGAACCCTTCCAATTTCAGTGGAGCTATCAACGACTTAGAAATAAGCCATGAAGCTTTGCTTCATTAACTCAAAAACGTCTGTCTAAGGGTGGATCTATAACTCTGTGACTCAGATTTGTGGGGTACCATGTGTCAGACACACTTGTGTGATTCTGGAAACTAAATGCAGTCACTGGCACAATTTCTGGCTCTGCATCACAGCTCGGTAGGAGACAGATGACATTAGTGACACTGGCGTCGACACCCGGCAACAACCCCCTGAACGCGACTAATGTCCCGGATAAGAAACCAGGTGTTGAGAAAACAATGGTGTCAGGTGTAATAGATCAGGGTGTGTGGCAAACAAATCAATTTTCCCACTTGTGTTTTGTCCCTTTTTTATTATTTATTTAATCTCTTTTCTTTATGTGTTGAAACAGCCAAAGGCATTCGGATGAGTCATTGCGTTTTCTGGAATTCTATCTTCTTCAATAAGTCGACTGGAAAGTATTCCAACCATTTGTCTTTGAAAATGATCCATCACCCGAGAGCAGCTTTATTCCTATTTAATTTTTCAAGCAAGAGATACAGGTGCAGATAAATCTCTCCGCAACCTGCTATTTCAGTGAAACCAAGCGGGCATTAACGATTGCAGGAGAGTGTGTGTGTGTGTGGGGGGGGGGAGCTCAAAAGGCAGTCAGCCTTCATGGATAAACTCAAACGTGATTGTTTACCGAAGCTGAAGAGAAGAACATTGATCTAATCCTGCCGCCGAATGAGATGAACAGCATTCAAAGCCGCAGCAGCAGCACCAAGCACGCAATCCCAAGCCTGTTTCCCCCCCTCCCCTCTTCAAGTGAGATGAATTACTGATGCACTGAGAACAAAGGCACTTTGTAGGCCTGTATCTCTGTCTGAAGCTGTTTTCTTTTGCCAGTCTCAGTACCATTATCTGTTCTCTACATTCCAAGAGGGCACATCAATGCAATCGATATAAGCCACAATGAGTTAAGTTACATTTTTTTAGCATGGCTATGGATTGGATTACGACTTCTAAGTGTTAACTCTCTGCAAATTAGCATAACATCTTTCAGGTACCTCAAAGTCCAACATCAGAGTGAAGTGTTGGCCTCTCCACAAGGTCATCAGGACTTTTGATAGTCTGCCATCGGGCTCTGGGAAGACCACTTAATAATCATTTCATCCATAGGATAGAGCCTTTAGGGCCCTTTTTAATTTCAGAATCCATACAATTTCCCTCTTGTCTACATTATGTAAGGATGTATTTCCATTGGTGCCCCACGGCTGGAGTAATTTCCCACAGACAAATCTATCTTGTTTCCCCTCCACTGATAACTGGAATATACTGCCCCCTATTGTCCTGGTGGATACAAGTTCTGTTTTTGCTCCGCCACACTGTTTTTGCTCCGCCACACTGCTTCAAGGGTCCAACAGGACATTTCACACCCAGGAATTTGGGTGAAATCCTTGCTTTTGTGCTTAAGGACCAAAACATCAATATCCGAACGAGCTATTGGAGAAAACTTGTGGAGTTGAGTCACAAGCGCAAGTCTGGTCATGTGCAGTCAGCAGGATTCAATAGCTAGATCAGAGAGTTTGAGCACTACAAAGGAAGGAAAAAAAGAAAATATAATGAACAGCACAGCCCAGTCTC
The DNA here is from genome assembly GCF_963854185.1 of Sardina pilchardus. Classification (NCBI taxonomy): domain Eukaryota; kingdom Metazoa; phylum Chordata; class Actinopteri; order Clupeiformes; family Clupeidae; genus Sardina; species Sardina pilchardus. Next base: position 15,911,381 of record NC_085017.1, read on the forward strand.
CACATAGTCTCTCCGAGTTGGAAAAAAAAAGTCTGGTGGAGTGATTTTCACATGACTTCAATTGGAGTTCAGATTAGCTAAAGGAAACAGTTGATTACAGATATTGCTGCAGAATGACTCCAATTAGCTGAGAGAATGTGAGGGTGGGGGGGGGGGGGGCATGTATTGATGACAGCACACAACAGCACGCAGCCAAGGGTGGGTGACTTTGAGTGGAACGCACTGCCCTCATTTGAAAGGCTAATTTTGGAAACTGTCATTAGAAAAAAAAGTGTGTCTGACCATTTTGGGCAAATTTTAGGCTAATCCGTTAAATCTGACAGAGAGAGGATGCCACAGGACTAATGTCTCATTAAAATGCCATGTTGGTCGTTTCTTCGAGTGTATAGAGAATGCATTTTTCTATTCAGCATTCAGTTTTACAGAGCCCCCTTGCCTTCTGGTGTGTTAGGAAGGGTATTTAACAGTTTTATTATGCTCTCACCAGGGGTGAAAAGCATAGTCTGTTGGCGGAGAGAGCGCCCAAATAAACCTCCAACCGGCATGCAGACATTTTTCACCTCATATCTCCTTGTTTTCTCTGTCCCCTCGTTTTTTTTCCCTTTTTTTCCCTTTTGCATGGATGTGCAAAATAAAGAAGCCCTTTCGATAGCAGCAGAGCTGCTGGGGGGAAAAAATTGCCATTCCGTGGTGCAGGTGCTGTGAATACGAAATGGCTCTACCGCCAGTGCGTTTCATTTATGAGGTGACATTAACAAAACCTGCCGGAGCCGAGCCCATTCTGCAACCCCTGCTGGGACGGCGGCTATTTAAGGGGTTCATTTTTTGATTGAGGTTTCATAATAAAAAGGCCATTACGAAGGTATGGCGCCCGCCGTTAATGAATCACTGTGACTGACGCTGCTCCTTGACAGTGGGACGTAGGATTATGAAAATGCTGGCGAGGACAGGCATGCATTAGTCTTATCAAGGGGGAAGAAAAATAGATCGGTTCTTGATGACACTGGTGAGAGGGGGAACCACAGGGGCCGGTGCTGAAGACGCCCCCCCCCCCCACCCCACCAACACCTCTAGGGCACCACGCACCCTACTTGGGACGTCGCGTGGAGAGACAAGACAAGCCGCCTGCTTGTTAATGAATGTCTCAATGTCAGAATGTCATACTGTATGTGTGTGTGATCAGATAATGAGTTCCACAGCGGTGTTGCCGGCTGTCTGGAGGCACTTGTGTGCTTGCATTCATGACCTCACCTGTGTGTGTGGGTGTTCATGCATGTATTTGTACGTATATGTGAACGTGTGAGTAAGTGTGCAAAGATACACATGAAAGGGACGTGTGTGTGTGTGTGTGTGTGTGTGTGTGTGTGTGTATGTACATGCATGCATCTGCATCTGTATGTGAACGTGTGAATAAGTGTGTTTAGACACACATTACAAAGCGGGACATCTGTGTGGAACATTGTGTCTTCATTTCAGCTCCCATGCGCCAATGGGTTTCTAATCACCAGCATTTTTCATCGGCGTTGTAAGAGCTCCACATAAATTGCCTCCACTGTTTTCGCACCATATGAGAGAGATGGTGAGATACAGCGCCAGTGAGAGAGAGAGAGAGAGACAGAGAGAGAGTGATAGAAAGACAAGTGCAGAGCATTGTAGACTTGTGGAAACTGCGGAGAGTTGGTTGCGATATTGCATTCGCAGCAAAAAAAAAGAAAAAAAAGAGGGAGTATGATGTAACCGCAGATGAAACAGCAGGGCTCAGCATGGAGCTCTTGAAAGTGATGGAATAAAATGTAATGGGCACAGATGATGGGCCGTTTCTGGCGTAATCCTACACAGGAACTCACCAGGTAGTCTCGGCAGCACGCCTGTGAGCTGATTAGCATGGGAAAGCACTTGATTCACAGCAGTAAATTACTGACATCATACACACACACACATGCCCACTGACAGACACACACACACACACACACCCTCTCCCGAGGGTTGGGCAGTAACTGAGTACATGCAATCTGGATTATGAAAATAAGCAGCTATTATCAGACCTGATTACATTAGAAAAATATCGGTGATCAAATGACATTTACATTTATGAAGATTACTTGATTACATTTTGATGATGTCTGGCTTTATATCATGCATCTAATATAGTTAGTAGCTTAGAAATTGATATGCCCAATTTAGAATGTAATTTAAAAAAATTGGGAGTTAAAATGCCAGTAACCACAAATGTTCTGCAAGTATATTCATAGACCCAGCTGTGCAGGAATGCATATGCAAACATATCTTAGTTCCGATGTCCACATGGATAGGGCCATGCTCACACACTGTCCTAAAAGAAAATGTCTCACGTACGAGTTTGAACGTTACTTTAGCACCCAGATTCAAACATAGACTCACATGCACCCACACATTTGCATGTATATTAATACATACACAGGCATATGCCAATACAAAAAAAATCACACTTGAACAATTACCAACACACACACACACACACACACACACACACACACACACTCACATTCACAAAGCCCAATCACATATCTTTACTAATGCATTTCTGAACAATCCTGGAAAGAAGCATCTCCAAAGTGATTCCAGATGCAGAATGTCAGGTTTTATCTGGCCCATAGATCTGTGTGTGTGTGTGTGTGTGTGTGTGTGTGTGTGTGTGCGTGCGTGCGCGTGCGTGCATGTGCGTGCGTGCGTGCGTGTGTGTGCGTATGAGCCTGTGTGTACGTGCGTATGTGTGAGAGTAAACTGTGTAAATGAACTACATAGTGATTTACTCCACTGTGTCTCTAAACAATCTAGAATTCATTGTGAAGATAAACGTGTGCAATTCATAACCCCTGCAGCTCTCACACTTGTCACCCACATGTATTCTATTCATAGTGAATTGTTGTTGTAGTTGTCAAACACCTTTTACATTGCACGTTAGCTTCGTGGATGTCGAAGAACTTGTAGATATACTGTAGATATAAAGGTCTTGGAGAGTCTGTAGAGATGAAAGCCTTTCTCCTCCCTGAGAGAGCAGAGCTGGTTGCAGAGTTTCTAAGACTTAGCCTCTCTCGCTCAGGGAGACGTCTAGGCTATGGTCTGTTTACTGTGCTGTTTCCCCTTCTTACACAATCACCAGCCAGCAGCCAACCTCTGCCTGAATGCTCCAATATGTGCCCATCTGCAAAGAACACAGTCACGTGTGTGTGTGTGTGTTTCTGTGTGTGTGTGTGTGTGTGTGTGTGTGTTTGTCCACACAAGCACATATATGACTAGACAAATGTGCAAGCAGAGCAGACATACACGTTCCATGCATAAACATGCAGACATATACACAGTTATATTAAAAACTCACCACTGTGCCCAGTGGCCAGTATAAAAATAAGCACTGAACTCATATTTCCTCATAAACATACCCGTAAACCTACAAACATGTTTGCACTACAATTTATACTTCAAATACGTACACACACACAGAAATATACACAATCATGACATCATAAACATACTACACTCTGATACACACACACACACACACACACACACACACACACACACACACACACACACACACACACACACACACACACACACACACACACAGCCAAGTACACAAGCTCAGAACACACATGCAATCTATTTCTCCCACAAAAACAGAGTGCATTCTTGGCTGGGGGGCAAAGTAACACATACTCGGTCAGACATAAAAAATGCATACACTGTATACAAAGCAGTCATACAAAAACAGGAAGATACACGCATATAATTCACTAGCTCGAAAAGCTTTGCCCTGACATTCACAAACACAGCTGAAATAACAAACTCGATATAATGTACTTGAAGTGTACTGGGGCTCCAAACGTTCAGGTCGCTCACGTCAGTGAGTTGACATATGCAGGATGGTGTGCTCTAATCGCCCAGACGACCGAATTACTGACTCAGAGATGTCTCTGATGTAAACAACAGGAGACATTTTGTCCCCAAACAGTTCAAATAATTGAGGGCAGTAAGGGAAAATGTGTGTCTGTGTGTGTGTGTGTGTGTGTGTGTGTGTGTGTGTGTGTGTGTGTGTTTGGGGGGGGGGGGGGGGGGGGGCAAACCCATAGACACAGTAAACATAATTTTGGGTTACTTGAAGTTTTTCCATCATAGCACCCCCTCTGCTCCATGAACGTGCCTTCACAGTGGAACGTGGCTAACTAGTACCAGTCCCAGTTCAATAAAAGAGGATGGTTTGTTGTTCCTGGCTTCCGAACCTTTGGCTTAATGAAGTTTGATGTCAAGCTTTTCTTGCGCTAAATTCGTGAACTCCATCTCAGCGTATTCCCTTTGAAGTGGTGGGCATCCCATTCTGCGGGATGATTAACAGATGCAATATAAAGAAAAACATGTGACTGTCGAAGGTACAGCCCCCAATAATAGCAAACATGATGAAGCACCCTTCATTTTGTACCTCTTAAACAAATACTATCTTTAAGATGTGACCAGCGGAAAGCAATCGCAAGGCAAACACACGGCCGACTTTTCCCATGCCAGCGAGACGTTGTGGAACGTTACCGGCACCTAGCCCTGAAAAATGAAAGCATCTATCTATTATTGACATGACTTTGTTGTTTTGCCCTGTGAGGGGGGTTGGTCGGTGTAGTTTGGCATCATGACTGCCCTCCGAGATCTTATCCAGAGCCACCAGATTGGCCAGAATAAACATGCCTGGCTGTCCCCAAATGAGCGTGGACGTTTGTGGCAACGCTACGGCAATGCTGGCCTAGCCCACCGTCCATCCAGTCAGGCTGAAGTTCTCCAGAAGAGGAGGTGGAAATTGGCAAGAAAAAAAATCGAGTGCACTACAATTAACATTCTTTGGGAGCAAATGCACTCTGGCGTCAAGATGAAAAATGAGACCGAGAAAGAGAGAGAGAGAGAGAGAGAGAAAGGGTGGAATGGTCAAGCTAGGGGAAAGCAGGACTATAATAAAAACACTCGGTATCGAATTTTGGTCATAATGAAATACCATTTTGTTGGCCAAAATAAGTGTGGAAAAAAATGTTAAACACATTAAGCTTTGTCTGAAAGATTAGTATGGCCAGCAATTTGCCTTACACCAGAGCAGCCATTAAGAAAACATTGACCCTTTCATCGTCATGTTTGGAGCTTTTACTAAGTGCGTGATATAAAAGCAAAGGGGAATGCCAGCCAGCAGATGTGAACATATAATTGTAAAAGCAATTTGAGCTCGTCTAAAACATCACTGCTTGAGTGCATTTAAAAAAAAAAAAAACCTGAAGTCATTCCTTGACAATCTGAGACGAAGAGACAGATCTCTGACTGTGTGTGTGTGTGTGTGTGCGTCAATGTGTGAGATTTTGTTTGTGAAAGATGTGAGATTCATGCTGTTAAATACGAGGGGAATTACTTGCATTGTTGGGCCTGCTCAAGCAGGTCCCACGGTGGTGGGCAACATGGCAACAAGACCTACGAATCCAGATTGCATGAATAAGAATAATGAGTTTCTGAAAACACCCGGCTCCTTGTGTCAAAGGAAGAGGGGAAAAAGCAACATGGAGGGGTAAAGCATGGCAGATTTGCTTGTCAATTCGAAAAACACAAACAATGAAATTGCTTGTGCCTGTCAGACAGGCAGGCAGACAGACAGACAGACAGACGGGCAGACAGACAGACAGACAGACGGGCAAACGGACAGACAGGCCGATGCCAACGAACGCAACATGGCGTCAGAGCTGAGCTTCACACTAGCCCGAGTAGTGAGTTAGCATCCTGCGCCAGGCAGCACATAGGTGCGGCGAGGACATGGTGCCTCTCGGGATCAGAGTGTTAGGGAACTCATGGAGGACAGAGAGTGCTAATCGAGCCCCGACCAAAAAAAATGTCTCCTTTTGCAGCACTGTTTATTTTTCTTCACACTATCTTTTCACTGTTTAAAATCTTTCTTCAGGTTTATCGAGGATTGACAACAACTCTACTTTCTCTCCCCGTCTCTAACTCTCTCTCTCTCTCTCTCTCTCTCTGCCTGTTTCTCTCTCGCTCTCTCTCTTTTTCTCACAGCGATGTGAGTTGCTGTTGCTCTCTGTATTTTGGCCCGTGAACAGACGCGTTCGTTGTGCGGCTCCGGCGTCTGTTTGCTCTGAGGGGGTGTTTTCTCCCTCGGCGTCTTTTCACTGGCTGCTCAGTCCCAATCACACCTCTCCATCTCTCTCTCTCTCTCTCTCTCTCTCTCTCTCTCTCTCTCTCTCTCTCTCTCTCTCATTCACTTTCTCTACACCTCCTCTCATTTCCTCCATGTCTGCTTGCTCCTTACATGTTTTTGTGTCACGCTCCCATGTATGGTCTAGTATTTTCAGTTGCGTACCCACGTACACATAATACTGTGTCTCCATCCCAGCAAAACATACACTACAGAAGCGTTATGTAAAATCGGTCCTGTTTTACGCATTAGGAAATTCTTCTACATTCCATCTGTGATTCTCGTACTGTAATGCCTAGAAAGGTAATAACAGTCTCGTGGCTGATACACTGAGAGCCGCATTGCAAGTTTATGCTATATTAGTATAGGGACAGTCATCGCCATTTCAACAGTAGGCTATCACATCACACAGAAGGGCATTTAAAGATTGTGTGATAACTCATTGCCGGCGTGTCAAATGGATAATATGGAACACAATCAAATTGCAACAGTGTGTTAAGAAATTGCTAATGCCTTAAAGTTTTCTTTTATTTGATAGTTTAGCAAGCTCTGTCAGTTGTGCAGTCTCATGCTCAGTACACATGGCATCACTTTTGTCTGAAGTCATACTGCGTTTGTGTCATCTACTGTATGTTTACCACAGCACATCATTCAAGTTGTTGCTTGTTGTTTGTTTTAGTTAATGCCGCAGTAATTGTCTTGTCGAAGCTCTTAGGCCTACTACTCCTCTTGGATCATTAGTTCCACCTGAAATTAGAGCCCTGACTAAATGCACTGGTATAACGATGGGTATTTTTAAGGCAGAACTGGAGCTGAGTGGAATAATTACAGCAGTGTAAACAAACGCCGGACCTAGGATTTGTTTACAGTTAACTGCTATGATGCGAGGCGAAAGCCGATGTGCATTCAGTGTGTGTGTGTGACAATCATCCTGTAATTAAATTCCCAACCTTGTTGTGCCACATTGATCATTGACAGCCTATAAATCAGGGATGTGTGGAGCTGTGTCCACCCTGCAGTCCATTTGCACCGGTCCCACGGCTGCCAGAGCTTGTCTAAATGTTTGGCTGGATCCGCACGTGGCCCCAGACCTAAAAAAAAAAAAAAAAAAAAAAAAACGCAACTCCCAGTACCGTCTGGGCTGGGTATTTATTGGACTACGGAGCACATTTTTCCAGACTCTATTCACATTTTCTGGCAGAGAAAGGATTGTGTTTTTTGAGATAATTTCTATAGAAAAGAGTCACCATTCCTAGACATGGGAGGGGAGAAAAAAAAGGTCTTTCAGTCAAGGAAATGGAAGGACTATGCAGCGGTATTCAGAGCTAGGTCAAAAAGTCCGCTGGTTGAATACATATTGATTAGCACCAGGCCATTTGGGTGCATTGCCCTTTATGACTCTTACTCTTTATTTCCATCTATGTAAACAGGTACAGACTGCAAATGGTGGACCAGTAAAAGGCCAGCCAAAATTATGCATTTTATGAATCTCTTGAAGCGCTTCCACACACATTTGAAAGGATGGCAGATTTCTTTGTGTAGATGAATGTAAGTACACAGTCTGCACTTTACTCTATGCTTATAATGCATACAGCACCAAGAGCATTTGTTTTCAGTTGGCCCGAGGTTTGGAGGTTTTTCTGCCAAAAGAGATAAAAAATAAAATTCTCATCTCAGAAAACATATAAAGGGTTTTATGGAAGTTATTTTTATGGGTGGAAAGAGTTTTTTCCCTCATAGAAAACAATGTGTTTGACATAAAAAGGGAAATAAACTCCATTGTATAGTCTTCATGGTAGATTTTAGGTAAATCTACAGGTTCTCGAAGCCACCTTTAACTTGAACCGTGAGAGTGGACATGCCATACATTCTCTCTCTTATACAAGGCGCGTGCAGACGTGGAATGTCATGGTCAAATCCATCGCACATGCACATGTTGGAGATGATGAGCGCAGATCCACTCCGTCACAAATCCCGAGGAACCCAAACATTCTGTACATTCTGTTCCGTCGGGCTTTGTGACGCTCTGGGGAAGTCGACCTAGCACTCTCTCACTCTCTCACTCTCTCCCTCTCTCTTTCTCTCTCAATCATCCACCCCCCCCCCTCTTTCTCAGAGGAACTTGCTGAAGTTTTTTTCCTCTCGTTGCTTAAAACCAGGGGAAATAATAATAATCGTAACACTAACGCAGGAGATGGAGGGGTGCAGGAAAGACTCCATTAGTTGCTGTCTGGGGCCAGGGGGAAGAGATGGAGAGAAAGAGAGAGAGAGAAATAGAGAGAGAGAGAGAGAGAGAGAGTACAACCAGCTGGGGTCCTCCATAGCCCACGGCCACAGACCTACAAGCAAGCAAAAGTCCCCAGTGCAATGCAGTGCAACTGCGAACGGATGCTTTCAATATTTATCTTATCTCTCATCGTCTCCCGCGCTAAAGCCGGGACCATGGAGACAGCAGGGGGGTTGGGATGTGATGGTCCAGCGAATGGGAGGCGGTCTCTAGGAGACAGAGAGGGAGAGAGAGAGAGAGAGAGAGAGAGAGAAAGAGGAGTCACAGACAGGAGGAGTGGGGTGAGAGAGAGAGAGAGAGAGAAAGATAAAGAAACAGAAGAAAGAGAAGAAACAATGGGAGAAAAAAATGATACACCAACATGAAAAGAAAAGAAGATTCAAATTGCCCATAAAAAGAATCCTGTGGCTGCCTTGAATGCGCTCGCTGTGTATTCATTGCATTCCGCATACGCGGGAACAAAAAAGCATAGAACAACAACCTTCACCTTCAGACAATAACATTCCCCTTTCACCAACCCCCCCACCCCACCCCCCCAAAATAAGGGAGAAAAAACTCTCAAAGGCGGGGCGATTATTGGGTGGCTTTGCATTCCCAGACTCCAAAGAATCTGACAGTCATTTCACACAGAATTACCTGCAAGCCAACTGAGAGGGAGGTTGGGACTGGGAGCACTCGGGAAAAGGGGGGGAAATTCCCGTACTTACCAGCGAAAAAAAAAACTGGTTTGTCTCATTTAGTTTTTTCGTTGGGTTGGGTTTTTGCAGGGGGACCAGACACGTTCAATCTGTACAGAAAACACACACATTTGTAATGTATGAGTGTAGTAGGATAGAGGCTTGGTCAAGGTATACTCTGGGGGAAAGCAGAGCCCCCATGCTTTTGCTGCATATCTGGGGCTTTGAGGCCGTGACCTGTTTAATAAAACCTCTATGAGCTTGGCCTCACAAAAGGCTGGCACCAATAAAATGCCGTTTGCCACCTTCACACCAATATCCAGAAAACAGATGCCTGCAGACCTTCGGCGCCTTTCTGATTTGAAGGTCTCTCTCACCCTACAACTCTCTCTTTCTACCTTGCCCATACCCTATCTCTCTCTCTCTCTCTCTCTCTCTGTCTATATCTTTATATTTTCCTCACTTTTTCATCTAATCTCTCTCTCTATCTCTCTCTCCCTCTCTCTCTCTCTTTCTCTCTATCTCTCTCTCTCTTTCCCTCTCTCTCTTTCTCTCTCTCTCTCTCTCTCTCTCTCTCTCTCTCTCTCTCTCTCTCAAATCTCACCTCCACAAGGCCCCAGCCATGATTCAATATCCAGGTCTTAATCTAAGGAGCCTGGTGTGGAGGAGACAAAACAAACTTATGCAACCGGACTGGAAAGCCCATTCCCCCTCGCTGGGCTGGGCTGAGCTGAGCGGAGCTCTCGAAGGCCTGCACAGCACCACAGAGACAGGGCCTGATATGGGAATAAATGAAGGCCCCCACCGTGACAGAGACTGAGTGAAAAAGTGTGTGTGTTCCTGAGAGAGAGAGTGGGTGTGAATGTGTTTGTGTGTGTGTGTGTGTGTGTGTGTGTGTGTGTGTGTGTGTGTGTGTGTGTGTGTGTGTGTGTGTGTGTGTGTGTGTGTGTGTGTGTGTGTGTGTGCATGTGTGCGTGTGTGCTTGAATGTGTGTGTGGCTGAGAGAGAAAAAAAGAGTGTGTGTGTATGTGTTTGGAACAGAGAAAGACAAACACTTGGACGGAGATTGAGAGATTGTGCGCGTGTTTATGTGTGTTTGTAACAGAGAAAAAGAGAAAGACTTGGACACAGAGAGAGAAAAGAGAGAGAGAGAGAGACAGAAGGAAGGAGAACAGGAAGAGAGAAGAATGCAAATACTGAATAATATCCAGATCTCCATCGAGCTCCAGCAGTCCAGACTCGGGGCAGGGAGATGGTCAGGGCTGGTCGTGGTCGGCGAGTGTCACGGCAGATACAGGCTCACACAACCAGCTGTAGGCTACTCCTGAAACAGCTCCCCTGTTGGACACTCTCATAGACATTCCTCACTCCTCAGGTGATCCCATGTCCATCAGGGAATGAAAAGAGGTTTTTATCATACCTTGGCCTCCCCATCAACCCCCCCAACCCCCCCGCCCCCCCCTTCTCTGCCCCTACAAAATAGAGCTATTAAAAGCAGACAGGTGGGAAGCAGCCCTGTTTGGAGAGAGGGGTGAGTCTTCGGGGCAGGTTATTTGCCCCTCGATGATTCTGACAGGAGGCATGTCTTGGCATCTGGACCGGACACCTGCGCGCCAGCCTCCACAGGTGAGAGAGGAGCGAGAGAAAGCGAGAGAGGGAGAGGAGGAGGTGAGAGAGAAAGAGAGAGAACTCTGCTCATGCCAGCCATGTTTACCTGCTGAGGCGCTTTGCACGGCTCACACTTTCCCTTTCACCCCCCAGGGGAAGGAGGTGGTGTGTGTGTGTGTGTGTGTGTGTGTGTGTATGTGTGTGTGTGTGTGTATGAGGCGAGAAGGGGTGAGAGGTAGCATGTTTAGAAAACACTCGGCACACACCAGCCCGTTCTGCCTCTGGCAGATAGAGGCACGCTTATGCGGCGGCCATGACTGGCTGTTTTCACGGGTTTGCTGACTGACTGAGGAACCATTTTGTGGACGCGGCTGCCATTCGGCGGGTCCTTCTAAAATATTCATTCACAAACTGCCTGGGCTATTTCGCCACATCAAACACCCATCCCACAAAAAAACACTGAACTGAAGCCTTGGAAAGTGAAAAAAGACGGTGAAGAAATATGAGTAAACAGTCGGCGTGTGTGCAGACAGAAATCTCTCTAAATATTTATGCGCTAAATTTAATTCCAGCAAGCTGTTTCGTCTTGGCTTTTTTTTATTCTTTTTTTTAAAGCAACTATAATACGAAGTGTTGCCTAAGCTCTTGAAGACATTCTGTTCATTAATCCTGGACACCTTGTTCTGTCCTAAATACGTCCCAAAAACATGACTTATCCGACTAGGTTCAGTGAAGGCAACACTTTCATAGCCAACAGCTAATAGCACACCTACAGTAGGGTCGGTTTTTCAGGGGTGTGTAGGGACGTGCGAGGGGATAACAAAGTGGTCGTCTGTCAGACATTGCCGCTTGAGAACATCTGAAGGATGTATTAAACTCAAGTGATATGACTTTGGTTCATTTCTCTATTGACACAAGTGCAGCTCCAGCTAGGATTTCAGACTAGGCACCCCATCATCTCATGAAAATCCATCCTTGAAAGTTAGCAGCCTTGGGAGACATGTCACAAGGCATCGACACTTCAGCACATCTGATAAAGAGCTGCCATAGAGAAAGAAAGAAAAAAGAAAGACAGACAGAACAAAATTGAGAAAGATACAAAGATAGACAGAAAGAAAGCAGATTAAAAGAAAATATAGACACCTATTTGCTCTCGTCATATGTCTGGCTGGCTTTGTTTCTCCTCGCCTTACTGTTCGGCTTCCGCGCTTAGATGTCTTTCATCTTGGTGTGTGAATAGGCACTGATTCACCGAGACACACACATGAAAGAAATACGGAGGTCGTCGTTCCCCTTCTTTAAATCCAGTGATGTGGTCGCATCCAGACGGATCAGCAAACAGCACAAGTGACAAACAAATGCTGTCTAGCTTCACGAACGGCTAACACATGTGTTCGCTCTTCTCCTTACTTTCCATATCTCTCTTCCCTCTCTCCTTTTTCAACCACCCCCTCTCCAAAAGGGTACCTATATTTGTATACCCAAGCATTGTTTATATGGACACTAAGCTGTATATGTAATATGTATATGTTGTAACGTACTGTTTCTTTGTGCACAGTGGTGTATATCCTCCCTTATCTCCATTTCAAAGCAAAGGATGTGTGCAACTGCCTTCTCAAGCCTGCCGCGCCGCCTCACTCTCTTCTCTGAGTGCCGAAACCTCCAAACTGCGAGTCTTCCGAAGTGCGAATCCGTCGCTGGCGCTTGCCATCGCCTGTGCGGAATGTCCCGGCTAATGCTGTTTGGCATGACAGATTTATATTTTTAATCAGTGGAACATTACAATATGTGCGGCTGGCAGAGAAGAGCAGGGGATGAAATGAGGGAGAGGAATGAATCTGATTCAAATGAGGCCCCCATGGAGCAGGGGAGATGAAAGAGGGGACACAGAAAAAATGTGTGTGTGTGTGTGTGTGTGTGTGTCTCTCTCTCTCTCTCTGTGTGTGTGTGTGTGTGTGTGTGTGTGTGTGTGTGTGTGTGCCGGGGGTGGAGTGGGGGGCATTCTTGTGAATCAGATGAGACAGGCATGTCTCACCCATTCCAAAAAATGAAACGAGATGAAACACACTCTCTGTCTTCAAATCTGTTACTCCACTCAATTCACATGTGCTGTACTGGTGTGATCAAAGATAAAAATGAAAGAAATGTATTGCTAAAGGCACAAAAGAAGCACCGAATATTGAACACACAACAAAGGTCCAGATATGAAATGCACTGGTTCAACAATACTGATGTCTTTTATGTATGTGTGTGTGTGTGTGTGTGTGTGTGTGTGTGTGTGTGTCCCTGTCCCTCTTCTTGTGGCACCTGCAGGATACTATATGACATTTACAGGAAGTCTGTCTGATATCGACAGGAAGTACTATGTGACCTGTGTAGGAATGTACAGAAAGTACTATGAGACATGCACAGGAAGTATGTGACATGCAGGAAGTACTGTGACATGTACAGGATGTACTCTGCAGTATCTAGTATGCAGTAGAGCGCTGTCTCCCCAAAGATCCCCCAGATTGGTCCAGATCCAGTACAGCTGGTGAGGAAGCTGAGCTCTGTCCCTGGCTCTGTGTGATTACAGTACAGGCTGTTTCCCCCAGTCAAGACTCTATCTGGGCCTGTACCTGAACTGGCCCTCTTCTGTTACCAAGCGTTGACCATGTAGCCTGTGCCTTGTTAGCCTGTGCCTCTCTTGAAAAAACAAACTGTCAGTCATTCACTCGTTTTGCTTTTCCCGTTTCGACTTCATTTTCTTGTTTTTCTACTGTGTATTTTCCTGGCTTTGTTGGGTTTTTTTTTGTTTGTTTGTTTGGGTGGAGGTGGATGCACATGTTTGTGATAAAAGCGCGTCGTGGGGTGTGTGTGACACGTGTTGATGGGTATCAGCGGGAGCCCCAGAGGTGCCCGGGTGGGTGAGCAGTCTCCACTCGGCCTCGCCCACTGCACTGTAGCCCGGTGTCTGGGGGGGTCACGTGGCCTCTGCTGCACAGTCAGGGTGCCCGTCATGCAGGCTGCCAAAACATTCCGTCCCTCTGTGGCAAACACAAATCCTTACCCCCTTCTCACTCCACTCCCTCCTCCTGTTCTCTCTCTCTCTCTCCCTCTCTTCCTCTCTCTCTCTCGTCTCTTTCTCTCGCTCTCTCACTCTCTCTGTCTCTCGCTTTCTCTCTCTGTATCTCTCTACCTGTAGACCAGATAAATCACCTTCTGTCACTCCAAAGGATGACCGTCTGGTGAACTGCCGGGCTTTTAAAAGCACTTTAAAAAGTAAAGACTCCAAAGAGGCCCCGCGAAGTTCACACACACACACACACACACACACACACACACACACACACACACACACACACACACACACACACACACACACACAGACAGACACACACACACACACACACACACACACACACAGACAGACACACACACACACACACACACACACACACACACACACACACATGATGCATGCCAACTCCAGCAGGACCAGAGAGATGTGGTGCTGCCAGTAAGGGTTTTATTAATTTATAATATTAATGATGTCATTTGCTTG
>NC_085017.1:15930701-15948201 GCF_963854185.1 Sardina pilchardus
AGAGCATCAGCAGCAGTACTGACTTGATATTTCCACTCGTCTCCCCGCGAAAACGTCCTACTGTAGGGCTTACCAGGCTGATTTTTGACCACTCGTGGTTTTAAGGAACAGAGGGTACGAGGAATAATAAAAATGAACTCGTACGCAGTTCGCCAGCGTAGCGCCTATTTACTTGTGCGCGCTTTGTAAATCACTCACGCTAAAGAGCGAGAGCAGTTCAGAGAACAGAACAGAGCGTGCGTGCTTGCGTGCGTGCGTGCGTGCGTGCGTGCGTGCGCGCGCACGGTCCTGGCTTATAGGCCGGTGTTAAGCGGTTCGATGGAATACATAATGCATGTGTTTGTTGGCTTTTTGTAATGCTCCGTAATAATAGAGATTTTGGGAGAAAGTGTCCCCGCTATACGGCTCGAGCTTTTCAGAGAAATGAGGCGCTTAGATGACGCTGGCACTTTTTTGCACTTTGGAGAAGTGCATCATAACAATGTCAGTGCCAGGCCTCTGTGCCTTTTGCTGTACTAATATATGGCTTCTCCTGGAAATGGATCCCAGTAGAGTGGCTCGGCACGTATAACATCTGATAGAAAAATAATCCGCCCCGCAGTGAGTCATCGGTCTGCGGGATTAACGTTTGAGGGGGGGGGGGGGGGGGGTGGGTAGGAGTGGGTGGTGAGCGTGTGTGTGTGTGTGTGTGTGTGTGTTTTGTGGGTGTGTGGAAGGGATTTAAGGTGGGGGTGATAGTCTAAACCATTGGCTTTCAAAGGAGAGTGAGTGTGTGTGTGTGTGTGTGTGTGTGTGTGTGTGTGTGTCGTCGGGGGGTCATCATAGATGATCCCCACCTACACACACACATAAGATGCTCAGTCTCCTTGACCCTGCTGTGGCAGACACATGGCTTTGACCAACATTGTCCTGGAGGCAGAACGCTGATCCTAATATGATGAAGCTTGTGGAAAGAGGAAGAGGAGGAGAGATCTCGCCAGGTTCAGAGAATGATAATTACTCCCACACACAGAGACATATAGCCTAACACACACACACACACACGCGCGCACACATGCACACATGCACACATGCGCACGCACGCACACACACACACACACACACACACACACACACACACACACACACACACACACACACACACACACACACAGAGATACAAACACAATGCCATTAAGCAATGAGCCCTGGCCTCCCACCTTCCATAAGCAGCTTTCAAAAGGACTTATGCAACCTCATGTCTGATATTGCGATTAAGCAGGCTGCTCAGCTAAACACTCAATCAGCACTCCGGTCCCCACCACCACCAACTCTCTCTCTCTCTCTCTCTTTCTCTCTCTCTCTCTCTCTCTCTGTCTCTCTTTCTTTCTGTCTATCTTCATCTCTCTCGTCCTCTCTCTTTCTCATTCCTGCAGTTACTGTGTAATATTTCCAAGAAAGGCATTTTCCACTCAGCAGCAGCAGCCTCAGACGGATGCGGCCCAGCCTAGGTCCAGATCCGCCTGAACGGCCCCAGTCCTCAGACACACAGGGGAAGAGAAAATGAGGCTTCTGAGCCGGAGTGCTGAAGTGACTGAAGTTCTGTGTGGTAGTATATGAATCAAGATCAAAGCACCCAAAGGAATATCCTCTGCCCTGTTTACTATGCATGAGGCGACCGAGTGTCTAAACGGCACAGTGAAAATGTCCCGAAATTTAAATCCAACGGCAAAGAGAATTATCGGTCCCCTCGAATGGCGTGTGAGCCTCGGCATGCTAATACGCTAACTGGAGAAATCAGAGACGCTGGTAACAGCTAATTGAACTGCCAGTGGACAATAGCACGCATGCCATGCCGCTGGTTTGATGGTTTCGCTGCTCTGTCCTGTCGGCCTACTTTTAAGTTTACTGCAAAGTCCCATTAATCACTGACTGCAGTCTGAACACGATCATTTCGCATGCCAGATCTAGTGGGAGGCTTATTGTCTCGGTCTGTGTGTCTGTCCTGTTTCTGTCAGCTTCTTTGACTAAATGTCTCTCTTTTTTGTTTCCCTCTCTCTTGTTTAGCATTCAGCTGCCTAGCTTGAAATAGCATGTCAACAACAGTGAGTGTGACACATCATGGCAGCCGGTACCTTACTGAAATATTAATGCTAGCATGCAGGCATTGCTGTTCACTAACATGTTAATGACATAATTATCCTCATAGAAAATGGCTTTTAACCCTGTTAACAGTTCACTCTGTGATCTGTGCATGCTGTTCGGTCTGTGATCTGAGGCGAGAATGTTAAATTATTAAAGTCTTCCTGTATTAATGTCAATGGCGCTATAACGTTAGCATATAGAGCTCGCCGAGCCTCTTGATGGCTGGCACGGGATTTCATATATATTCATACTCATGGAGGCGTCTCTCATAAGCTGGAAAACGTGTGCGGGTTCCCCATAAATATTAATTAAAATCGGCGGCTGACTCGTGATTGACATCTGCGCTCTCGCACTGAGAGCGGTTTTAAATCCCATCCAAATGCGTCTCCAAACTAATGAAATTACGTGTCTGTGCCGTGCCACCTGAGCCGCCCTGTGAAATCCATTCAGCCATGTGCCACGGTGGCTCTGGGTAAAAAAAAGGAAAAAGGGAAAAAAAAGAAGGAAAAAGGGTGAAAAAAACCCCATGAATCAATAAAGCGCCCATTGCCTCATAAGGCGAGGGCGTCTAAGTCCAGTCTCAAGGGCAACAGAACATTTAGCAGCTGAGGTCATATCCTGTCCACCTCTTTACAGCCTACCTGTGTGAGCCTCTCAGAACAGCACAGAGAATGAGAGAGAGAGAGAGAGAGAGAGAGAGAGGGGGGGAGAGAGAGAGAGAGAAAGAGAGAGAGGGAGCAAGATAACAGAGGGAAGAAGCAACGAAG
This sequence comes from Sardina pilchardus, assembly GCF_963854185.1. Taxonomy (NCBI): domain Eukaryota; kingdom Metazoa; phylum Chordata; class Actinopteri; order Clupeiformes; family Clupeidae; genus Sardina; species Sardina pilchardus. The sequence continues at coordinate 15,933,593 of NC_085017.1, forward strand.
AATGTTTCCAGCATTAACCAGTAATTTCTTCCCGAGGAAACCCGGTTGTTTCTGATGATGCCATGAAATTTTCTCCCTCACCGCAGACCGTGCTCGGATAAAAATACATGTCAAGGAGCGCAAAAAAAAAAAGAGAGAGAAAAAAGAGACAGAGCAGGAGAGAGCAAAGAGCTGTCCTGTGATGCAAGCGCTGACCGCTAAATTGTTGGCCTAGGCTCCGGGCGGCCACAGCAAGGCCGGGAGTTAGCCCTCTGGAGTAATGCTCACCTCCCCCTCTCTCTCTCTTCCACATACCCCTCAGCCATGAAAGGATCCCTGCTAGGGTCCAGCTCGCCGGAGGGCTGTCCTGGCATGTGCCCTTATGCTTGGATCACACTGCCCGCTCCGACGAAGGCCACCCTTCACAATGAGCCGCCTGTGATTTTAGTAGCAGGGAGTGGGGATTGGGGGCCGGGGGTTGAGATGGTGGTGGGGGGGGGGGGGGGGGGGGGGTAAACTTGAGCACTATCAATGACTCTCTGACTCTCTCCTAAACCCCACCAAACTCAATTTGAGGGCTGGTTGAAGAGTTGGAATCGAACTGGGAGGTGGAGGAAGTGGGTGGAGGGGGGGTGGGGGGTGGAGGAGGAAGAGGAAGAGGAAGAAAGAGAGGCCTGGAGGCTAGATGTGGAGAGGACACCCTGCGTATAATGTCACTGGAAATGAGGATGTGGACAGTGGGGTGGTCGGGAGGCTCGGGAGTCGGAGATCCGGTTGCAGGGACGGGAGAGGGCAGGAGATGGGCTTTGATTTCCTGTCTGTGGGATCCGAGCACTCTCTCTCTCTCTCTCTCTCTCTCTTTCTCTTCCGTTGAGAAGGAAACCAGGCAGTTTAATTTGTGTGTGTGTGTGTGTGTGTGTGTGTGTGTGTGTGTGTGTCCCTTCGCTCCTTTCCCGACCCCTCCCCTCCTCCCTCTGTCTCCTGTCTTCATAAACACCTAATGAAATGTGGAAGGTACGGCAGAGGCAAACAGCTCAGTCTCTACATTTGTGGAAATGAAACCCCTCCCCAGTCTCTCTCTCTCTCTCTCTCTGTGTGTGTGTGGGTGAGTGTGTGTGGTGAGTGTGTGTCTGAGTGTGTCCTCCGCATGCTGTGAGAAATGCAATCTAGAGCCAATATGCCCTACATATTCAGACAAGCAATATACCGAGGTGGCAGACCATTCACATTGTGATTATTGTGGAATTTCTCAACTGAGACAAAAGTGAATAGTCAAACCCAAAAATATATTTATCTCAAGCAATAGGAGGGAAATCAAGATGGATATCTGCTATTTCAACTGTCTGCTTGTTTGCCCAGTGAAACAGTTTGTTGTAGCTTGACTTATGGCATATTCTTACGCCTACAAAATGTTTTTCAACATAAATCCACCATGTTTTTTTACTTAAAGAAACAAAATAACATCGTGCCAATGTGATGCTCCTGATAGAAATGAGTGACATCGCTGTTCTTGACAGTGCAGACGTCTTAGCTGTGTTAGTGTGTGGTAATACTGTTGGCTTTTAACACTTCATTTCTGACCTAAACCTTATCTCTTCATTTGACTGCTGTGGTACGGAGGGGGTGGGGGGTGGGGGGGGTGATGCATGAGGGAAGATCATGCCCTGTCCTCATCCCCCCGGCCACGCTGAGTTATGTTTAGAAGCTAAGTAGAGGTCGCGCCAAGGTCATGACCTCCTGCTGGGGCAGCGGGAAGGCGCTGCTCCGGGGGCCGAGGGTTGGGCGGGGGGGGGGGCCGTGGGGGCGCATCCGCACTCCCACTTACGCGTGTTATTAGGCAACTATGCGGGCCCGCTCTCAAGTTACTGCCGACCGCACACATTCACCCGCGCGCATGGTGGAAAAGTCTCCTGGTAAACATGGACAGACGCCATTTGTCAGCGATGATATACCAAATGTCCCCCGTGGTTTAAGTTGCCCCCGCGGAGGGTTCACCTCTCCATCGCCCTGTCCTGAGGACGAAACACGAATCCCTCGGCGTGGCAGTGGGCCAGACTTAAGCCTCGGGTCACAAATCAATCAGGTGACACTCGGACTGAGATGACCCACTGGCCCCCTGAAGCAGATTTATGGCTAATCGCAGACGTTACTGCGTCAGTGGAATGCGCCTTACCCCGTGTTCCTGTCTCATCACCGAATCTGATCGTTTCTGATCACATGATCACGAGGGGAAAAGGACTTCAGAGGACGTTGACATTAAACCAGCCTCCTCATTTTTGACACCAATGTGTTATAAACCAAACAAAACTCAGAGCGTATTATTACTGTCAAAATATTTCACTTTTTTTCCATCCATTTTCTGAGTCGCTCACCACAGAAAAAGCTCTTTCTATTCCATTTTTCAAAAAGAGGCAGTTAGGGCTGAGTGTTTACCCCCCTCTAGGAAGCCCAGGGGCTGGAGTGCAGAAGATGGGGTTTACCATCAAACCAGCCTTCTCCTGTCAAACACCCCCCGCCACACACACACACACACACACACACGCACGCACGCACGCACATATATCTATGAAGTACACACACACACACACACACTCCGCTCTGATCCTGTGGAGAAACTTTTTTTAGCACATCTTCTGTTTGACATGCCACGTCTTCAGGAAGACAAATTAATCTCGAGTTATGAGTGGAAGGCAAAAGGCAGACAGTGGGAGGCAAGAGGAGGAGGAGGAGGAGGAGGAGGAGGAAGAGGATGAGACAGCATGGGAGGAGCCATACAAGTAGGTGGGAAGGGGGTTAGATGGGTGTGTGGGGGGTTAGATGTGTGTATGTGTGTGTGTGTGTGTGTGTGTGTGTGTGTGTGTGTGGGAGGGTTAGATATGTGTGTGTGTGTGTGGGGGGGGGGGTGTAATGGGTGTGGGGTGATGGCCTATATGCGCTGCTAACTTTTAGCTGAGACTCTGCGCTTGAGTCAGAGGGTGATTTACAAGCTGTTTATGTCCAGAGGAGGGTTTTCACTGCTTATCCACCGGCTGTGGTGCTGTGTGTGTGTGTGTGTGTGTGTGTGTGTGTGTGTGTGTGTGTGTGTGTGTGTGTTTGTGTGTGTGTGTGTGTGTGTGTGTGTGTGTGTGTCCAGAGGACACAGCAGTGTGTCCACTGCTTATCCACCGGCTGTGGTGCTGAAACCTCCTCAAGTGATAAAGAGGAATGGACGATGAGAGACAAGGTTTAGGCTAAGAGTGAAGAGAGAGAGAGACAGAGAGAGAGAGAGGATAAAGAATGAGAAAAAAGTGAGAAAAGGGTCACACAGAGTGAGAGAGAGAGAAAGAGAGAGAGGGGGAGAGAGAGGGAGGGAGAGATGAGGCCACATGGAGGGGGGTACAGACAGAGCTGGATAGTCAGACAGGGGGGTGGGATGTGCTGACAGCCAATCAGGGCCTGGAGAGGAAGGCCAGCCGAAAGGGTGCGGGGTGAACACAGGCAGTGAGTGTCCAGTCCGCCCACTGAGGAGAACCCATTGGCCACGGGGGTCTGAGAGTCAAGGGTTCACACACACACACACACACACACACACATACACATACACACTCACACACACTACACACACACACACACACACACATACCCTTGCACTTACACACACACACACAAACCCACACACACAGCTGAAACCCAGCACTTTATTACCGTTCAGAGTACACACATGCCTGCCGTGGGGCTACAGACAGCTGCCCATGCATCTGTAACACGCTGTGTGTTCATGAGATGTGTGGCTTCGCATGTGCTGTTTGTGAGAGAGCGTGTGTGTGTGTGTGTGTGTGTGTGTGTGTGTGTGTGTGTTGGGTTAGGACAGCGTACATGTGCATGGGTGCACGTACGCCGGCTTTGCAGGCCTGATCATGAGAAACCAGCATAAGACAGTACCCACATAATGTGTAGTCTTGCTTGTGTGTGTGTGTGTGTGTGTGTGTGTGTGTGTGTGTGTTTGTGTGTGTGTCTGTGCGTCTCTCTGTGTGTGTGTGTGTGTGTGTGTGTTTATGCGTCTGTGGCTATTGAATTTGAAATGTGTGTATTTTGAGGTTTGTTTGAGAATGTGTGTATGTATATCTACGGTGATGTGTATATACACAGTAGGCATGTGTGTGTACGTATTTATGCAGTTCTGCTTAGTGAGGATAGTGCTCTCTCCCTCTCTATCTCTCTCTCTCTGTTTCTCTGTGCTTCTGCCCCCCTTTTCCTGTCTCTCTTTCTCTCTCTCTCTCTCTAACTCTTCTCTCTCTCTCTCTCTCTCTCTCTCTCTCTCTCTCTCTCTCTCTCTCTCTCTCTCTCTGTCTCTTTCACTGGGTGGAGTGGGGGGCTAGGATTTCAGCCATGATGCCATTCCCAGCTGTGAACGATCCCATAACCACACGCTGGCTTCCACCCAAGCATATACACCCTGGCTCTTATGACCAAACAGACTTTTAACAATGTGAGGACTATACACACACACACACACACACACACACACACACACACACACGCACACACACACACACACACATACACAATCACATACACGCACATACTCTCTCACACACACACACACACACACACACACACACGCGCGCGCGCGCGCACACACACGCACACATACACAATCACATACACGCACACACTCTCTCTCTCTCACACACACACACACACACACACACATGCATACACACGCATACACACACATACACAACGAGACACAAACTTCCATAAAATACATCTGACACACATTCAAACTGGAACATACTCGTACGCCATATAGACAAAAGTTTTGGGACGCTTGCCATTACACCCACAGGAATTTCAATGACATCCCAAAGGATAGCTTTGATGGTACAGAGAGACCTGTTTTCAGTGGGCCAGTCAGGTTCTTCCACACCAAACTTGCCCAGCAATGTCTTTATGGACCTCACTGCGTGCACTGTCTGGGGTACAGTCATGCTGCTGGAACTGAAAAGGGCCTCCCCGAGCTGTTCCCAAAAAGTTGGAGGCATACTGTACGATTGTCCAAAATGTTTTGGTATACTGAAGTATTAACGTTTCACTGACCCGAGCCCAACCCTGAGGAACGAGCATTATTACATTATCTCTCCACTTCCACTGCTGTGTGCAAAGTATCAAGACATGCTCTAAATAGTATTGGTGTGGAGGTCCTCACGCATACTCTTCTGAATTAGGAATTTCCATAAGTGCCATGAAACTTTGTGGAAATCCTTCCCAAAAGAGTGGAAGTTAGTTACAGCTGTAAAGGGGGGGACCAACTCTGTACTACAGTAATACCTACAGTATGGATTTAGAATGGTATGTCATTGAAGTTCCTGAGGATGTGATGGCAGGCATCCTAATACTTTTGTCTCTGTCTGTATAGTGTACTTTATCGTGACAAAATATTTTGTCAGTGTGGAAAAAATCAACTCTCAAATGTTTGTCATATCTCTCATTGCTTGCCTTGGCTGATTCGTCTGAGTTTGGATACTAGAGAGCGCATAGGCAGCCATAGGAAGAGACAGTATTACCACAGCAATCTTCTGGGAGAGAGTGCATACATCTGAGGCCTCTGATGTAACTGTCACCACTGACACTGAAGAAGTGTGGAAGGAGTGAGACTGTGCAAGACCATCAAGAGAGGAGCAAGAAAATCCTCCTGTGTCTCCGGTATAAATTTAGCCTTCACTCTGGATCTCCATGTCTTCAGATGAGATGGAATACATGACAGGACAGAGGGGAATCTGGAACAGACCGGAAAAGAAAAAGTATTTTTGGGGGGGATATGAACAAGTTCAGTTCAATTAGGGAAGTTTGCAGGTTATGAGTCGACCCATATATACACACACAAGCGACATATATATAAAATATATATCATATAATTAATTTTACATTACTCTCTAAGGACATTCCTCTGAATGTCATAAAAGGTATTTTATTTAGGCCTTTTACGGCTGTTTGACTCTAGGATATTAGAGCGAGATATGGAGCAAAAGGCCATGGCAGTCATGTTGCCTTAGTGCACAGGAATCGCATCTTGCGAGTCAGATACTCTGGAGGAATGTCTTTGTCAGATCAAATTAGAGACTGTTGGCTCCTCCTGCCCTGCCTTTAACCTACAGTTAAAAAGCAAAAGAAAGAATGCAGGATGAGGAGAAAGAGAGGGAGAAAGAGGGAGCAGAGAATGGAAGGGAAACGAGTGAGGGAAAGAGACGTCACATTGCGGTGAGAGCTTGTTGTTCATTACCTCCACATCTTGAGGAATCGGAGTGGAGAGAATCTCCTTGATAAAACCTGGGCGGGGTGTCGCACCAATTTATTTGATGTTGCTTTGATAATGTCACCGACTTTTTCAAGTTACCCCTTTCATCCTAAGAGATAGTGAGCCCACCCAGGTGTAGGTGTGTGTGTGTGTGTGTGTGTGTGTGTGTGTGTGTGAAGGAGGGAGAGAGAGCGTGTGTGTGTGTGTGTGTGTGTGTGTGTGTGTGTGTGTGTGTGTGTCTGTGTGTGTATGTGTATCCGTGTACGTGTGTGTCTGTGTGTCTTTCAAAAGCCCTCTGTCTAAGATTAGCAAGGAGAAGACAGGTGCAGAAAAAAAGGTTCAGGTAAGAATTTCTTAGCATTCTGCCCAGTCCTTGAATCTCACAAACACTGAACACTCGGTGAAATCCTCGGTGAAACAAATAAAAAACGTCAAGACAATCTCATGTCCATTGAAAGTGCCCTCGACCTGGGCATGGATATAGGTACACGGATATTTCCATGACGTACTGCATTGTAACATGGATGCCTGTTACATCCCCTACATGCTTTTTCCATCTAGGCAGGACATATAAATCATGTGCAGAACACAGTATGCACATTATATATACATCAATAATGCAACTGGACATATGCAATCCTACGCAGGGATGACAGTGACCTATCAAATAAGGGTCATCCATGCATATGTTCAGATCAATATTTCACATTCAAAAACAAGCTTTTCAGCATACTAACCCATTCCAGATTTTTCAAAATCATCCTCGACCTCAAGTTCTCTCTTTTAGGCTATAGGAAATAGAGAATGTGACAACCGCAATTTCTTCATCTGACCCGGGTCTGCAACAGATCTGCGGAGAGTTATAAACGTAATAAAAGCAATTTTCTTTTCAACAATGGCCCCTGCGAACCTGCCAGAGCAGCACTGCAGCTTTCCAAGCAAAAACTGAGTGTGCCTCCTGGTTCTTAGCCATGGCCAATAAACTCGGGCTGACCACACCCGCACTCAATTACCCCGGGCTGGAGACAGTTTAGGGAGGACCCAGGGAACCTGGTTCAGTAGTAAATGCCTTTTATATGGAGGAGAATGTGAATTCTGGCCATTTCTGTGCAGAGGTTATAGTATGGTGTTGGGTATTGTTCATTAAGTACAGCTCAGTCCATGTGTGCGCACACAAACCAACAGAGGCTAAATAACACACACACACACACACACACACACACACACACACACACACACACACACACACACACACACACACACACACATTCACAAATAGATGGTCTGTGACAGACCTATTCACCAGATCACAGAACACCCTGTGCTCGCACTTCGTGCCCTTCGATGTTTCAGTGTTATGTTCTTGATTGATGTTTCTCTTAATCGATGTTTCAAACGTCTGCCACCATGGCCTTTCTTTTCCACTTGTACTTTCTGCCACTCATACACCAGCTCTCTCTTTCTCTTTCTATCTGTCTCTCTCTCTTTGTCTCTCTCTCTCTCTCTCTCTCTCTCTCTCTCTCTCTCTCTCTCATCCCCTCCATTAATTGTCGTCACACTAATTCAATCGTCCGCAGTGCCGTCATTCAGCACTCAGGCTGTATATTTAGCCCGCGCCGTAACAAGCCTTTTACAGTTAATAGCCGAACAATTGGTAATAAGGCCAAATTGGCCTCATGTGTGGAGAGGGATTGTGACTATGTGGCTTTGTTCGCTGATTTTAGCTAATGCAATAACAGTCTGCCATGCTGCAGCGTCACCACCCCATCACTGGAGACGTTGTCGGGTCCGTGGGCACATGTGGTAGAAGAGTTAGCAAGTTCGAAGAGTTAGCCGTCAAAGTTTGATTGTACCTCGTAAGTTTCTTCTCTCGTATGTATTTTTCCGCACAGGTATTTTTGTTTTCGTTACGGCTTGAGGTTACACTTAATTGCGGTGAGAGAGAGCAAGAAGGGGAAAGAAAATAATAACGGAATAAAAGATTAATGTTGTCATTACTGTAAGCTTTGCCTCATTAAAGCGTCGACGCTGATGCATACCATCCCGGCTTTTTTGCTAATTAAGTCATAATTATTTTTGATTGCTCGCTTTCAATTAGACTAACAACGTGGCAGCGTGCCACACACTAACACACCATGCCGCAGCCTGGCACGTAGCACGTATGATGCCCGTATGCACACACACACCAAAAGACCTGCACCAACAGCAGCAAATCACAACAACAACAACCAGTCGGCAAAGAGACAAGCAATTCATACAAATGACAGTCAGCACGAAGAGAGGAGGGAGAGATGATGAGAAAGAGAGAAAAAACAACAGACAAAACGTGTGAAAGAAGGAGAGAGAGAGAGAGAGAGAGAGTGTGTGTGTGTGTGTGTGTGTGTGTGCGCGCGCGCAGAGTGAAGACAGTGAAAAACAGCAAAGGAGATGTGGGAGACAGCAAACGCCCGTTTCCCCTGATGCTCATTATCACACTTGTTATGGGCTGCTTTTGTTTTTGTCACATTATTCCACTGGCTGCATCACACACTGGAGTGACCTTGAGTTTCCGCACGCCATCTATATGGCATAAAACAAGTTATTACTATTTATTATATTCATAGGGCAGAATGGCAGCGTGTCACAAAGTATAGCTGCAGAAAATATTGTACCAATAAGAATAAGAAACTGTACAAGGAAGAAGAAGGCATGATTTATGTAAGATAGGACAAAGACTCTGCTCAAAACTGACTGTGGCTGACAGTCGCATCTGACAGCGCAGTGATGCATGTTGCGTCACCCACCTCATAGGCATTCTGGTGGCAGTTTACAGCTTTTAACTCGGATAAATGCTGCTCACAGCAGCTAAGCCGTCATCCAATGGCTGAGTAGGACTTCAGCACTACCCTGCACTATTCAGGTTGCAGTTGACCAATCAAGGCACCCAGGCCTTAAAGCAACACAATGCAAGAATTGGTGCTAGTATTTAGCTTGTTTTCGTCACTTTTCAACATACTGTGTAACACTCACAACATTTATGCTTAATGTTCTATGAATGTCTATCAGACTGTACTAAATGTTGGACAATAGTGCTAAAGGGGAACCCAGAGAACCAGGGAAAAGGCAGAGAGGGTTAAAGCGGAGCGAGAGGCGCAAATGCTCGAACATTTCTGCGTTCTGTTTTTGCAAAGGTGAGGGGGGGACGAAATCCCCCTTTAAGCAGACCTAGAGAGTGACGTTACATTCGAACTAAACTGCTTGCCAATCTGACAGAGATCGATATCCCACTATGACGACTTTGCGACACGCCTCTTTAAGCAGACAGGAACTGTTCGACTTTTGCTTCCATATAATAGAGATGCATTATGTTGCTCTATCTTGTCAGTATAATGAAGGATCTTTGGAAAAGGTATACGGTACACTGTATCCCTGCACAGCACAACACAGTTGCGTAGTGCATCACCAGACGGCCTGGGCATGCAGCGGCAAAGGACAGCGGCGCCACTCTGTCTATCAGAATCCTCTTTTACAAAAACGAATCAGCCGCTGTTATTTTAAGGTAAGCGCAATTGTGTTTGCTTTAAGCAGCCCGAATCCCTGCAATATCTCACACACATAATTTGCCTGCTCCCACCGTACCGTATGCAAAGCTGCCCATGGGGTGGCCACGGGCGGCTGACGGAGGTGCGGGTGGTGTGGAGGCGGGCGGGGGCCGGCAGGGTGGAGCGCTCCAAGATGGCGGTGCAGGGGGGGGGGGCCCCCGGGGCTGTGAATGCGGCTCATTGTTAGCGGTGGGACGGGCACAGATGTGCCACGGACAGGGGGAAGGCAGGAATTTCACGCTCCGTGACACTATCTCCGAATCTCCACATGCAGCTGCTCTCTCTTCGGCTCGTACATCACATCGCACACACACGCACACACACACACACACACACACACACACACACACACACACAGTCAGTGTGTGCTCATACACACACATATATACACACACACACACACACACACACACACACACACACACGCAGTGTGTGCTCATACACACACATATACACATACACACACACACATGCGTATGGACACACACGCACACACAGTGCACGCACATACACACACACACACACACACATGGACACATACAGTACACACATACGTACACATGCACACACACACACACACACACACACACGTACACATGCACACACACACACACACACACACACACACGTACAAACCCACACACACGTTCACATACACAAGGACACACTCACGACACACACACACAAACATGTACCCATGCATACGCACACACACACACGTACACAGAGAGGACAAGAGAGAGATAGCCCTTCTATGTCCGTATGTCTATGTGTGTGTGTGTGTGTGTGTGTGTGTGTGTGTGTGAGTATTCATGTGTGTGTGTGAGAGCGAGAGACAGCTATATAACATCGAACATCTGGCGATGTCACCAGTCTATGCAAAATATCCCTCTGCTTGACATTCACTGACATGCCAGTGTTGTGCAGCACACAATAGCGCAGAGCAGACTACTGTCAAAACAAGATCCGGAACCTTTCCGGCTGAAGCCATGTGCCAGACGAGGTCCCTCTTGCCAGATTGTATTCAGCACTGCGTCAGATTCATTCCCCTCTCTCTCTCTCTCTCTCTCTCTCTCTCTCTCTCTCTCTCTCTCTCTCTCTCTCTCTCTCCACAAGACGGCTGACCCCAGATCAGTCGAGATCAGGACCAAAATCCCGTCCCTGAGTCACTTGCTGTCATGATTTCCGTAGCCTGTGCATGTCCCTGTCTCTTGCGCCCTGTCTTGGTGGCACATCTTGCATTTGTTATGTTATCTCTGCTCAAACAGTGTGTGGACCAGAGCCAGGTCAGAGCATGATCGGGTCCAGAGATGGCTATCTGGGAAACCTTTATCAAGGTTAACTTGAATATGAGCTCACTGATGCATGGCATACCGGATCTTGTTGTCTCTCTTGTATGTGTGTGTGTGTGTGTGTGTGTGTGTGTGTTTTTGTGCGTGCATGTGTGTTTGTGTGTGTGAGAGTGTGTTACTTTTTTTACTGTCTCGTCTATTATTAAACTGTGAGATGAAATCGGAGCCCATTTGTTTGTTCTTTGTGTGTGTTCCTTTGTCTGGAATGTTCTTTATCTGTCCCCAAAACTTTCTCTCCCAGGAGAGACGCCTGCCTCGAGACTTCGGTTCTCCCTGTCCTCACACTCCAATCATGTTTTATTACCTCCACCAAGGAGCTGATGTTTTCAGATCTATCACCCTGTTTACGTATCTATGTTTGTTTATGTGTCCGATTGAGTAACAACCACTGGTCTGATTTTCATGAAAGTTGGTGGAAAGGTGTCTCCTGGGCCAAGGAGCCATTCAATTCTATAGTGGAGTGGTACAATATTTTTTCCTTGGTGGAGGTCTGTGCTTTCCGGAGTGCTCTTCTGGTTTAATGAAATGTATTTGTTTGCTCTAACTCCAAGCACTAGTTTTAAGTTTTTATCTGTAACAGAACACAATGCTTTCCCTTACCTGAGGACTCTGTTATCGGTGTCCACCAGACCTAGCTCAGTCCAGAACATTCTGATCCCATACCTTACCCCCCCCCCACCCCATCTCCCCGAGCTCCCACGTCCACATACCCCCCTAAGCTCTTCCCACCCCTCCACAATAATATACAGTATATAACAGAAAACTTTGTTCTGAGTGTCCTCAGAACAAAAAAACTCCACAGTCCACACAACCTATGGTGCACGTAGAGCTCCAGTCTGAGCTTTGATTCCAATAGATCACCTATTATGTTCTGTCCTGATGTTCTTCAGGGGAATTTGAATAGGGCAAACATCATTTCATACTGACACGTAGGTCGTCAGCCTCTCCCCGCAGAACATGTGCATCAACATGGGTCCGACTAGTCACCGTTTTCTAGGTAAGTTTTGAAACAACAAATGGGGCCTGTATCAGTAGGATCTAACTGGCTAAGCAAACAGTCGCATGGATTAGGCTAACTGTCTCTGGGTGTATTGATTAACCCTGTGCAAATATTGTGTGGGGGCCAGTTTGATTCGATTACATCATGGCAAAATTCGCTGGACTGAGGAGAGGGGGGTGATATGAGCGAAACACGTGTCTGTCTCCGGAGGCTGCTCACTTTGCACGCACACACGCCTGGGTGAGGGATTTACTGTACAGTGAGTCCCCCTCTCCCTCCTGTGTGTGTGTGTGTGTGTGTGTGTGTGTGTGTGTCTGTGCGTGAGAGAGTGGCTGTGCCCCCACCTGCTCTAAGACCACTTTAGCAGAGGTCCTGGTCACCTTGTCTTTCCGGAACGATCCACACAATCCAATCGAAACCCCGCTTCGACCCTGAGAGCCTGTTACCAGCCTAGCCTTTCACTGAGGCCCTTTCTGACTGCCACACACCGAGTTCAAATCCCCCTTTCACTTGAGCACACACACGCACTGTGCACACACTCTCATATTGATACATATACATGCAGACAATGTATTCACTTATCCATACCGAATGTGTCACCCTCACACACCCTCACATACACACACACACACACACACACACACACAGGGAGAGAGCGAGCAAGAGAGAGAGAAATAAACTTCCCCAAACATCTACTCACATATCACCTAGTCATTCTTACACACACACACACACACACACATGCATGCATGCATGCACACACACACACACACACACACACACACACACACACACACATATATACCATATTCCAGTGCACGCCTCATCCCGCACCACCACAGGTATGTGGCGAGGCCGCGCTCTGCCTTTACTGCGGATTTAATTAAAACGGAGCCCAGTGATAAGTCAGGGGGATTACACGCCATATTAAATCCCCTCCTTACCCTCACAGCCGCGTTGGCAGCCCGGGACCGCAGGCCGAGACGCACACACACGTGTGTGTGTGTGTGTGTGTGTGTGTGTGTGTGCGTGCCTGCATGTGTGTATGTGTTTATATGTGTGTGTATGTGTGTGTGAGTGTGTGTGTATCAGTGTGTGTGTGTGTGTGTGCGAGTGTGTGTGTATGAGTGTGTGAGAGTGAGTGTGTGGACTCGGATCTGCCACTATCTGTTTAATGATGAGGCTGAGCTGGGCTTGCTGGAGCTGATGGGTGTTGTCCAGGACGTGTGTTACATGGGGCTTAGGAGTCCCCTTTGACTCCACTAGAGCAGGATGGAGAGAACAAGACGGAGAGAGAGAGAGAGAGAGAGAGAGAGTGTGTGTGAGGGGCAACTAAAGAGGGAGAGCAAGACTATGAAATGAAAAACAGAAATGTGTGTGTGTATGTTACTGTGTGAGGGTGTCTGAGATGAGAGGAATAAGATGCCTTGAGAGAGAGAGAGAGAGAAAAGAGAGGATAGAGAGAGCTTGAGTAGATGAGAGAAAAAAGGGAGAAATGGAGAGCGTTAGAGAGGAAGAGCATGAGGAAAAAAGTGAGAGATAGAGCTGGAAGGAAAAGACACAGAGTAATGAGTAGAATAAGAGAGAGGAGGATAGAGAGAGAGAGAGAGAGAGAGAGAGCGAGAGAGAGCGAGCGAGCGATGCGCTAACCCGTACTGCAGCAGCAGGGCTGGGGCTCCTGAAGAGCGGTGGAAATGAGTATGCTAGAGAGAGAGAGAGAGAGGAGGATAGAGAGAGAGAGAGAGAGAGAGAGAGAGAGAGCGGTGGAAATGAGTATGCGTTTGCCATGTAATCAGCTTAGCTGCAGCGGAGGAGCACGAGGGCACGAGGGCCCCTTACGTAAGCCTCTACTGAGGCCCTTTCATTTCACGCGCCCAGATACTCACCCTGATAGCACTCCTCCTCCTCCTCCTCCAGCCCCAGCTCCAGCCCCAGCCCCAGCTCCAGCCCCAACCCCAACCCCAGTCCCAGCCCCAGCCCCAGCTCCAGCCCCAGCCCCAGCTCCAGCCCCAACCCCAGCTCCAGCCCCAGTCCCAGCCCCAGCCCCAGCCCCAACCCCAGCTCCAGCTCCAGCACTCCTCCTCCAGCCCCAGCCCCAGCCCCAGCACTCCTCCTCCAGCCCCACATTCCCAGTCCTGCACAGATTTAATTACATACGGGCCCATCGGAGACATATCAACTCACCGTACATGTAAGAATGTACACGGATAACGTGTATATTTATGTAGCGTGTGTGTGAGGGCATGTGCCTCTGTGTGTGTGTGTGGGGGGTGGGGGGGTGGGGGGGGGGGGGTGAGTGCATGTGTGGATTGGAAGAATGTGAGTGCTGAGCACGTGTGAGTATGTGTGCGAACTGCAAACACATCTGTCTTTATGTCTGTGTGTGCACATGTAAGTGTGAAGGGGCTAATTTTTACGTG
>NC_085017.1:15953201-15968201 GCF_963854185.1 Sardina pilchardus
GTTTTGAGGAATGAAATGTTATTGACAGATTTACAAATTCCCACTCACTCACAGCAGAAGCAATTCAATTGCCTAGCATTTATGTGAGCATCACACTCTCTCTCTCTCTCTCTCTCTCTCTCTCTCTCTCTCTCTCTCTCTCTCTCTCTCAAACACACACACACACACTCTCTCTCTCAAACACTTCACACAGAGTCGACGATACACAAAGTGTTGATGCGTTTCCTGTCATAGGCAAATAGAGGAAAGCGTGTTGAAGATGAAAGGAAGAATTACGCTCAGGACGGGACGAGCTAAATCCCTGGGGAGGAGACGATGGAGAAATATCAAACGCCATCCAAAGAACGCTCCTTATTGAACACATCGCTCAAACGGCATATCATAACCTCCCGGTGAACCAGACAATAAAACCTCTTGATATGAACCTATTAAAACATCTCTCAGATACTCGCTGACATGTATCAGGGAAGTGGTATTACAACTCAGGCTTCAGCCTTTTGACTTTTAAACTCTCTAGTCTACAGACTCTGATAGATAGATACTTTATTGATCCCCAAGGGGAAATTTTCAATTTGAAAATTCAATTCAAAACTGGTCAAAAATCTTGCTAACAAGGCATTCAAAATCGTGTCAATATTAGTTTGACTTTTAAGGCACTGACTTGCTATGAATCAGTCACATTTTTTTGCGAAACAATATTCTGTCGCTAATAAAAGTCCTTCGAGTGCACTTACGCACTCTTAACAACAATAACGAGCAAATTAGCCATGCCGCCAGGGGAAGCTTCCATTGAGTCGATAAAGTCGAAAGGCTCGCCCTTCTTGCTGTGGCCTTACATGTCTGCAGATCTCCAGTCTCTCACTGACCTTGGTTTTAAGCATGAGAGGACCACAGCGACAAACAATGGCTCATTCAGAGCAGCCCTAATGACCAGCATGTGAAAGCTGGCCCCCGCTCTTATTACAAAAGGTGTGCTGAGGACCTCGCAGGCCCCGACGGCGGCATCGGGAAGATAAAGCCAATCTAGCATTGCGGTGAAACAGATACGGCTACGGGGAGAAGTCCCTAAAAGAAAGGTCAAGTTATTCAAAAAAAAAAAAAAAACCTCCTTCGGAAATCAGACAAAGCGGCCCCTCACGAAACGGGGTTGAGAGTCTGCTGTCAAAACAAAGGGTAGCAAACAAGAATGCAATCTCAAATGCATCAGCTGATGGATTGAGTTATCGTGTTTGTGAGGAGGACAAAGCAACAGCAATACACAAACCACATGCACAATTGTGGGGGGGAAACATGAAAAAGCATTTATTTTGAAATTAGTATAATTGTTCCCAGTGTGTAAACCTGTTTGATAATATGTTCATAATCATGGGCTTTGGGCTTTCATAACTTATTAAACCAGTGTGTGTGTCTGTGTTGTGTGTGTGTGTGTGTGTGTGTGTGTGTGTGTGTGTGTGTGTGTGTGTGTGTGTGTCTAATCTGGGTAGGCCAATGGGAAAAAAAGAAAATTGTTTGCAGTGCCACTTCTGAAGGACCTGCTCGTCTCCTGCTAAATAACACCACAAGAAAAACATATCTTGACTAGTATTTAGTTTAAAAAAAAAAAAAAAACAGAAGGCTCTCTCAAAGATTTCCAAAATGGCCACACGCTGGTGTGTTTGCATGATAAATGCAGCATTTCAAATGGATGTCACTAAAAATATCTTTCAATAAATCATTTACGGAGAACCTATTAGCATCTTCAGGAGACATGTGGTATCTCCACAGGCCACAGACCCCTCCAACAGCCAGTCGCTCAAGAAAAGTGCTTTTACGGGAAGAAAAGAAGGCCAACCAGTCAGGAGTTTTTACTTAAGCTTTTTCAAAAGAGACTTGGTGTCTCTCTAAATTTGTCTCGGCTGAAAATGTCATGTATCAGTGAGAGCAATCATTCCATTTCATGGCTTAACTTTGAAATGTATTTGCATGCGTGTGTTAACACTGAATTTGTTTGAATCATCTTTAAATTCTTAACACTATGGGCATACACTTACAGTCTTACAGTGGCCCATTCATATATGAACATACTGTATGCACAAAGCATATATCTACACACATGCACACACACACACACACACACACACACACACACACATGCCCGTAAGGGTTTGACTTACCCTCTACAGATTCAGCCAACTGTTAAACTCAAGCAGGTCCCTCTCTGTCAGCCTTGATCAACCATCCTCAAAGCATTCTCGCTCCCTTTCTCTCTCTACATGAGTGCGTGTGGACGAGAGAGAGAGAGATAAATAGATATAGATAGATAGAGAGACAGAGAGAGAGAGAGCAAGTGTGTGTGTGTGTGTGTGTGTGTGTGAGAGAGAGAGAGAGAGAGCAAGTGTGTGTGTGTGTGTGTGTATGAGAGAGAGAGAGAGAGAGCAAGTATGTGTGTGTGTGTGTGTGTGTGTGAGAGAGAGAGAGAGAGAGAGAGAGAGAGAGAGAGAGAGAGAGAGAGACAGTGCATGTGCTGCCTATTCATATTCCTTTAGACAAATACACTGTATTGGAAGGCAATGGAGAGTTGTGCAGTGCCATTATCCGACTGAAGGAGGATAGTTTGAGACATCCTGCTATCTCGTTTGCTCTGAGCAAGTCACAGTAGTTTTCCACCAACGCTGCTCTCTGAAACTCATTACAACAATGAAGCTCTTATTAGGTCTCACTTTTGGCACCACACCGGGAGTGTGACAATTTCTTCACAAATTTACCACAGCAGCACCATGGCTAATCAGTGTCATTCAACACGACACAAAATATTTGGACCACAAATAGCTTCCCTCTATTGCGAAGTGGCTCTACCTTATACAGTACGTGGAAAGTGTACTTGGATATATTTTAGGTTGGTGTACTTCATTTCACATGAAGACAGGAACCTCTAGAGTTGATGATACGCAAGGTAACTTTCCGAGTGATGTCACTAGGCAGAGTTCCTGTGTGGTTCTGGCGCATCTCCATTGAGATTGGGCAAGACGTTTTTTTCAGCATAACATTAATCTTCAGTAACAGTAATCTTCAGATTGTCATGATTATCCAATCTGAACACATGAAACTGGTTATGCAGTTGCCCTGAAACATTGCTAAAAACGTTGCCCTGAGTTGCACCTTGATTGACATGATTGCAGCCAAACAGATACATTGCTAATCTTTCGACTGACACAGCCCATTCTAACCACACCTCACCTGTACCATTTCAAGCAAACCTAGTGAAAAACCATCTACTTTGGCATCTGTTAATGACTAAGACTGAGTGAGGTTGATTTAAAATAACTTATATTTAGAATATCCACTGACATTCAGAAAACTGCTATAGTGCTTTAATACAAATCAAATACTAAATTGATAATTTATTGAAATACCGTGGGAAATGACTTAAACAGTGCATTGATGTAATATAATTCATTAGAGTCTGTCAACAGAATAGAATCAGAGATAGAGGAGGAGAGGACAGATAGAGAGAAAAGATAGTGAGAGAGGAGAGAGAAAGAGACAGATGAATGGGGAATACTGATGAAAGGAATGCCTCAGGTCTCACTTTGTTGAGATAACAAAGTGGCACCATGGTGACATGCCATCACCGATGGCAACCCTGACCCACCCCCTCTGATTCCGCCTCCCCACCCCCCCAAGCCCTCTTTACCGCCCCCCTTTCCCTTCCTCCCCTTTCCCACAGTTCTGCAGGGCTTTTATTCTTTTCTTTTTTTCCCCTGCCATTCCCCTCCGCTTCACTTGTCCCTGCCTCTATTTTTCTTTATCATTTCCCCTTGACTGCAACCTGCAGCGCCATCACGCATCCCAGTCGCGCAGGTGACAAGGCTGGGGGAGCCGCACGCCTAGTTTGACGGCGACGGCGACGTGCTCCATATCCCACCGATGCGCCGGGTGAACGAGCGAACGAGCGAACGAGCAGACGAGCGAGCAAACACGTCTCACCCGCTGCTCTTGAGGAGTCACACAGGCGCGGCACAATCATGGCACACTTCAAAGAGAATTCATTAAAAAGCTTGCCTTTGGGACCTCAGTCGACCCCCCACTGCCCCTCCCTTACACACACACACACACACACACACATGCACACATGAACAAACACACACACACACACACACACACACACACACACACACACACACACACACACACACACACACACACACACACACACACACACACACACACACACACATTCAGCAAGCTCAGTGAAGTGACAGCAGGTAAAAGAGGGAAAGATACACAGAGAGGTGGATAGAGACTGGGGCCAGAGGGCAAGAATGTGAGGAGAAAAGAATGAAAGCGAGAGCAGGAGAGAAGAGAAAGAGAGAGAAAGAGAGAGAGAGAGAGATCAGACAAAACATAGCAAACAAAAAAGGGAGATCCTTTGAGCAATGTCCACCTACCCGGGCTATTATCCATCATTCAGAGTGGCTAATGTTTTGCTTCAGCTTTCAACATTGCTCAGCTGGGCTAGACTTGGGGTTAGAGAGGTGAAGAGAGGGAAAGAAAGAGAAAAAAGAGAGAGAGAGAGGGAAAGATAGAGATAGAGGGAGATGAGGAAAATAGAGTGAAAAGGGAGAGGGAAAGAGAGTAAGTAACAAACATAGGAACAGTATACATTATTTAGATGTGCCTGCTACACTCTGTGAGTGAGGATGGCTGAAGGAATGTCTTTGACTTTCAAGAGGAAGGCCCAAACTGAGCTTTGCATGGGGGGGGGGGGGGTTCTACTGCAAAGCCCTCTATCACTCATTCTGCGCAGCAGCCATTTTTTTTTCCACAATGTCCTTATAACAGGAATGTATTGGCTGGTGTTTATTTTTGTCTGCTAGAGTGGAATCAATGTTATTTTTACATAGTCGAAAGTCCATGTTCATGGGCTTAAGCAAATAGGCTTTTTCAGGGCACTTTGGACAGACCCCATCTGTGAGCTGCATGTACTGTACAGTACATCTGTGAATTAGCAGTTCAGACTCAGCACCCGATGTTAGTTTTCAGTGGTCAGACGGGACCATAGAAAACACCTGATACAAATCTTTTTTCAGGTATGCAACACACACACACACACACACACACACACACACACACACACACACACATACACACACACACACACACACACACACACACACACACACACACACACACACACACACACACACACACACAAATCTGTCCCAAACCGTCACCAACAAAGATAATCATCAGATTGTTTGTGTTTCAATCTATGAACAAAAGAGAGAAAGAGGGTCTGACACTCGGTGGAATGACACCCACATTAAAAGGGATGAAAGGCCACCCAAGGGAGTTCAATTATGTCTCTACAAAGGTAATCAAGATGAGACAGAGTCTCCGTGCTGTTTGATTGTGACATGTTGACAGGGCCATCAGCCTCGACAAAAGCTCCCACTGACGGAGGCAAATGACTCACAGTTGACTACATAAACGAAGCCTATTGTCAGCAAATGATAATATGGCCATTTGTTCATTGGAGGCGAAAAAAAACACACTAGTTGCCGGGAATGAAAATGTGGTGGGGAAAAAAAAAAGTCAATGTGTCTCTTGATTGTCTTGTGAAATTGCTGAAAGAGAAGGGATCCTGAGGCATTTTTGTTTTCCGCTGAAAATATCCACCAAGAAAGGATGAGAAAAGAGCCCCCACTGGCTAAATCTTCATACTTTCCTCGACTCTTTTGTGTTCGGCGCAGAACTGTCGGGGAGTTATTTCTTATCAGCCATTAATGGAGGTGCTGTGTAGGCTGGTACACAGCAGTGAGTCTGCATATCACGTAGAAGAAGGCCCTTACTGTTTTTCAAAAAAGTCTGACAAGCTGAGCTTTTTTAAAATAGGCTATACAGTTGTATTATCTAGTGGAACTGCTTCCTGAATACCAATCGTCTGACACAAAAGCAAAACATTACATATGCTGTTTGTTGAAAAGACATCTTTTGTATTGTCCTCTTCATTGCCCCTTTAAACAGGCACAGCCCAAAAGAGTACTCTTCACAGTTAAACAGACAGAAGGAAATACATATCAACCCTGTGGTTCCTTTTACGGAGTATTCTCCGAGTTCCCGGTTCAAAATTCATTCCATGCTCTCGATGGAGGGCCACGCTTAATTAAAACGTGATTATTATAAATGGTCCCATCAGAAGACTTTAATCACAACAAACTTTCATTTACGAAGAGGTCTCTGCGACGCTCCTGAGGTTGAAATTAAACGGCGCTATCGTGTCACACTGCGCCAGTGTCGAGCGGTGTGGAGCTTAGCTTGCCAGGAATCATTCCCAAATCCCATCAAGAGGAGCCAAGGTGGCGTTCATTGGCATTCCGAAGCGTTGGATGTTTAATTACGAGTCGACGTGATTAAGTGCCAAATTGAGAGGCATGTCATTTTTATAAATTGAATTCTGTTTGACTGAGAGTGAGAGATATTACCTCTCATTTGAGTCGTTTCCTCCCAACTCACTTTCTGATTGTTGCTGGTACTCTTAGGAAAATCATATTGACTTAAGAGCTGCCACCCAGGCTCATAATAAAATGGGCAGGAGGTTTCAAGTGGGGTATGGATTTGGGTCACAGAGCGAAGGAATAAGCTATCCAGACATTTTGCTAAACATTTACACTTTAGCCGTGCTGAATTTAAACAGAAGGACTCATACTTTGCCACTGATGACATCCAACAGAGGGCATTCATTAGAGTTAGGCTAATTATATTGAATTCAAAGCAAATTAAAGCGTGTTTAACACAAATGCAACTTCAGCAATGTTGCCTCAATTACAAACAGGCTTAATTGCCAGCAACATTTTTGGTTAAATAAAGCATGCATTCATCCTAAACAGTGCGCTGTTGATCTAGTCAAACTCTATTATTTCTAAATCAAAGCAAGCAGTGCTTAACAGTGAACAGGCCCTGTTGAAAACAATAACGGGGGACATGTGCATACACAAATCAGGCCCATAAAGGAAGCCAGCTGCTGTTATTTATGAGGACTAATATGTTCAGATGCTCTCATCATAAAACGCTCTTTCTTTCATTTTTCAAGCCTGTTTTTTTTTTTTTTAAGAAAGAAAGAAAAAAAAGAAAAGAAAAGGAAAAGGTACAGTATATGGCAAAAACCACACAACATCACTCACCCGTCCATGCAATTTGCATGGCTTGGCAGAGAGAAGAGGAAATGCCCATCACCACCACCTCCACCACCACCACCACCTCCGATTCCTCTCCTGCACCTCCCACGGGTACCAATTATTCTGGCACGGAGCCATTTTGCGGGGGCAGATGTTGTCTCCTCCGCCTGTCAAAACCCTAATCCAGAAGAGCGGAGAGGCACCGGCACAAACTAACAGTTCTCTCTAGAATCACTCTCCCCTTCCCCTTCCCCACCACCACCATCACCACCACCCGCCACGGCCAGCTTGCTGTTAGCAAAAACGACAGGAGGCGTGAATATGGAATCAACACTCTCTCCCTTTGTAGCCGCACATCTGCACGGTGCCATGGAGCGCCAGCTAGAGCCTTGACCTCTGAGTGCCCTTGAGACGGAAGGTAAGGTAAGGGCCTGCCGAGGGCCGGTGGGTTTCGCGTGGTACTGTAGAGAACCTGCCTGTGTGCGCTTGGTCGAGTGAGGTGCAATGAACCTGTTTGGTCTCCGGGGCACTGACATTTCCTCAGCCGAAAGGGAAGGGAGACAGCCCATGCCATGCCATGCCTGGGCAGATTCTTTGCCAGAGTTTGTGGGAAGTTTTGACAAGTGACAGGTCTTGTTATCGGAGGCAGGCAATGCAGAATGTGCTGTTGGCTGCTAAGGGCCTATGTGGTTTTGATGAGTTCAGCAATGTATGACATAGCTTTCCACCTATCACCATTATGGAGTTATCCATGCCATTGCACTGGGTCAAATCAATGATGCCATTTTTTTCCACCATTTCTTTTTGTCCATACAGTAAGCGTGATTCACACATTTTACAACTATCCAGCTAACTCAGAAAACTCTAAAAAACTAAATAAATGCTCCCTTTTCTGTATCATTATATTCATGTCAGACGTCATAACGACATTAACATGAGAATCAGCCTGGTTGAACACAAAAATACAACCAAGAAGAGTTTAAAGAAGGCACTGGGCGTTCTCTCATGAGAGAGAAATAGTTGGTTAAAGATGTCGTGCATGTGGGTAGAGTTGACCAGCAGGCACACGTGTGCTCGGGATTTGAGCGAGCCAGGCCACGACCATCCGTTCTGGCCGCGGCCTCTGCCTCCAGTCATGTGCCGTTATGAAGCCTGACAGCGTGTTTACTTTGGCGGCCATTTTGCTCGGAAGTTTCTGCATGGTTTGGCGCTGACTAACAGACCAAAGGTTGGCCTCTTTATTGAATTAGCTCAGTCTCTGAGAGGAGAAGTCCCCCAATGGCTTTTGTTCCACAGATGCCTCCACAGCTTGTGCCCGTACACACCCGCATCCAAAGCATCATGCTATGGATAAGAGGGGAGGGGGCATATATTAAAGTCATGGGCACATACTGACCCCAATCCTGCCCCACACACAGTGCACACAAACACAAACACACACACAGACACACACACACAAACCAAACACTCCGAGCCCCTGATATAAACACAATACGCACAGCAGTGCCCCGTCACACTGGGGTAGGAGAAAAGGGGGGAGAGGTTATAAATTCAGGGGCTGACCAGACCCAGACGGACAAACAAGTGGAGTGGCCGTGGTCCAGACACACACACACACACACACACACACACACACACACACACACACACATCACAGAGGGCCCCTTCATCTCTCGTGCGTCTGCTGGGATTCTCACAGTCTGGGACCCCCTCGCTTGGGAGATGCCCCCCCCCCCCCTGAAGGCAGACGCTCGAAACTGTCACAACACACACAGGCAAACACACAGCTGACCGCTCCGCAGGCCGAAAACACGCCTGAACATCTGCCACAGTGCCGAATGGGAGGACAAGTTGACCTCTTCCCCCTGTTAAACGCAAAACAGAAGCCTGCCCTCTTCTCAGCCCATTGAAGTATCCCTCAAGGTCTATGGGGTGATGACTTGCTTTAGTATGTTGAATGATAAAAATAAAAATGATCGCAATAATTGGGGTGATATTGTTTCTAGTTGATTTGTTGCACCATTTATTATTTTAGTGGCGAAGATGACTCTCGGCTTTCAGTGTTAGTGCTCTTCCATTACGCTAATCTCAATCCGCAAACATGCTCAGATTAGTGACTGATACGATAATCTCAACTCGCAACCCATTTAGATTAGCGGACACAAAGATAATCTGAAAACCAGAGCCAGATCCGATGTGTGTAAGTACTTGTGATGTCAGTTTGATGCTAAAGACGAAACAGCCTGTATCCTTTAAAGACACTTATGGTAACCAACTTCCTGAGTATCTATTACTTAAAGAGCTGGGAGTAGATATTAAAGTGACATAGGATACGATGGCAGAAACAAAATGCACAGAGAACGGTCAATATTAGGCCATTCATTTATACAGGTAGGTGTTCCCCTGCTTTGCTCTAGGCATGCAGCACCTCCACCGGTGCCTTGTTCGCTAGCTACAGGTTAGCGAACAAGGCAACGGTGGAGGTGCTTTAGATATTAAAGTGACATAGGATACGATGGCAGAAACAAAATGCACAGAGAACGGTCAATATTAGGCCACAATGTTTATTTCAGTAGTGTTGTTTACAACTCATAGGTACAATACTGCTTGCTTCTTTTGTAAGACTAAAAAAAAGTTACCATTACAGTCATTGGTGCTTACAGAATTCCATCCACATCCTCTTATCTGATGATCGTACCGTCTCAAGCCATGACAAGAACAAGCACATTTCCAAATGGTAGGCACTTTGTTGTTGTTTAAAACATTTGTGAATATACATTTATATATATTTATATATAGATTTTTTTTTTCATATACGAATAAGCAATTGGACTCAACGGTCAGGTCTCTAGTAACAATAAAAAAAATCTAATGGCTAAGAGACAAAAAAAAAAAAAAAATCTAAAAAGAAACCATCTGAATGTGGCCGAGTTAAGTGTACTTATGTGGTGGTTTAGAGAATACTGAGGGTCTTTGGGTTTTGCTTGCCATGGTTTCAGCAGCCCCTCTCAGCATATGTGAGACTGATGGGAACTGGAAGGTGGCAGAGAAGCTAGCAGGGACATGGCAGCTGCAAGAAAACTGCGAGATGGGAATGAAATGAGAGAGAGAGAGGCGCTATGAGAAAAAAAGAGTTGGTAACATGGAGGAGAGGAAAAGTACAGGGCAAGAAGGAAAAAGGTTAGGTGGGGTAAAAGTGCAAACTCTAAATTACAAAGCTCAACAGTTTTCAAAGGCAACTTCACAACCTGCTGTGCTAATAAGTTTCCGTGCAGAGAATTTGCCTACCTGCAGGTCCATGCATGGAAACGCAGAACAATAGACAGTGTAGTTGTGGGTTAACTACTGGCCAGCCCTACAGGGCTTGGGTTGAGCACCATGTTGTCAGCACTGGTATGTCAACAACAGTGTCTGTGACAGGACTACTATTACGAGAGCCCGACCAAAACAAAGAGTAGAGGACCCAAGTTCCTCTCTCTCAGAGTGCTCCAGAAGCTTTAGCCCAGTTAAGAGGTGGGTGTGAGGGGGGCTGTCTGGATGCGAAGTGCCCCCTCTGCACGCGGTAGTTTCAGCAAAGACAGCTGTGTCACAGCTGATCAGCATAATCATCATCAACAACACCACCACCACCACCCTGGTTACACAGAGAACTGAGATTGAGGCAAGGTGGGGACACAGGGAAATGTGGGGACATTCTACTAAACTGGCCTCGGTCCAATCAGATTCCACTCAGAGGTCGAGAGAGGGAGGGAGATGGTGGGAGAGAGGGGGGGAGGGAGAGAGAGGACATTAAGGGCTGAGTGATGATAGCAAAAAAGAAAGGATGAAGAGGAAACGTGTGAAGGGAGGGAGGCATTCATTATGGGCCACTTCTTTAGCAAAAAAAAGAAAAGAATAACATAAAGAGACAAAAAAAATGCCCCTCCCAAGACACGCTACTCTACAGAGACCGATTAGGAGAGTGTCCACAAGTACCGTATGATAATCAACTTAAATTAAATAATTAAATACACCATTGGGATACTCTTAGGAAGGACCTGTCCACTCCCCTTGAGCATACCATTGTTTCTCATCACTGAGAACTGATGACCGTTTGATGAACGTATATGCTGCCAAATGTTTTGACCTAAAGCTATATTTGAACAAAACAATAATAAATTCAGCGAAAGCCTCACTGGAAGCTTAGAATGGTTGTGAAATGCAGTAATGAGAGAGAAATGAGAAACAGAAGACGAAATAAAATAATAAACATTGTACGCCAGAGGGAGGGACATTTACATTTTGACTGTTAGTTAATTATGAAAACAGAAAAAAGCTTCATGGAATCTACAGAAAGGCATTCTTTTAAAATATCTGAGAGAAAAAAAAAGATAAATTAATGAAATATACCTTTTTTTTTAAGAAGATCAACTTTAGACATGCTAGGACAAAAGAGGAAAAAAAGAAACGAAAAAGAAAAACAGAATTGATACAGGACAATTATATTCAATTATTTTCACGTTTAAATTTTTTTTCTTTACAAATACATACTGCTACAGTTAAAAAGTAGTCAGTGACTAGTACCAGCTCCTTCGACAGAAGACAGATGCAAATCGTGTTTTCTGGCCTGTACAGATTGCGATGCTGTGTTTTCTTTTCAGCCATTTTTCAAACAAGACACAAAATAAGGTTTAAATACACACAGATTTTGCTGTAAAATAAGCATTGCTTGGCTCCTCATCATTTTCTTAAAAAAAAGAAGAGACAGAGAAAGAAAGAAGAGGTCTTAATTACAATTCTCTACTGAAAAGCTCTCCAATGTGTTCTGGCTTTTTGACTTGTGTTTTTGTTTGGGTCTTCCTTGTTTTCGCTTCATGGTGGTGGTCGTTGAACAGAAACCACCACCTCCCACTGTGAAGTGTTGCTTTCTGGAAGGGTAGGGGGTGCTCCAAAGGAGAGGGAAAGGAGGGGTGTGTGGGGGGTGGGGAGTCGTGGGATAACTGTCGGGAGGTCTACGCATAAAACTCCTTGGTGGGGGCCTTCTGGTAGGCTGCTCCGGATGGCTTCCTCTCTCCGAGATCGTAGCTGCCTTCGTCCTTCTTCCTCATGCGGTACACCAGGAGGAGGATGAGGAAGATGGCAAAGAGGAAACCGATGACTCCGCCAGCAATGACCGCTGTAGAAACAGAGCAAAAGAAAACCGTTAGGGGTCTTTCAACAGCCATGTGGGAAACATACTTCACACTCGATGCTACTTCCCCTCAAAGATACTCTTCTTCAGGTCCATTGACCAAAGGTCACTTCCTTATCAGCCTCTTCCTAAAGTAGCCAGCATAAGGCAACTGGAGCCACATCAAAAGAACATAAATGTGGCCCTTTCCCTCGAGTGCATGTTAGGTCGATAATATGCTTCTTGCCAGCTGTGGCAATGGTGTCGATAAGCTGCCCCCCCGCCCACCCCCCCCCCCCCCCTTCCGTACCCCTTATTTGGCTGTTTTCTTGACAAAACAGGCGAGCATTACAAAAACAGATGCAAACTGAGAGGTGAACTTTTCACCATCCCAGCGAGGAGGGGAAAAGCAGTTTATGTAGAACGACTCAATAAAACATGAGTAGAGCTGTGGGGGGGGGAGTGGGGAGTGGGGGGAGAGAGAGACGAGTGGGGAAAGAAGTCCCCAGAGACGTTATTACTATCATTATGTTTATTGGCTTGAAAGGCTCTGAGCCGCTTTGCTTGCGTGAGCGAGGCGCGCTACTGTGCTTGGGCCAGTGCAGACTTGCGGCCGTTCTCTCTGTCCTGCACAGCGGTTACGGGAGGCTGCCTGTGATTTGGTAACACCCCCACACCGCAGGGGCATAAACAATCCCATCTGTTTGCACTTGTGGAGGCTCTTCTCTTCTGTACTTTTATTAGTGGGGAGGCTTGCAAGGTGCAAGCAAGCCTCGCGCCTCTCTCTTTGCGCCGTCTCGGTGAGGCTGTGAGGCACAAACTTCCCGTATTTCCACAATGTGCCCATGTGGAAAGAATAGACTCTGGTTGAAGAGCCTGAATGTGTTTTGAAACAGATTCCCTCCTGTGACTCATAATATTTTGATGCTTACAAGACACAGCAAATTAAACATTCTGCACTATTCAAATAAAACAAAAAAAATTCACTATAACAAAAAATCCCACAGTGCTGCTCTAGATGGCACAAGAAGCATTTAAGGGATATGTGTACTGTAGTGTCTGCTGCAACAATTAGCTTCCACTCTTTTTTTAAAAGTATATTCTATGGGCTTTTCATGCCTTTAATGATAGAGACAGTGGAGAATCGACAGGAAGCGGATGGGAGAGAGAGCAGGGGCGGGATCCGGAAAGGACCACGGGGCGGGAATCGAACCCGGGTCATCGGCGTACGGTGCAGGTGCCCCAGCCAGTTGCGCCACAGCTGGGGCCTAGCTTCCACTCTTAATCTAATCAATGGAACTGGCTACACTAGACGTGATCGTGGCACATAAATTCGGAAAAATTAGACCCGTCAATTCATGTGGTGTCAGAGTACATCAAAGCGCCATAAGTTAGCAATGAGTTATGAAGGTATGACGAAATAGTCGGAAAGCAGAGAGAAGAATGGGCCAAGCTTCATGGGAAGGAGGCACCACTGCACCTGCCTCTTTGTGTGTGTGTGTGTGTGTTTGCATGTTTTATTTGTGTGTGTGTGTGTGTGTGTGTGTGTGTGTTTGTATGTTTTGTGTGTGTGTGTGTGTGTGTGTGTGTGTGTGTGTGTGTGTGTGTGTGCGTGTGTGTGTGTGTGTGTGTGTGTGTGTGTGTGTGTGTTTGTGTGTGTGTGTGTGTGTGTGTGTGTGTGACGTACCTGCCAACACCTCCGTCCTCTGGAAGAGGTTTTCTGAGCGCACCTCGTAGGGGTCCACGGGAGCACGCGGGGCGCTGAGGGTGCTGCTGGGGGCTTTCCTGCGCGGCTCCTCTGTGGCTGCAGCCGGGGGCTGGAGGGATGGAGAGGGATGGAGAGAGAGAGAGAGAGAGATTGAGATGGAGAGAGAGAGAGATGGAGAGAGAGAGGGGGGGGGAGAGAGATGGAGATGGAGAGAGGGAGATGGAGAGAGAGAGATGGAGAGAGGGAGAGATGGAGAGATGGAGAGATGGAGAGAGAGAGAGATGGAGAGGGAGAGGGAGAGATGGAGAGAGAGAGAGATGGAGAGAGAGAGAGAGATGGAGGGATGGAGAGAGAGAGATGGAGAGAGAGAGGGAGATGGAGAGAGAGGGAGAGAGATGGAGAGATGGAGAGAGAGAGAGAGAGGGAGATGGAGAGAGAGATGGAGAGAGGGAGAGAGATGGAGAGATGGAGAGAGATTTGATTTTAAAATGTATTATTACAAAGCGCAGCACAAAGCTTTAGTCACTCAATACAAGCAGCATTTTTAACCCCCCCCCCAACATAAACAAATTAAACACAAATAAACAAAAACATCTACAGATGTCCAAAGTGCAACTTGTTGGATGGAGAGAGAGAGAGAGAGAAGAGAGAGAGAGAGAGAGAGAGAGAGAGAGAGAGAGAGAGAGAGAGAGAGAGAGAGAGAGAGGGCAGAGCACAGAAGGACAGTCGCATTCACGTTCTCATTTCACTCGCTCCGTAGTCGCTTTCAGCCAAAAAGATGACTGACAGTCAGGCGAGATAAACACTTTCGCATGACGAGCGTTCCCTGGGAAATCAGACCCGTGATCTCGGTGTTGTACGCCACTTGCTCGACTGGTTTCACATCAGACACAAAGTGGGATGAAAAGAAAGTCAAAAAGGGTGGTGATGTGTGTATGTGTGCGGGGGTAGCTAACAAGAGCTAAAGGTAAAAGGTAAAAAGGTAG
>NC_085017.1:15973201-16023201 GCF_963854185.1 Sardina pilchardus
CCAGCAGGAGGCGAATGATGGTGGGAGGAAAAAGAAAAGGGTGGGGGGATGGGTTTGAAAAGGAGGGAAGGGAAGAGGAGGGGAGGGAAGGGAAGGGAAGAGAGGAGAGTGGAGGATGGGGGGATTGCGGTGGGAGGTGTTCATGGTGAACTTGGGGAATGAAAGAGACACATGAGGAGGAGCAGGGAAAAAAGACAAGGAACAAAAGAGATGAGAGGGGGAGAGAGAGAGAGGTAGATAAAGGGAAAGAGAGAGAGAGAGAGTGAGTAAAAGAGAGAAAGACAGAGATCACAATGACAGAAAGAGAGGAAGGGATAGGGGTGTGGCAGAGTTGTGAGAGATTAAAAAAAAGAGAAGAAACAGAAAGAACACATAGAGAAAAGAAGAAGAGGAATATAAACCTAGCACGGCAAAGGAGAGATGCAGGCTGTAGGGTGGTGAGAGAAGGAGTGGTAATGGGAATAAATAATGGGGGCAGGGGAAAGAAAAACACAGGGAGAAAGAGAGAGAAACAAAAGAGAGACAAAAATAGTAAAGGAGAGGTGGAGCAGGAGATGGAGGAGGGGGCAGCTTACGGAAGAAAGAAAGAATGAAAGAAAGAAAGAAAGAGAGAGAGAGGAGGGGGTGAAGGAGCAGGAGAGAGCCAGCTCACGGAAGCGAGAGAGATTACTGCCACAACAAGACAATCTGTTGCCTGCAGGTTACTCTTCGCTAAAAGCCTGTCAAACTGCATGTCCATGCCTAGCAACCTTTGAAAGGCAGAAAGGGCTCTCTGTGTGCTTGTGCACGAGGCAGTGTGCTGGACGCTGGGAGCCATGTTGTTTAAAGCAGTCAGAGAGGGCCAGGAGAGGAGGGAAAGACTCCAACTCAACTCCCCCTACACCTCCTGTCCAACTCCTCATGGACAGAGACATTCACGGAAGCCAAGCCACCAGGAAAGGGGGGAGGAAGAGAGGAGCTCTGTGTCAGATGTGCGTGCGTGTGTGTTTGTGCGCATGCATGCACACACAAACACGCAGTTGTGAAAAAAAACAACAACATATATCTTGGACAAATTCCTGCACACACACACACAGAAAACATAATCGCACCATGATAACAACACATCAAACGCACACAACATTCTTCACTGAGTCACAAGGTTTTTAGTCTTTTTTTTCTTCCACTTTTTTCTTGGGACGAAACCTCAGCTGAACTATCTTCTCTTTCTCTAACATCTCTCTCTCCCTCCCTCTCTCCCTCCCTCCCACTTTTTTTCTCTCTCTCTCCCTGCAGACTCTCACCACACATCCAGTCACCACAACCATTCATCTCCCGCCACAGCTTCTGGAGATAAGGGCCTTCCCGGACTCTCCGAAGACGAGTGGACGGGGCCTTTCCAGAGCCAACGTGGCAAGGATGACGGAGGAATGACAGAAGACCAAAAGAAGAGTCACCCAGGGGAAAGAAAGAGAGACTGTTAGCTAGCTCAGTGTTGGTTGCTTTACCGTCCCTGTCAAAGAGGAGACTGAGAGCACCAGTGATTGTAAAAGGGGTGCTTTTCACAAGCCTGTGGGGGCAAGGAATGAATCCATTTGAATGACAGGCTTAGGGCAAAGCGTTGAGAAAGGGCTTCCTCAGACACAGGTTTGTTTGAGGCTACCGCCACATTCAGCCCCAGTGCAGAGTTTCTACCCTCTAGCTGACAGCAGCGACGTACAACCCTTCAGGGTTTTATCAGCTTATGTTCACAGGGGGAACCCTTCAAGACTCTCCTGGAATCATTTGCTCATTCTTTGCAGAACGCCCGAGGGTCCTCAGAGTAACCATTCACAGCATTCGCCCAACAAGAGAACCGTTCCTTCCTTAGGGGTTCTTCTTCGCCTAGACAAAAGTTGTAACTATAACCTTTTATACCTTGCCTTATAAGGTTTTAACCCATGAAAGACCTTGCCTGGCTTAAAAGGCTGAGAGTTACAGAAAGAGGCTCTTTGGTTGGTAAAAGGGGGAGGAGGGTGAACACACACTGGATTATCCACACCTTAGACTCTGTGGGGTGAACCCAGTAGGTATGGTGCGGCAGGGGGTGAGGGGCTGGCAGGCAGACAAGTTAACGCTCTGTAATGTCATAGCATTGGGTCTGCATGGTGGTAAAACTGGAGGAGAGGGAGAGTCATCTGCAGAAAAGAAGCAGGTGGGAGGAGGGGGGGTGTGTGGGGGTGGGGGTGAGGGAGAGCGAGGAGGGGAAATGAGGGGCGGGAGAGTAGGAGGGAGTAACTTGCGGTGCTCTTCCAAGCCTGAGATTTTACTGCCCTCCTGGGGATCATAATCAGGAACTAATTAATAGTCTTTCAGAGCGGAGAGAAAGAGGAGGGGGGAAAAGAGGAGGGGGAGAGGGGGGGTAGCTGGAAGCGCAGTCCAAAACCATGGAGGCCAGGCTGAAATGGACTTGGATCCAGTCCATGCTCCGGATAGGGAGAGAGAGAAAGAGTGAGAGAACAGAGAGAGAGAGAGAAGTTTGAGTGGTGACATCACTCATTCTCTACGAGCCAGCTAATCTCCAAAGCAGAAGCACCTCCTCTGGCCAGGCAGTAGGGGAGAGGAGAGCGGAAAGGATCTCCCTCTTGTCCCCCCTTCTTCAACCTTTCTTTCTCTCCATCTTTCTTTCTGTCACTCTATCTTTCCATGTCTCTCTCTCGGGGCCTGGCTTATGTCGTTTCCTCTTTGCGGCTCTGACAAGTCAGCCCAGAGCTGCCTGCCACTGACGCAGGTAGCGGTGCCTTATCACCCAACATATGAAAATCGTGTTACAGGACGAAATCCGGACCTCTGGCAGAAAGATCAAAACAAACGCACGCACACACACACACACGAATACACACATATCTGATTCCTCCATGCTCTCCTAAAAGCTCATGTATTTACTGTTCCGAACAGAGGAACCACAAAACAGCTCTCTGTAGTTTATCCTCAGTACACTCTAAGGTTTGTGCCTCTCTGGTGGATTTTCAGAGTGCAGTCCAGATCCTTTGAAGAGGACTTGTCTTCAGCATACTCTGGCGATCAGAGGGTCCTCATCATGGACACTTCCTGTTCCCTGACCCTCACAGAGAAGGGGGGGGGGGAGAGGATTTAACTCTGGTAAGAGGGCATGTGTGCGCTCATCCAGGCACCCAGTGGGGATTAATACCAGCTCAGATTCCAAAACAAACCCGACTGGCTGACATACGCAAGCGGGCGCCACATTCCAGACCGTCCCTGCCAACCCAGCACTGTCCCTTAGGAACCTTACAAACCACTGGCCAGAGGGGTGCGCAGAAAAATAGGTTGGATGAGGGCTGAGGCTCAACAGTCCGCAAGGACCTCACATCGACGATCTGTATATTTCCACTCTATACTCAGCAGCACAAATGTATAGGTGTACGCTGTGTGTATATTCAAGAAATGGAGAGTTTGTTGCTTTTTCATCATGGCACAGAAGCCAACTGCCTCCACCAGCACATTAATGGCCTGAGAAGCCATTTAGAGAGCGCCATCATCTGATGCATCTATCCCCATAAAGTCTGGGTAAACAATCACAGCCGGGGCCCATAATTAAAACCAGTAGACCCTGCAGCGCAGACCCAGCCTACGGGAGAGATTTGGGCCTTCTTGCAGAGTAAATACCCTTACTCGCCTCAGATATGATGATTAACCTTCCCACATGGTCGGAAAGAGGACGAATATACAGCCCAGCCAGCTCCTTTTTCTGAAGACAGATGCCAGCTTGGTGCAGTTTAAAGCTTTTTTTTTTTTTTTTTTAACCGCAAAGGTCTCCGTTTCTTCAGTCAACAAACACCTTGTCAAAGTCCACTCAAGTATAGGCATATGAAGGGTGCCCAAATGAGAACAATAATACATTTATGCCAACCAGGGTTGGAAGGGCTTCTGGAAGAAATTAAGATGGATCTTTTCGAGGGAGCTGCAGCAGATTGAATGACACCTAAAATGAAGTTGGCGTTGAGTTAATGTGATGTATTTTAACTGTGGCAAACGAGGGAGAGGAGAGGTCTTCTGTCATGCTAGCAGGTAAACTGGGAACACTCCCTTTTGCAGCAAATCATCCTGATGGGGTCACACAGAGGACAGGCAAGAGGGTATCAGAGGTATATAGAGTTGGCTCGACACGCCACTCATTCACATCACAAAAAACCTGCAGCCGTCCTCACTTACCCTTCTCTCCTAGTCTACATGTATCATAAATTGTCATTATCTGGCCAACTCTCCATCTGTCAAATGCATCATTTCATTTTCCTTTCATCTGCAATGTCTTCTCCTACATTTCTATTCCTCTCTCTCCGAATTCTGATTCTTTACAATCCTCTCCTCACCGTTCACTCTCACTTTACCCTCCACTATCTGTTTCTGTTCCTCTGGTTTTTACCGTCCACACTGTTTTTGTAACCGACCCAAGACAGGATCTCTCTGCAGAGCTGGGGGTCAGAGCTGAGCTCTTTCCTTTTGGCTGCTAATAATAAAACAAGCTGCAGCTATGACTTCCTCTCTCTGGTATTACTTCCTGAAGGGAAGAATGTCCATTTCATGGTTTCCAGAAAAAATACAGGAAGGTGAAAAAAAGAAAGAAAACATACAGGAACAGACACAGCTTGGCTGGAGATCCAGTCCCCCCCCCAACACAAACCCCTCCGAACCAGCCAACACAAAACACCTGCCACTTTTTGTTTCATTTCATCATTCTCCATAGCTTTAAGGCAGCAAAAATTAAGTCATAATTCCTTTCAATAAGAGAATTCCCAGTTGAGAGACCACAGCACTGATACAATGTATCATCTTTCACTTCATTTTGAGCTTTGCTAGTTTATGGGTAATGTATCGCACTACACCCACCCTCACCTGCCTATTGTCAGGCAGGCCGTTCGCAGCTGCAGTGGAACGGCTGAGTGACTCCAGTTTAGCGCTCTAGATATTTTACGAGCCGACTAATTAAAGCAAGCCTCGTTTAGCCACTCTCCCACAGCCCTCAGGCTTCCAGGATTCACTGCAGTGTCTGGGCTTGATGGACTGGTCTGGTATGGCCTGTGTGGAGACTTCAGAGGGGTCCTGGCTGATCCAATCACCACTCTGCATGGATCCACACACACACACACACACACACACACACACATCCGAAACACACCTTCTCCGCTATGGGAATTAGGCTAAATTCCTCTGCAGAGCGCAAGTTTTTTGATACATTCGGGAACGCTGGGAGTCTTTGTGCGTGCTGTAACCCTATATGCTGGGAAATGGCTCTCACCTATACCAGTCCGTTCTAGGGAGAGAAACTTTTTAAGATTTGCTCCAGCTCAGCATGTCCATATACCCCTGCAGTCAAAATCGAAACAGAAGGAGCACAGCTCTGGGAGCTGGCAATAACACATATACAATTTCATAAAACACCACTCTGGCTCCAGCCATCTCCAGACCTGAGGGGCACAATATAACTACATTAAGGAAGGGCATGATAAACACGACGATCAACTTACATTCCAGAGACTTCCCCCCTACATGACAAGCATCTGCACTCTCTTTGGTCCATAACCTTGGATTGACTACAACATTCCTAAACTTGGCTGCTTGTCTGTCTTCAAGGTAGTAGTAGTTTAGTCGTAAGTTTAAACATTTAAATTCTTTGCTGCACACTGTATTGAATGCCAGGTGCTGGACTTTGGTATGACGCTACAGCCAACTGAAATGCCATCACGGTGCCTATACCATGAAAAGCATTCAAAAGCCGAAATGCTTTAAATAAAATAAAACGTGTATGCGGTGCATGAAAGGCATAACATACAGTTACATATACGGTTCATGTTCTTTTCATATATTCATCTGCATTCTATAGAAGGGACAAAAGAGTGAGGCTGTTCTATAGCTTCAGTATGTTTCATTGTGCCTCTGGGATAACGGATAGTGTTCTCTGTGAAGGAGAGGGCCAATGAAAGACAACAGATAGAGATGCTCATTCTGGGGACATATAGGGCATCAGTCTTTCATTCTTCTGACCTGCTGCAACGGGAATAAATCAATGAAAAAAATGAGTCAGGAAAAAGTCTTTCTTGCTGCAACCCAGGTTAAAGTATGTGCAATAACACGCCGCGCAGCGCCCATTTCTCCGCAGTCATCATTTCTTTCCCTTCAATGAAATTTATAACCATGTGGTCACAGTAACCTCTAGAGAGGCACTTTTGGACTTAATAGATTTTTAGGCGCAATATCGCTAGACTTAGAGGGGGGGCTCAGAGCTGGTCCCTTGTGTAATTAGCATGACTATCCTGTTAAAAATTAGCACAGTTAGCAGCTCATTTTCTGGAGTGGGGGCCGACCTCACCAATGCTCCAGCCATCTATGCATGAGGCGAATCAGATTTCCACTCCCTTGCCAGCATCCCTGGGGTCGGGTGGTGGTGGTGTGCAAGCAATAGATGAAAGGGGGGGGGGGGGGGGGGGGGGGGTTCTCTGTTTCAGAAACTTGCGCCTGCGGCAGAATGTGGCCTAACTGGCTACCTCAGAAAGGGAGATGCCCTTTCCGGTCAAGAAGAGGTTACAGTTGTGCTGAAGGGCCTCCAATAAAGGGAGGAAATGAAAACTTGGGACTGAAATTCCGGGCAGGAGGCTCCTTGGGGATGGGTGTATCATGGAGTCTGGGAGATTTGGGATGGGTGTGTTTGTGGGGGGGTAGATGGCAAGGTAGAACGATGTTCCACAAAACAGCCTCAATCAGGAGCTGTGTGTGTGGCACAGAAACTTCGTATCCCACTGCAGTTGGATCGAATGCAGTTCATTTCATGCGGTGCTGAGGGGCCACAGCTTTGGTCTTGGCTGTTTGGGGTAAGCACATTTCCTACTTAAACATTCCACAGGGGCTCTAGGTTCAACTGCCAGGTCTGTGCTTGAGGACAAAAAACAGGAACTCACTCTGAACCATTCCCATATGCAGGGAAAAGAGATTATTAACAACTTTAATCAGCGGAAATGGGCCTGGGTCAGTCAGTCACCGACAGATTAACACAACTTGGGCAAATTGATTGTAATACGATCGCCAAATGAGGTGGATACTTCTATATGACGTGGATGGAAAAACAACTTAATCCCATTCCCCCCCCCCACACACATTTATAAATGAGAAGGTCCTGGACACCCAATGAAAAGGCTTGTGAGAGAGACAGGTGGAGTACATGTGGGCACACATGTCCACCCATGAACTGAACAGCACACCAACAGGCACCACGCCACACAAGCGGCGTGTCCCTCTCTCTGCCTCACACCTGCCCCCCCCCCCCACCACCCCTGCTGTCCTGAGCCTGCCCAAGCCCTCCTGTGCTGGCAGAGTAGGTGGGGGGGGGGGGGGGGGGGGGTGGATGAATGCTCCCTTTCAGGCTGCTGCGTGTCTGGCATTTCCTCCATTCCTCCACAAACACAGGTGGTGCCTCAGGAGGGGCCAGTGGTGGTGGTGGTGAGGTTAGGTTGGGGGGGGGGGGGGGGGCGTGAAGGGGGGGTGGAAGACAGAGTATCATCGCAGCAGTAATATGTAACCAACACCACACCACACACATAGACTACAGACACGTAAACACATACCAGCTTCCAACCAATATATGTGACTTGGCTGTTGCCAACTGTATCGATGGCAAATCTTTCAAGAGGGTGTGAGAGTTGTGGAAAACTTTCCAAAGCTGTAGCTCAGAGATATCTGTAGGTTACTCAAACAGAACTTGCAAACAATGTTCGAGACAGCCTCAGACAAAAAAAGGGAAGATATCCAGGGTTCATCTGTTAAATAGAGATATAAACATGTAATGGTGGAGCAATTTAGGAAATAAGTTTTTCTTCTGACAAGTATCGCAATTTCATTTTCAGATCATTTTTGACAGTTAAGCTTCAAGCTCAATAATACACTCTATAACACATGCCTTCACTCATTTCCATACTCTTCTCATCACTACTTCTGAAAGCCTTTTTTGCTGTACATTCATTGTACTGCTGCCTATGGTGCTTTTTCAAGTTGTTACATGTTCATCATGTTGCCTCAGGAGGTAGCAATTGCTTGACAATAGGTTTTGCATACCTTTGTTTGCTTGTCATTTCCGGCAAACCCCAAATACTCGCAAATAAGCATGGTTGCAAGCTGTATTCTTAACTGCTTTAGTTGAAATTGGAATTTTCGATTAAAAATAGTTTAATCTATCAGCCCTAATATAATGTTTGAATAACTGTATTGGACAAATGCAATATTGCAAATGACACAGAAATCTGTATAAAAAATACAATGAGCCCTGATTTGGACTGAGGGCCAATTACAGATGTAACCATTACCCTTGATCTTTTAACAATACATCGCTTTCCATTACTTTTTCATTTCCATTCACTCAGGTTATCGAAGCAGCAAGATCTCTAAAGTTGTCCATCTTCATCTTCCCTCTGCTTCTGAGAGCTGTCTCCTGAATGAAGAGGATCTATAAATATGCGACTCGCCACTTTTGTCCTCCTGCGTGCACTAGCGTGCGCTTACGACATTTTGCTCAGTGTCGCTCCGAACCAGCAGAGCGGAATCGCCAACCGAGCTCCGTCAGGGGAAACAGTTGGCGGACTTCTCTCGCACGGACATGAATTCACAGTCAAACTAGGACTACATAAAAATCACTTTGTTCTGGTGCATGTGATGACCTACTTCCGCACCACTTTCCAAAAGCATAAGGGGCGCAGGAGATGAAATGTAACTGTGATCAGGCCAGGTGAGTGTGCTGCTTGGTAGAGCATGATGAGGGGCTTGTGACAGATCCCCATCAGAACAGCTACATCTCAATTAAAAATGTGGTTTCTTATGAGAACAATCACCCCTCTCTGGTGCTTTCTCAGAATGGTACACAAATATACGTACCATGCATGCATACGCAAACACGTGCCAGTGAGGTTTAGCTTTGATGCGGTGTGAGCGTAATGTCGCAAAAAATTCAACAGAAGGTGTCACATTCCTGATTATAACGTGGAAACAGAAGAGCTGGCTTTTGAAGGTGAAGTACCATCTTGCAACTATGTGACCAGCATCACACAGAGACACAGACGTGCGCACACACACACACCTCTTCATCACTAAATTTCCCTTCAGTTCCAGTGTGTCTGACTGTTTCTTTTTAGCCTGTCTAGATAAAGACCAGGCCTCAATCAGCATTAAGTCAGGGTGCTTTGTCTCAGCAGCCCTTTAAAAACACCTCCTCAGGCCAAAAAGGATTCTGATGTATAAATTTGCTGCCAGTTCAAAGTTAATTTAATCCAGACTTTTCTTTCTCTCTCTCTCTCTCTCTCTCTCTCTCTCTATTTTCATGCCAAATGGTGGCCAAAAAACGGGGGTGGAGGAGGGCGAGAGAGGGAAAGGGGTGGCTTTTGTGCAGCTTTTGTCCCACCCACCTCCAATAGTAGACCTTTCTGCACTCTGACAGGAAGCTCGTGACTTGTCTGGTGTCGGCTCATTAACCCCCGGCGGCCCACAGGGCCAAAGGACATCAAAGAATTGCCGAGGAGACGAGGGAGCAAAGGCCACCGGACAATAAAGCCGTAGCGTCCAACGGCAGGAGGGGAGGGGAGGGGAGATGAGCAGCTGTTGCTGTCCAACTTGCTCTTCAGGGCTACAATAACGGAGCCCTTTTGAAAAGGTACTTTCCCATTTCAACAAAAATATACCTTGCTTTGAGAAACATCCAATGTGTAGTGACAAGAGGAAAGATGCAAGCAGAGTGGAGTGGCTTCATTCCAAATTGATCCCTTAGTGTGACAACAACAATAGCAGATCAATAAGGGCCGATATGGTAACAATTTAACTTTATTTGACTTCGTTCTTGAGTTGATTTACTGGCAGTACGAGAAAGTGAGGCAACGTGAGGAAGTGAGGTATGAAGAGGGCATCTGTCAGCGTTTATTCACGGTCCTGCTGGCTTCAGTAACCCCGGTGTAAATCTACCACACGTGCTTGTGTGCCGCGCGGGAGGGGGGGGGGCAAGAAAGAATGACGTGAGCCCATCATCCTGCCAGTGCTCGATCATCGCGCTGCCCTGCAAATGGGCCCTTATCAGTGCAGATAAAAGCTTTGGCGGAGCCGTGTGGAACTGCCACGGGTGGGGGGGGGGCGTGGGGGGGGGGGGGAGAGTTTGGAGGGGTGGGGTTGGGGTGGGCAGGGTGATTTCACCGCTTCACCGGCTCATCTGTTCCAATCCTCACAGTTACAGCGATTGAATTGCCATCCAACCCTTCCCCTAAGAGGATTTGGCCCTCGGGGAGTCAGAGGGCCGACGAGGCATTTCGGTGGTAGCTGGTGGGAGAGGATTCAAGCGCTGCCGCTCACGTAGTAGGAGGAGGGGGGGGGGGGGCGGGGGGGGGGGAGGAGGAGGAGGAGGAGGAGGAGGAGGAGAAAGTGAAAGGACGGGAGGGTGAAAAACAGGCCCGGGTGTGCAGGGTTTTATCTGAGGAAAAGAGGAGGATCTCTTGGGGAAAAAAAGTGGCATCATAGTAATAACCGCGAGGCATTGGCATCGTTGAAGGTGGGTGGTGGTGGGGGGGGTGCTTCTGCTTTCAAGTGCTGAGGTGGAGGAGTAACCCAAGATAACGTCTTCAGCCTGGCCTTCAGCAGAGGGCTGGATAGCTGGTAGCGGGTGATGAAGGGAAGTGAGAGAGGAGGCGAGGAAGTGTGCACGTTGCTCGCTCACCACATATAATCATAGGGCTGACTGTGACATGCTCAAAATTAGCTCCTGGCTATTTACTTTCACTTCGATGTTCTTCGGGTTTTGGTTTTATGGCCTTCACCCCTTGCTAAAATTAGTCATAAAGGGCTGTTATGGCCATTTTGTTAAAAAATAATGCTAAAATAAAAATGTGTGTGAGTGTGTGTGTGTGTGTGTGTGTGTGGCGGAGACAAAGACGTTAAGGGCTTGCCCTGAGTGTGAGGGTTATAACGGCAGGACGGGTGGTTGCGGCAGGAGCAAACGGCAGGTGGTGATTTCTGATCCCATTATACTGGGCTAATCCTGTGCACGCAGCACGAAGGAGGAACACCGACAAACTGGAGCATTCTGTCTAACCATTGCACTAAGCTAAGCGCTGACCTGTGAGCAAAGCAACATCATTGGAAAGGTGATTGGGGGTGGGGGACTGATTCTCTGCAGTTCTATACAGGTGGCAGACATAGAAAAAAACCTCCACCAGACCTTGGTTCAACAGAGGCCTCGTTAAGGCCTGCTTGTACAACTGCGCTCTGCAATGCAGGGTCAATACAGAACATCTCTTTCTTGCTCAATAGGTCAGGACAATCAGGGTGACAGAACTATATGCTTGACTGGAGAAAAGCAGAATGCCCACTCCCCCCTCAGCTGCTGAAACATTGCTAAAAGGTGGGCATTCTGGGCAGTGGGTCACTAAACTCTGTCTTGGCTTAACCTATAAGCCTTGATCCAGGATTGGGAGCAAAGTGGCTTGGCATCACAGAGATGTTTGAACCTTGGCACAAATAACTTTTGTTAAAGGAAAGACTAATTTCTCTACATTGTATCTTACTAATAACTTCTTACAGAGTTGCGGTTAATGTTTATTGAGGCCATTTTAAGTCGATTTGGACAAATGCATCTGCTAAAAGGCTAAGCTACAATCATACCACAAACACAATAATATAAGTCAGAAAATGTATAGATTATATGCAGCCCCTCTGAGTGTTTAAATTGGGTCCAATGTATGTCTTTGTCGTCCTTGTGCCACATTGGATTTAATTCCTCTAGGCTTGTGTCAGCATACCAATCATCATACATTAAAGTTAGAAGCAGCCTATTAAGACACCTTGGGGCATTTCTTATGGAGGTTATGCTATGCTATGCGGTACGGTTGGGATCAGAATGCTACCCTAGATTTATCCAGACGCATGATTGGTTGTGGGAATGGGTTCGGAGATTAGTTGTTTATGAGGTCACAAGAGAGGTGGTGGCACATGCAGGAGATTAGCTGGAATCCAGGGCGCAAAGCAGGAAAGCAGCAAAGCACATCCGCAGCAAAGCCACCCCACCACCTAACAGCCCATTCGTCAAAACTGTGCTCAACAATACAGAAATATTGGCAACTCTGAACTTCAGCTTTGACGAGTCGGTTGTCAGTTGTTGTTTAAGATGAATAGGCCAGATACAATCACTACACTAATTACCTCTAGCTTTTAAGAGGAGGTAGAATGAATTTGGTCTTCGAATTTAGCAGAACTAGCAGCATGGAGAGAGCTAAACTTTTGACAACAACATGAACATGCCATCGTTGCATCAGATTTCCTGCATTCTGGATGAAACGACACGTATCAAAAAGGTCTCATCCACATGAAAGGACAAACCCCATGCTGCATCTGTACTGGCACTGACTGTACCGCCACATCATGCTGGGTGTTCAGTTAGCTGTGAGGGGCTGAACATCGGTGCGCCATCCAGCAGGGCCTGTGAGAGTGTGTGTGTGTGTGTGTGTGTTGATATCACCTCTGCCCAACAACAGGGGAGAAAAATATTTCCACCACCTCTGCACGGACTCTCCCCAATCTGTCAAACTCCATTACCTCCCGGCGCATCCCGAAACGATGCGCCCTTGAGCGAGACG
Source organism: Sardina pilchardus (assembly GCF_963854185.1). Classification (NCBI taxonomy): domain Eukaryota; kingdom Metazoa; phylum Chordata; class Actinopteri; order Clupeiformes; family Clupeidae; genus Sardina; species Sardina pilchardus. Next base: position 15,985,831 of record NC_085017.1, read on the forward strand.
TGGACACCCTGGTGCACAGCAGCACAGCCCACATGCAGTCCGTCTGAGCCTGCAGAGAGTCTCAGGTCACCGTGCCAAAGTTTGAGGCTGACTGGACCGGCTCTGCAGATGTTTTCCTGTTTCCCTCCTTTCTGTTCCATGAAAAGCTCAGCATATCCACATGGAATGAAAACGAAAAAATCCTCTAGCCAGCCTTAATATGACCTTATGTTGTTTTCTGGGGCTTTGCCCTCAGGATGTGACCCGTCAAGCTGAGTGGACGCTATGGTCCTCTTGTACAATTTCAAAACTTATTGGGATGCGTCTGTTCTTCTTTTTTTACCCCCCCTCCACCCCCTAAATTCATATTTCATTTTGTGTGAATAATTCAGCTCTGGCAACAGAAATAGGTCCTGTAGCACAGCTTGTCTGTGCTGTAAATGTTTAATGCTGGTGGGGGGAGAGAGGAGCGTCCTTCCCCAGCGGACGCAAGCAGCTGAGCAGTTTATCAGGACAGAAAGCCCGCTCTCCCCGCCGAGACCAGCCCGCAGCCAACACTCAGAGCAGACACCACTTTGTCTTTAATCACACACACACACACACACACACTCACTCTTGCTCTTTCCGTCCCTCTCTCGCTCTCTCACATACACACACACACACAGCATGCAAACACACAAAAAAACTAGCTAGTGCTCACACTCACATCTCAGTCCAACCACACACAGACACACACACCCACACAAACACCAGATAGAGATCACTAACAAACTGAGCAGACTAAAAACAGCTTTCATATTGCTGCCAAACCTCCTGCAAAACGCTCAGCCCCCAAAGTCTTTCCCCCTCTGCCGTAATCCTGCAAGAATGTGTGGTTGGATCTGCAGTAGTTTCCCAGTCTCAGACACAACACATAAACATACACACATGGACAGATTCTGAGCGTGCATACGCAAGCACACACACACACACACACACACACACACGCACGCACGCACGCACGCACACACAACCCCTTGTAGCACCTTCATCTTCTGTCTCATTCCTTCAAGTCATTAGGACCTCATGAAAACAACCAGGAGGTCACAGCTCATTGGTCAGATGAGCACAACGCAGTCTTCTGATTGGCCCTGAGGCATGTTGAATGCAAGTGGCTGTGCCTTACGCTCATCAGCCTTAATATGTCTGCACATTCGTGACAAGTCTGTTTGGAGTTGGAATCGTGTTGCAACGTCTACAGCGTAAAGGAACGTGAGGCTTGTGGAGGCATACGCCACAGCCACACCAAAGCAAAACTGTCCCACTTCCCCACATTCCCCATTCATTAGTTACTGAAAAACCTCCCTTTATGAGGGCCATAAAGCTTCAGTCTGTCTGAGCAAAGTACATCCTTTCACACTCCCCGCTATAGTGAATATGGACCATGTGTGAGTTAAGATGAAGGCAGTCAATGCAAAAGATAAGCTTAATACTATATAAATATACAACAATGAAAAAGATATGAATCCAAAAATTCAACTTGTTTTATGTAAACATCAGCAGAGGTGATTTCCCAAATAAAATCAATAGAACACAACCCAGGCAGTTTTTAGGACAAATAAAAACGAATGAAGATAAACTGACAGCGGTAGCTGTTGTGCCAGCTGAAGAAATCCCAATTCAATAACCTCCAAATCAACAGCACACCTGCTGTGATAAAGACAGGCTTGGCTGATGCATAGCAAAAAAAGCACACAAAAGCGCTCGTATGAAAACCTTTATCAGTCAAAGACAGCAACGTGAGCTTAAGAGGAGGCGTGTCGGGGTAAAAGAGAGACAGACAGTTCAGACAGACAGACAGCATGTGGGCTCAGCAGGCGATGGCCACACAGGTGAGAGCGGGACAGCCTGCCGGACTGCCAGTTTGTCCGTGGCTCTTTTGATTAAACCAATCATCTGTCATCATCACGTTGCGTGCCGTTTTTTAAGAGTTGCAATCAGCGGTTTTAGGTGTCAAAAAATATTTCAGGACTGACAGGCATGGCAGAGGAGATGCAAAGGCATGAAAATGCTTCAGCAAATAAAAGGATGACTTTAGTGCCCTCGTTTCCACACTCTACACGTGTATTTGTATAAAATGCCAGACTAAGAAAAGAATACCTGAAACCATTCAGAGAAAAAAATTGTAATTGTAGTCAGATATACCAAGAATACACAGATATTAAATATCTAGGGCTGTAGCTAGGGGACATCCCAGGGCCAATCAACAACCAAGCCTTTTTTTATTTACTATCAAAAACAGAAGCACCACCAAATCACCCTGTGCGGGCACTGGGCACTACACCAGAATTACTTTGTGGCATGGGGAATTCTGGGCCAGCACAGAATTACCGTACCAGAGGCTGAATGTTCCCAGCATGAAGCCTAAGTGTGAAGCAGTTGACCTGATCTACTGGCTGGTGCTCGAGTGGAGTGGAGTAATGGCTGGGAGATGGAGGCCCTTCTTTTTTGTGGCACACAAAAATGAGGGATCATTGAAATGTGTTGGGGGATGGATTTGGAGGGCGGTGGGTGGGCAGGGTGAGAGTGAGTGTGTTCAACCATCTGTGGAAGACACACGTCCTTTTGGTGTGTGTTTTTCCTATAGGCCTAAATCGTTCATTACCCCTCATGTACGTGCGTGCACGCACACACACACACACACACACACACACACACACACACACACACTGAACACACACACACACACACACACACACACACACACACACACACACACACACACACACACACACACACACACACACACACACACACACACACACACACACACACACACACACACACACACACCACACTGAACACACACACACACACACAGACTAAATCAGGCCCCGGTGGCCTCTGCTGAAAAGGGGACAGAGTGGAAATGAGCATGTCAGCTGTGTTTGCATTCCTGATGAGAATTCATGGACTTGGACACGCTGCGCTAGAAGTGTGTGTGTGTGCCCCTTCATAATGGGACTCTGGAAGAGCGTGATGAATGTGTATGCTTTGGTGAGCGTGTATCCGAGTTCTTATGTGCTTAAAATTTGTGTGTGTGTAGGTGTTCGTTTGTGTGTGTGTGTGTGTGTGTGTGTGTGTGTGTGTGTGTTCTGTTGGACGCAGATGGGTGCTAACAGAGTGCATTAGTCCAGATTATCTCGTGCTCATGAGGCCAGGGCATTAAAGTGTCTGAGCACGTCAAAAGCGCCGAGAGGTCCTGATGCTTTCTGCCCTGCGGTGATTAAAGATCAACTCAGATCGCACTGTTTGTCTCTCTGCATCTCTCTCTCTCTTGCCTCGTGCCACGGTAACGGTGTTCCTCTTTTCTCGGCCCTTTCCATAGCCTTTCTCTTTCTGACACACTCTAGCTTCCTCAGTCTCTTTCCCTGTACTGCTACGGTGTCACTTTTAACTCTGTTCCTTGTTTCTTTGTCCGTTTCTTTCCATTTCTTCCTCTGAGCTTCTTTCTTTTTGCTATTTCACTTTTCTGTCTTCAGTCTTCTGCTCCCCATCGCCTCTCAATTTCCCTTTCTCTCTGTGGCTATAGTGGACTAGTCAGACATGCAGTGTCTTGTACTTGTGTCTTTGAACTTCGCTGTGTGTGTGAGAGAGAGTCTGAATCCTTCACTGCAGCTCTATCTCGTATTCTCATCCTCAAAACAGGCCACATGAAAGCTTTGCAGGCTAACCGTTGATGGGCACTGAAAACACTGCTGTGACTGACAGATAACAACGGCATGCTAACGTCTCAAACCAAATAGCACAACCTCACTGATCACCTCCTGCAATTGTGTAGGCATCTGAGGTCACATGATTGGCGGGAGGAAGTGTGTGGTGACCTTTCTGAGGTCTATCACACACACACACACACACACACACACACAGGGACACACTCCTTTTGGTGTCACCACAAAACAAACAGCGTTTTACTGTGTACCTGCCGCGACAGCCACTTCCTGTTTGTCAGTTCTGTTCCCATGACGACTCTTATCCACCTTCAAATCAGTCCCGCCATCACAAGGAAATGGTTAAACGCTTAGTGGTTAAATATGGTGTAGACGGCGGCAGGAAGAAGGTCGGTTGAAAAAAAAAAAGTCGTCTCATTTCACTTTGAGGGGAAATTGTTGGTGGCTGGTGCAACAGCAGGAATGAAACTAAAGTGAGGCACAGTCCTCCTTTTTTGTGTGCCCACACACACACACACACACACACTCACTTTCACACAATCACTGTATAGCAACCACAGGAAGCGTTACCGCTGCTTAAACTGTATGAGAGAGATAAATGATGCCACCAGACATTGGAGGGGTTTCCCCCCCACTTCCCTCAGCACACTGCATTTTTCAATTAGGGTGCCTTTTAGAAGCGATCAAGGACCGGTCGTAAATACGAGGCGGGAGCACAGATGTGTTAAACGCAGCATGACCCTTTCCAGAACAATCTCCAGTGCGGGCGGCACGGGGCTGGTGACATCATGCTCTCATCAGCCCCCTCCTGACAACATAATGTGTTCCGTCCTAAACCGCCAGCACTTAAAAACTGTACATTTTAATGCATCCCATACACCCCAACTTAAGTGTGACTGCTCTGGAATATTCTAGTGGCATCCTTTCATTGAACAGAGAGAGGGAGACATCAAAACATCCAAATTGTTTTTAAATAAGCTGCGGGGCAGTCATCGCAAACATACAGAAAAGGATGGAAAATAAGGACAAGAAGAGTTCCTGATGACATTCTAGGGGGGACCTTGATGTTAGGCAGTCACTCTCATTCATTTCCTTGATTTGATAAATGTGCAGCAGAAGAGGATCGGTGTTGTTGCCCTGCCTGCTGCCGCTGGTTAGGGTGCTCTGGTCCCAGATCATACTGTACTTCACGCTTCTCCCATGCATTATCCTAGTCCTCCATCTATTCATAACTATGTCTTGCTTTCTCTCTTTCTCACCCCCTTTCTTTTCCCCTGCCTTACTCACTCTCCCATGACAAAAGACAAGGAGAAGGAGACTGATCCTTGTCTCAAATTTTCTTTCTCTCTCTCTCGGTCTCACACACACACACACACACACACACACACACACACACACACACACACACACACACACACACACACACACACACACACACACACACACACACACACACACACACACACACACAACTGGTTTGTTCACAGGGCCACATATATAAGTACAGTAGGGTGCTAAATCAGTTCTATCCACCCCCACCCTGCCCCCACCCTGCCCCCAAGCTCCCCTATAGCCTAATCACTGGGCCTCGACCACAGGCCTCCAAAGGAAATTTCCACATGAAGCTACTTTCAGGGCAAGAAAACGTGCGGGAGGGACGGAGAGCGGGAGCAAAAAGAAACAGAAAGACAGGGTGTGTGTGTGTGTGTACTCGGGGGGTTCAAGAGAGCTAAATTAACTTGTGTGTGACCACTGCTTTTGCAAGAGCAAAAATGGCTTTCATGAGATGCAGACTAAAAAAAAAAATAGAAAGATAAAAAAAAACATGTCATTATGGTGCTGATATAACATAGTACACATCATCTTCTCTTTGCTTTAAGCAGACTCGGTAGGACACTGGGACTCAAATATAGATGTGGAACATCCTGTTGTGCTTCCGTTGTCTCTATCGAGCGTTAATCTTGATTTGTCTGCCCTTCACTTTTGATTTAGCTCCACTGACGATGAGTCTCATGGAGAAAGGGACTTGTGAACAGTGTCTGGACTCTCGTCCCAGCTCCTATCCATCATGCAGTATAAACTATGCTAACCTGAGCCCTCCGACTGTGGCTTTTTGTGACAATAGATTTGGGTGAGCTTTGCTTGGCTATGCCGAGGTGTAGGGGGGGGCAGGGGTGCTCACAGCTGGTTAGCGGGTCATACTCCACTTCACACAGACGGCTGGCACTGCAGGCAAATCTCTGTGGAATGCAAAACTTTATCCCTGTGAAGGACAACACTTCCAAGTTGGCAAAGGGGTGGGGGGCAGGGTGAGAATTGCAGATTATCTGAGGAGTCGGCCACAGAGATGGAAAGAAAAACACAACACTATGAGGAGAAGCCAGCCAAACCACATCACTTTCAAACAAACAAACAGAGACGCACAAACACACACACACACACACACACACACACAAACACACACACACCAACACACGTACAAACACAAAAACATATGTCCTGCATTTGTGCAAACGAGCTCCGTAAGCCAAGCGGAACAAAACCCATCTCTGCTTTTAACCTCCATTTTTCAATCTTTCCATCTGTGGGACGATAGCATAATGATTCCACTGTTCTTACGGTAACCGAAGACACAGCAACACCACAGAAGAATGCGAACCGGTAGTGGTGCGGTGAAGAAAGAAAGCTTTAAAAAAAAAAAGGGGGAAAAAAGAGAAGAACGCAGAAAGAAAAGGAGAAGGACAGAGGGGCCTGGGGCAGTGGTATAGTGTGCGGCTGATGATGGCCACACACACAAGAGCATGCTGGGATTCCATCAGCGGACCTGCAGAATCCATTTGAGGTTACATAACGGCCTGGCAGATTGAGCTGATAACCAGACCTTCCCCCCCAAAACATACACACACACACACACACAATTGAGATAGTGGGATGGCATGTTCAAACACACACACACACACACACAGAGACACACACTACAGATGAGTTGGTCCTGGAGCTGTTATTTTTGTGCTCATTATTGTAGTCATCATGAACATTTATTTTGCATAATTATCAGGAGCTACAGTATGTGTGTACAGCATATCTACTATGTGTATTTACATATCAGTCAGTCATGCATGAGCACACCAACACTCAAGAGAAACTAGCAAGTTCCATTCACTTGTGTAAGACCACACTGTAAGTAAATATTTTCAAGTGTGGTGAGCACACATCTCTTGTTTACTTGGGAGGGAGAGTTAAAATGGAGGACACAGACTTCATAGATGAGTCTGGCAGCCAGTCATCTGTTCTTACAATTCTCCACATCTCTCATCTTTCATCTTTCCGTTCTGCGCAGCACAACTTTGCGGATGCTGCATCACGTGACCTGTGATAATAATGTTTGTAACCATAGACACAAACAGGAGCAGGTGGAAGGGTGTTTAGGTTTTGGGACAGGTGATGGTCACGGCATGTGAACCCTTTCCAGGTGTAAATTCCCAGCTGTAAATGCAGTTTGGCGCGCATAACTAATGATGGACAATTATGCAGGTCATCTGTAGGTCTGGGACTTTTGGTAGTATGCGTGTCTATGTGTGTGTTTGTGTGTGTGTGTGTGTTTTGTGCACGTACACATTCAGACTGTGTGTGTGTGTGTGTGTGTGTCCATGGGGTGAAGCAAACGTTAACATCCTCTCTATCTTTTAATAAAGCTCTGGAGGAAAACAGAGCCTGGGGTGAGAGAAGGAGACAGGCGTGTGGGGTGAGACAGCGGTCACAGCATGCCCGTCTCTCTCTCTTTCTTTCTCTCTCTATCTCTCTCTATCTCTCTCTATCTCTCTCACATTCACTACCACACAGTCTTTCCAGTGGAGCAGATCCATGCACTGCTACAGTGCAAAGGAAGGTCTAAGGATTTTGGAATCCTGATCCTCAGAAGTGCATGTGCCATGAGTGGACACTGGACAGCAGCTGACCGAGGAACAGACATGGCCCTGATACACACCAGACATGACTGCAGTGAATCTGTCCCAGAGTCTGTGACTACTTAAGAGGGAAACAATGTAGATGGCAAGTTAATCATTTGAATCCATGAACTCACACTCAGTATGAGCATTTGCTGGTACCTTATAATGTCACATTATAAAAAAGAGGGGAAAAAAAGAGATGCATTTTCACAAAACTCAAAAGAAATGTCAGAAAGCTTCTCTTTCTCTGAGCAAGAATCATTCAAAATTGATAGTGTGCACTTTGCAGGTTGATTTTTTTTTTCTTTTCTTTTTTTAGTTCTTCCTCAGAGCTCGGCGTCAGGAAGTGAGGCGGCAACGACCTGACGTAAATCTCCTGCTAGGAGCGAGGCAATCCCACACGCTTCCCAGTGGACAAACACAGCCATAATTAGAGGCCACATCTGGCAACAGGCGCACACACACTGACAACACAACAGGCCAAGCTCATCCTGCCCCTAGAGCCGATGCACACGCACGCGCACGCACACACACACACACACACACACACACACACACACACACACTTGCTTGTGCTTGTGGTTGTCCATCGAATCCGATGATGACGTCCACATCTGACTTTTAACGGTGAGTTTTCTGATGGCTGAATAGTCCAATCCTGGATCCACAAGCTCTATTGCAGGTGGGGCATGTAAACATGGTGTTGGTGTCACTGGCATTCGTGGATGTGTTCCTCTTGAGCCGTCTTTGCTGTCTCCTGACTGTCCTTTCCTCCTCCAGTGCTTGGGTCCCATCTAGACATAGCTGCCGCCAGATGTTGCGGTCAGCAGCCATGCTCTCCAGGTCCCCTGGATTGATTTTGCACTTCTTAAGCGCTGTCTTCACTTGGTCTTTGAAGCGTTTCTTCTGGCCTCCAGCAGAGCGCTGGCCTTGGTGTAACTGGCCGTATAAAACTTTGCGGGGCAGACGGTTGTAGGGCATCCTTATCACATGCCCCAGCCACCGCAGTTGGTGCTGGGTGATGGTGGCCTCAATGCTCTTGCAGCCTGTTCTCCTGAGTATATCACACACACACACACACACACACACACACACACACACACACACACACACACACACACACACACACACACACACACACACACACACACGGCAAATTAAGTGCCGTGGCCTACAGTTAGCTAACTCTGGAATAGAATTTTGTTGGCAACATTGAACCTGTGCCCATATCTCTCTTCGGCAACCTGCCAAATACTTGATCGGCGCTGAAGATCAATGTGCAGTGGTAGATCTCAGTGAAACTACCATAGTGATCCAATGGGGCACAGATTGCGGCAGGGACACAAGCACGGCTCAATCACAGCAACTGCCACTGCTTTTGGCGGCACTATATTGGGTGCCGTCAGAGGTGGGCAGGGGTTAACATGCTTCGAGCTATGAGCACTAGCCTATACTTCATGGGAGTTGATTTACCACACTTGACAGTGTCAAACCTGGTGAGCCCACAGCTGACCAAACAACAACAAAGGTGTAGGCATGGATAGTCGACTATTTGGGGTTGAAATGCTATTTTTGGATGTTGAAGAATTGTAAAAGACAAACATTTTTAAAATATGGAGCTTCCCCTCAGTAATGACTCATTATGCCTTGACTCATGAACCTCATGAATATCCATACGATTCTTCTTTATGTGTGTGAATCAGTAACCAAAACTTTTGGCAGCAACTGGGCCAGAGTGACATCACAGTGAATAACACCACAAAGAAGGCAAGAAAGCGAGAGAGCAAGGACTGCTTAAGGCATCATTACTATTCCCCATTGAAGGCCAGTGACTCACAGGTCCATCCAAACGAATGGGTGGATGGAGGAGGATACTCCATAAGACTGTAGGAGATAAATTGTTTATCCGGGTGTTATGTTGCAATAGGCTATTGTGACCAGATAGATACTATTGATCCACCCAGTTGAAAGGTCTATTGAGACGCCAAACACTCTCTGTATAATAGCTTAATTGGCCCATAGCAGATAGGTTAATGAATTGGCCTAGGTTAATTCTGAGTGGACCAACTGGCTCTACATTTTAACAGAACCCCGCTAAACAGTCATACTCCAGTGTCTTCATACTAAATACAAGACTCTGGGAGAAGTTATAACATAGTAGCCTAGTTATAACATATGTTTTGCACTGAGACCACCTTATCAAAATTTTACCAAAAAGAGTCTCGTCAGAACATAACAGGTCTTGGACTATCTAGCCTGTGATTTCCTGTTCAGTGGTTACCTTATGAGACTGTCTACATTAAGAACTTCAGACTCTTCAGTTGTCAACAACTGGTCTTTCATCAGAATACGGCTTCTTGCTACCTTACCAAATTAAGCGAAACGCACCACTCTTCAGCGTCCCGTAGGCTTAGGCAAAATGAAGTTAAGCAAATCATTTCACTATCTTATAATCGGGCAACGAATAATTTAAACAAAGACGATTGAGACCATAAAATTGGTTCCAAATCTGAGACCCCTTGAGGTTAAACACGAATTTACGGTAGGATTATGGCTAAACTGACGATAATAAATGTGACAATTGTCTTCATAAGCCCCTTTTCAGAAGATGCATTCTAGCAGCCCATGAATTGCCTTGGTGGCAAAATATTTGGTTTCTTGTGACAGCAGGGTAAAAAGTCAACCCTTCAATGTTCCGACGCAAATTGTTTAGCAAGGCAGCGACACAAAGTGAATCATTTAGAAACAGTAACCATGGCTAAAAGCTGCCACAAGTTTACTGCGACCAACAAAGCTACAACACAACTGCCTGATTCTATGGAAGTTAACCAAGTAGCGTATAGCCTACCGTCAGCTTCGGAAAATATAGGCTATTATATTGTTTCAAACAACTCACCCTCTCAGATGAAAGCAAAGCCGTTACGCACAGGGCCAGTATCATCCAAAAGTTTCTCATTATTCCTTAGATAATTGTGTTGTGGTCGGAAGAAACTGACAAATCTCGACCCGTCTCTCCTCGTCCACTTGCGTGTGTAACTCTCCTCGTACACCTTCGCTCTCGCAGCTACGCTGTCTTGTTCCCCCCTGCTCTGGATTGGAGTACCGGATACGTGTTGCTTTTTGTTATTCCTCCGCGCACTTTTTTCTGCAAAAGTGACTTTACGAAATTGTCCAAAGCGCAAGCGGGTGCTTTTGGCAACTAAAACTCAACACCTCACTGTGGCGAATTTCCCGTCAGCGTTAGATTAAAATGTGTTGCCACAAAAAGGTCCGTTATCCTGCTAACATTCTGCCATATCGCACATTACTCGTAGCATGAGGACTCGCAGGCAAAGCTGAGTCGCAAAGTAGACAAGTAAAATGCAGGTCAGGCTGGGGAGAGCTTGAGAAATGATTGACAGTCACGTTGACCATATGAATGCAGGCTTGCGGAGACGCGAGCTGGGAGGCGGGAGGCAGCAATGTGCTGTAGCATTGTTAGCCTAATAGTTCAAATAAAATTCTTTATAATTCTAATATTGCAATGTACACACTACATGCGGTATGAACAGGCGACATTTTATCATAATTATCTGAAGTAAATTATACACATACAAGTAGAGCTAATTTATTTGTTGCAAAAGTCTACCTGCTGATTTATCTTAGATACCCTATTTGATTTTATGCATTTTTTTGTTTGCGCAGACGTAGTAGGCTTATTTTACTATTTATGGTCCACTTAAAGAACCGTTTGAAAAAGGCTATGGGATCTCTACTGGCTCACAAACTATGGATTATTATCTCGTCATTATACATTTAACAGTAAACTATAACAGTTTTACAGTTTAAACTCCCCATAAAGGTAAAATGAATCCCTCCCAAGGCATACACTTGAAATTAATGACGCAAAATCAATTGAAGGTTCCTTCCACCTGTAGGGTGTCTCCCCCTCGTGGTGGAATAGGCATGTCAATTCAGATAACAAGCGTGGACACTGAGAAACGAAAAGATGGTCAAAAACAAATCGCTCCTTCTAGAGCACAATTTAATCAGTCTCCCAGTAGTCTAATAGTCTTCCATTTGCCATTTACGACAGGCAAGACAGATAGCTGTGTTTACCCATGACTCCACACATCTAGCATCCAGACTTGGATCTTTTTCAGTTTCATATCCTGTTGAACAAGCACACTGACTAATTGCTGGTGGTGATTCAAGCTCAGCTGCGATTGAACTTCAGCCTCTAGCCTACATCTCTCACATATGGCTCTCTGGAGGTGCCTGTAAACCAACTTAACTGCCCCACCTCTGTAGCCTTGCCTGCTTCTCTCCACTCCTCCGCCCCCTCCTGAGCTCAACCGTGTAACCAAAGGCCCGGATCACCCTTCCGCAGTAGCCTAGATTAACCAGCCAATTAGGGTGAGGGCAAAGTCCCTTATGCTGGCCCAGCTGCTGCTCCTGAATTGGCCGCCTGCTTGCCTCGGCACAGGTGAAGAAGTAGGCTGTGGCGTTGAGAACCACTTAAGGCGGTGAACGTGCATACAAGGTAAATTCTTGTGGGGATATGCTGTCTCGTCTTCTCGTCACAAGAATTTTGTTACTGGGACGTCAGTGGGTGACAACAGTTACCTGCCACAGAACATTTGACATTACCACAGCCAAATCCATTTCCAAGTACAATATTTACATGAGAGGAATTATTTGAATCACATTAACAGTTTGGATGTTGAATGCAAAGTAATTTGGTTTCACATTTGGAATTCAGGGGGAACAAGATTATAGATAAGCGGATATGTATAACTTGCCATTAATACATGAATGAACTGTATGAATGGAAACAGTATACAATTTCTTAATAAATACTTCAGCCGTAACTGCAAACGTTTTATTTCTGGATTAGCACAAATAATATAAATCTCTCTCTCTGACATGCACGCACACACGCGCACACACACACACACACACACACACACACACACACACACACACACACACACACACACACACACACACACACACACACACACACACATATATTACTCAGTGACTGAAGACTGTCCCTCAGTAGTGGCATGTGAGGTCACTGTGTTGGCTCGGCTCTGGGTCCCAGGCTTTTCCTCGGCTATGGACATGTGGCTGGTCATGAAGGAAGTGTTCTTTGCCTGCATGTGGACCGACGAGTTGTCATCATCGTCATCATCATCATCGTCTTCGTCGTCGTAATGTTCTGACCATCGGGGCATTAGTGTGGTGCGGCTGAACTGGGTGAGGGGTTTTCCCAGAATGCCAAAGCTGGGGACAGGAAAAGAGTGCAACAGAGGCAGAAAGATAAATAAGATCTCAGGAGGAGAGAGAGAGACACAGAAAGAGAGGGAGAGAATCTCACTCACTTCCTGCTACATGGTAGTCACTAGAGGCTTCTGTGTCTCTAGAGAGAGACTCCTATGCTTACACACACAGCATTTCTCAATAGGAAGCCCCTAGCTGCAGAGCTAAACTCTAGGGGACATGAAATTAGGCATCATCATAGTGAAATGTCAGCATTTCTTGTTGACTTCTACAAGATTAAGGCACTCCAGGACACCAACACGCCAGTGTGCGTAACACAAATAACCGGACTGGTAGGATGGGATGTCAGTCTCTTTCGTGTAGAGATTGAATTGAATTTAATTGTATTGTTTTCAAAACATCTATTTGTATAATATCTGTGATAACAGTATTTTATGCACCACACACAGCAGCAGCTAATAGTTTGAGAATTGTTTTGTACTTGACAGCGAGGAAGGTGAAGACAGAGACAGAGCGTGTGGGAGAGATGAAGAACGACGATAAGAAGATGGACCGGGAGCAAACATGGGGGTGCTGCTGCTGCTGCTAAAGCAGCCTGGGCCAACTGGGGTGTTACCTGAAGGAGGCCAGCTGTTCGCTAAGCTGCTCCATCAGCTCCTCGGTGTTGCAGAGCTTGGCGGCGGAGCGCTCGCGAGGGTGGGTCCTCTGGAACAGGTGAGGGGCCTCCTCCCGGGGAAAGGGCAGCAGGGACACCATGACCGGGGAGCGCTGGGTCACGATCTTGCTCAGAGCTGGGCGTCGCTCTGACTTCCTGGGTCAAAGGTGGGGAGACAGGAGGGTGGGAACCCCGCGAGAGGAGACGAGTGAGGACGACCACGCTGCCCGTAAAACTGTCACGGCTCAGTCAAGCATGCAGAATTACAAAACCATCTTCCACACGCGCCTCTTGAAGTTTTCAACTAAAGACAATTAAGTGTGCAGAATATTTTTATCTGAAAATTTCGATATAATTCTTCTCAATATTTTCTTGTTAACCATCAAATGATGTTCTACATGTTCTTGTTTAAATTAAGCTCTATGAAACTTTGAGCAAAGGTTTCTGTTTATTTGCTCTTCATAAGACATGGCATGGTGCATGACACAAGGCAAATTAAAGCTTAAACTTGGGAAATCAATTACTAAAGCAAGATGACTGAAACTCTTAAAGCTTTAATGTTCACATATTACTGAATGGTATTTTCATTATCTATATTAAACAATACAACACTATTTCATCACCAACATTCTACATTTAAAACAAATATTTGACTCACTTTAATGGATGAAACACTCTCTCTCTCTGTGTCTGTGTCTGTGTGTGTGTGTGTGTGTGTGTGTGTGTGTGTGTGTGTGTGTGTGTGTGTGTGTGTGTGTGTGTGTGTGTGTGTGTATGTGTGTGTTTGGGGGGGTGGGGGTATATTTGAGGGGGAAAAGTTAAGTTTCAGTGAACAATTAATTAAAACCAATTAAATCTTGAAATCCTCCCAAACGGTAATGCAAATTCCATTAAAAGTAACTCCTAATTCAAATCTTGGCTTATCTCTCTGTGTGACCATATGGTGACCACAACAGTTCCTGGTCATACCTCCTCTCAGATGTCACTGGGCTGGGCTCTTTGGAGTTAGCCTTGCTCTCCTCCTGGTTCTCGCTCCTCTCGGACTCCTTGACGTTCAGCGTTGGGTTGAATGTATCGGAGCGCAGAAGACGGCCTACTTCCTCCTGAATCCCTTCCAGGTCCTTCCTGCCGAATGTCACCCACGCCGCATAGCACACAAAGCTATACAGACACTGAGGAAGAAATATTGGCTAGACATAACATCATACTTAAAAGTGCCGCTCAGTAGTGGTTAACAACTGTAAAACAAAAGAAAAAGAACAAGACTATAAACCAGAGTTTGTTTTGATGTACAATTCTGAACAAGACAATGGGCCTGAACATAACCACAAAAAAAACAAGTGAATAGAAAAATGTTCACACACGCCATAGACTGTTTGTATTTGAAAGAGTCTCGTCTGAGTTAATATCCACAATATCCTGTCTACTGCACCAACCTCATACAGCTGTCTATCTCTGTGTGTCCACGACACTTTGCTTCTGCAGAGACAAAACCACAGCTGTCATTGTCAAGCAGGAAGTTGCATATTAGCAAACGCAACACACACTAATTGAAACATTTGTAAAAAGCTTTATAGTGAGGGGATCCTGACCTTCCACATGACATGTGGTGCTGCTGGGACAGCCCCAGTCCTAGGATGAGTGTTGAGTAGCGAAGGGCCAGCTGTTTTTGGGCCAAGTCGACCTTTGCACAAGTCTCTGCCATCACCTGTTTCTCTGTCACGCTGGGTTCACTGAGATACAAGATAGCCTAAAAGAATTACAATTACCTCAAGAATTCAACATGTATCTCATGCCATATCAGGCCATGTGCCTCTACTAAGATAAGGGTCAATCATTCAATCACAATAAAAACGTTAAATGTTTTTAACGTGCAATATTTATGTTACATAATGTAGCCTATTGCTTCTGGCAAGATATGACACAGATGACTGTTGAATACATTGCACAGACTGACTGTTGGATGGGTATATTCTATTGGAAATATTATCGTCATTGCAGCTTCACTTCAAAGACCTACAGTATTTACATCTAATATGCAGTCACTCCAACCACACTCCACACACAATCAGAGACCTGATCCTGAACACCTGCACTAAAGATACATTCAGAATCAGAATCAGAATCAGAATCAAAATCCAGAATCAGAACACATCTATATGATCTCGGCATATACTGTACTGTAGGCTACTTACGCCATTAACGGCTTTGGCTTCCTTTCCAGAGACTTCTTCTCAAAATAGCAGGACAGGTAAAGTAACAGAGCAGCCAAAAATTCATTAAGCTCCATGCACCTGTCAAGCAATGCAAACTAGAATATCATCCAAATGAAATTGTGTTCCTCACAGGCACAGCAACCATAATGTATACTTTACAGTATTTTACTTATTATGATAAAGAGGGACAAGGGCACATACATACATACTTCATCAAAGAAAGAAAGCAGAGTGGGATGGGAATGGCCTCATTCTCTTGAAGTAAACTCAAGGCCACCTCTGCAATGCAGATATAACCATTACTACAATGGAGGGAAAAACAATGAGGTAATGTTCCGCTGACAGTGTGTGTTGCATGGGAAGGGGGGGGATTTGGTGGTTGGTGGCATGTCAACACAGAAATCATGCTCAGTGTGATTCCATCAGCAGAAAAAAAAAATCTGAGACGTACGCTTAACGTGCTCTATGGTGACCTGCTCCTTCTGGGCCCGCTTGATAGAGGACAAAAACATGCAGGCGAGCAGACCTGGTGCTAAAGTCTTCCGACGCCCTCTACTGGTCGACGACGCGAAATGCGCAGACCTTAAGAAGACAAATCGGCATAACAGTTGTGTGTGAATGGGCTGGAAATGAAACTGTCTTTTGCAAATATAATCCTGTGGGTTCTGTGCAACATCTTATGTAAAGTCGGCAAACCAGTGTCCTGTTATTTGACAACGTTGTCAACAAAAACCTGAAAATGCATGCTCACCAAAAATCCTTCACTGGCCTGCACGAAGGCTGGCGTTTTTAGGAAATGGTGAAAACCGCTTTTATAACGACTTGAGGCCAAACCGAGTGGCGCACACACAGCAGTGCGTATTGGAGCCGCCCATGGACATTATGACTGACATACCGCACATTGTATTTCTCACGGTTTTGGTGCAACTAAAGCACTCATATTCATGCTTGTGGACGGGGACAGCTATGACAACGAACAGGAAACTGATTTGACGACTTCACGTTGGCCCTATGCACAGAGCCCATAGCTAGACCCCTACCTCTCCAGGCGCTTTTTGACTTGTTCATGCAGAGGCGACATCTTCTTTTTTTCTTTGGCATCATCAGTTGGGTTTAAACTATTAAGATAAAACGTGATACAAAACACTAATGTTCCATTAATGGGAACTCCAAAAAGTATTAGGCTAAATCACTGACAGGTGTTTTTTTTTTTTTAATTAGGCTATTGTTGTTGTTGTTTTTTTTTTGTTTTTTTTTGCCTACCAGGAGAATTCGAGGCCATTAATATCATCGTTCCATATCCACCGCCCTGGAGGAGGAAGATTTATCTGTCGTGGAAAAATAATTATAATTTAGTAATAGGCCTACCCGAATGAATATTGTTATTTCCTCTTCTGCTGACAGTAGCCTAGGCTAGGCTACCATAGACTGAACATAAAATGTTATGATGGTAGCCTAAAATAGCCTACCTTAGTCGATGTATTTCACGAATTCAACAGTTAACAAAAGTGGATCTACCTTTTCTGTTGTTGGTTTAGGCATGTCAAAACTACTCAAATCAAATTATCTTCAAAGCTGAAAACTCTGAAAGCTGAAAACTCTCAGGTCTTTGCTGAAAACGACGCGAACATCAACTATTCAGAAACCCCGACATTCGGGGCTATTTGTTTACAAACAGTGTCTAAGCAACCAGCACACAGCCTAGGCCTATGGTCACTCATAGCCTATTGGTGCGTTCATGAACACTGTGGAGTGGGAGAGCATGTCATTTCCCATGGGAAATAACGACTACATACAATCTATCTATCTATCTATCTATCTATCTATCTATCTATCTATCTATCTATCTATCGAATTCAAAGTTAGAGTGCACATACACATCACACATGAACTGGGAACTTCCCCGTTTGAAGTGGGGGCTTTGAGAGTTTTAACCAAAGATTCTAGAACAGAGCTCTGTTCTAGAATCTTTGGTTTTAACCAAAGATTCTTTGGTTTTAACGTCATACAACATAGTGAACGCTCTCACTTCGTGGGAACTTCCCAGTCGCATGAACCCATAGCCTACTAGAGATTGTAGACTCTTATGTTTACATTTCTACTTTTTTCCCTTTGCAGTGCTGTCTTTTCCTTTCTGTATTGCAATGACATGGTCTGTCAACAAATTAAAGAAAAAAAAGCAGTAAAAGTGTAAATGTGGATCTTGCCCAGTCTCTTGCATCAAACTCACACATACTATACACTAAGGTTTAACCTACAATTTACAGCAATTGTCATCAAAACTTTAGCCATATTTAGGCTACTTCAACATCCCTCCAGAGTACACTGTTATAGGCTACTGACAACATGGCTAAGCCATTTTTTCTGTCTTATCCATACACACACACACACACACACACACACACACACACACACACACACACACACACACACACACACACTCACACTCACACTCACACTCACACTCACACTCACACACACTCACACTCACACTCACACAGAGAGAGTGAGAGAGAGAGAGAGAGAGAAAGAGAGAGAGAGAGAGAGAGAGAGTGTGTGTGTGTGTGTGTGTGTGTTTCATCCATTACAGTGGGTCAAATATTTTTATTTTTTTTTAAATGTTAATGAAATATAGGCCTACTGTAATGTCATGTTGTTTGGTCTGAAGACCGCAGTTGAGTGGTAGTAGATGTAGTTGCTTGGCTGTCAGTAGAAGATGATGGTGTATGGACGACTGTCCTGCTCCTCACGGGTTCATGTGATTTAAGCATATTTACTGTAATAACAATGGACCAAAGAACATAGGAGATCATTGGGAGTTCCTGTGAAAATAAGCATTTAGTCTAGTCTTAAATCATTTATGGGAAACTGACCATAACAATTGTACGTTATTACAACAACAATTCCTCATTTAGTCCATTAGGTATCAATGTGTCTAACTGATGAATCCAAAAACAGTTAGTCACATTGATACCTAATTGTTGTTGCATTGCTTTTTATGATTTATGTATTTGTTTAATTTATTTTCATGTTTTCATGTTAATTAATGAAGTCATGAGTGGATACAAGTGCAGTGATCACATTGATTGCACCTGTATATGTTTGTCTGCCTGACACTGAAGAAGGGAGATAACCCGAAACGTCTGTCCACAGGCAATAAAAGTTATGCATGACTAGTGCTGTACTCTCATTTGATTTGACAGTTTATGATCAATCCCATAGGTTCTCAACATCTTTGGATAAGGCCCACCAACTGATTATGATAACTGACTGATTATAGACCACCAGTACCTGGGTGTTCATGCTCTTATGCCCATATGTTTTCTATACACAGAGTGCCCATGTGCCAAGTAAAAAATAAAAGGGAAGTTGACATTATTCAGAGATTGGGAAAGGTGACGTTATTCTGTGCTGCTAAACAAATTTACTATACTAATATGATATGATTGCTTCTACATTGCACATTGTTCTTATTGTATTTACCAAGTATTCCTGGTCAAAGTTTAGGTGGGTCATCTATAAGGGATATTAGAAAAGTGCTATAAGGGCCGCCGTGTTTGGGGGCACTGAACGCTGATGCGGTTGCTGGAACCAACACTGGAAGAGGTCTTCGAGAGACACTGGGGCAGAAAGAGGGTAACTGTCTTTGTCTGGAAGGTCAGACTGGGCTACTTGAAAACCAGAGTGCAGTCCTGGGCTAGTGCAGAGCACTTTGTCGCTAACAATGCCAAGTCTAACGCCATGTACCCATGAGGTCACCAAGGCATTGGTAGAGGAGCTCGTCCGGCATAAATCTTTGCTGCAGTGCTGTGGTGCTCAGTGCATGGCATGATTGCCCCACACACCTGTACAACTTCTCAGCCAGAGAGGGTTGTGATGCAGCAGGGCTTCATTAGCACAGTTAGTTTTGCCACCACTTCCTTGACTCGAGACATGAAGAAGGCTGCAAGAAGGCTTAATACCTGTGCATTGGCTTTAGTAGTACCCATGTAGGATTGTTGCCAGGAGCACCAGATTTCCTTGGCCAAATCCAGGAATGCATATAATGGGGTGGTCTATCCTCGTGTCTGCCACCAGGGGTGCAGAGTGATGCAGAGTTGTGGAGCTCTCATTAGACCTAGACAGAGGTGGACATCCCGGGTTCAGAAAGTAAAAGTCCTGCCAGGTATTTGATCCAACCATTTAGAGATAGATAGATAGATAGATAGATAGATAGATAGATAGATAGATAGATAGATAGATACTTGATTGATCCCCAAGGGGAAATTCAAGGTCCCAGCAGCTTAAGACACCACACACAACATACAATACAATGTAAACAGGAAAATAAAAAGCAAATCAACAGGTCATCTTAATTAGCAACCAGGTAGATCAGATAATTAGTGATATCACCTGTTAAGTGCACAGGTAAAAAGAATACATGGCAGGACTTTTACTTTCTGGAACCGTCCCCCTGTGAATCCCCCTATTTGTTTCTTCACAATTATGGAGTTAAACTCGCAGAGTGTCTCGTAAAGATCCGGTTCCTGTTCACTTGCAATGACATTTGAGTATGTTAAGAGGCAGAAACACAGTCTAAAATCTGCCCCCATAGCATAGCTTTTAGAATAATTATACTAGCACCGATTCTTTCCCCCTCTACCAACAGTACTCGGTGACCTTAAACAACAGGGCTCTAAAATGCAATTGGAGACTGAACTGAGAGAAACATCTTGCTTGATTTTTTTCATGTTAGTTATTCTCCATATGCTGAAACTTTTAGGCCAGAAAATTCTCAAGTGGTATCTTGTTCTAAAAATATGAATATAATCTCTCTTACTCTGTGCATCTCCCCTCACTCTTTTATGTCTCCTTTTCTCTTCAGCTCTCTGTATCTTGATCTGAGGGCAGAACAAATCTCTTGCCGTCCTGTTTCAGACAAGATGTTTCATCAAGAGTTCACTCTCTCTGCAAACCTAAAACAATCTAAATTATATTTAAGCCTTTAGAAATTACTCGGCAAGTCCTAATCATCTCCAAAGCTCTACAGTTTTTTTTTTTTTTTTTTAAACTTTACTGTTATTGCATTTCAGTGGTTGTATTACTTTGTTTCGTTTTTAATCTACAGTATGAACAGTTGCGAAAAGCTTGTAGCCTTTCCTACGATAAGGATTGACCTGTGTGCTATAAATCTTTGCGTATGTCTTCAGATAACTCCAATGTGTCTTTCCAGTTTCTCCTGGTTAATTAATGGATGCCATTTTGGTATGATTGGAGAAAAGACAACAGCAGCTCACAATACAGTTGTCTTGACAAAGAAGAGCAGAGAAGACATTGACGTATGACATAAATTTAGATTGGCTGTCATACCCTGCATTGACTAATGTTTGTGAACACAAATATCACTACATCAAAAATGTTTTATTGTTGTGTTTTTGATGTTTCATTAGTAGGTGACAGGGCCAGATAAAAGATCAATTATGTCCTTTTCCTGCATTTTGCCTTTGACTTCTAAGAAAGGTTTCCACTCAAGTGTGGTGTGGCAGGAGCATAAGCAACTCTCCAGCATACGTACCCCCCCCCCCCCCCCCTCTTTCTCCTCACTGTTACTTACAGTTTTTGCCTGTTGCTTGAACACTATAGACCCATGCTTAGACTAAAGTAACACAACTTGAAGTTTTGTTGCCATATCTCAAACACAAGTACCTATACCTTAAACAAAAGTGCTGCTTTGCACTCTAGTTGCAATTCTGTAACACACTTACTCCTTTATGCAACACACTTGGTCCTGCATACTACTCTCTATGTCATACATAGACACTTCGTTCAAAAATGAAATCTCATAGTACCATTTGTTAAACACATGTATCCAAAATACAAAACACATCGGGTAATTGCAACCACTCAAATACACACCTGAACGCACTTACTTGCAAAACTGAACACCAATCAGCCATCTACAAAAAGCCCATTCGTTTAGCCATTGGAAATGGTGATGTGAACGGTATATTTCCCAGTGTTGTGTCATTGTTTCCTTGTGTGTAGAGTTTTGGCACAATGAGTGAAGTTTTTCTAAATGTATTCAAGCAAATATGTTTTATATAAAGTAGACTAGTGTATTCCTCCTGATTTGCAAGTGTATGCATATGATGCAAGTGTGTTTCATTTTGTCACCAGAGTTACATTTTGACAAAGGATTGTTGGGTTTTGATTGCAGAGTTTAGGTACTGATAGAAGAGTTTCAATTTGGCATACATGTGAAAGGTTTATTTCCTAGTGTTGTGTTATGTTCGCTATAGTGTAGAGTTTTGGTATGGTGAGCGAAGTTTTGCAAAATGTGTTCAAGCAACGGGCAAAAACTGTAAATCACAGCTAAAGTTCAAAGTGGCACAGACTTGCATTGTTATTTATCAACCCCAGGTCTGGCCAAGGCCCAGATTTGAACAGATACAGCTGCAGCTTGTTTCTCTTGTTGAGAAGCTGTTAGTAGTGGTGACGGCCCCTCCTGACCCTGCACTGTGCTGGTCAATAGGGCTCGAGATCATGACGTGAAAACTTTGCGGGCACAGCCATATTGGCAGCCTCACTCCTTAGTTTACTATGGATTACTATGGATTTACTCCCGCCTATTAGTGTGTTCCTTCCTAGTTTTTGCCCTCTTGGTCGTATGTTGCTGTGTAGTGGGGTGTAACAGCACAACCCATGATCGCAAGAGGAAAAGAATCGCTAATACTATATTTCTGCTTCTTGTCTTCTGCATCTGAATGAATGGATATTACTTTCGGTGCGTGTGCCCGAGCCCTATTAGAAAATATTGTTATTTGTTCTGACTGTGTGATTGCCACAGTGCCAAAGCCTGTTTGTGGTGAAGGTTGTGGTTACACTTGAGGCTCTTGTCTTTAACAACTTTGGAATTTTTAAGTAGGGTTCAGACCAAAGATTCTCGACGAGACGAGCCGTGACGTTCTAAAACCTTGCGACTGCGACTCAACATGTTTAATGCTCTGCAACGGCTTGCGACGGCTTGCAACTACGTGCAACTTCTAATTCACACCGCTGCAACTCAGTCTCGTCGCGTCGGGAATATTTGGTGTGAATTGGGCTTTAGATTCATATACAAAAATGAATATGAACACTTACGAAAATTTCCATTTGAACATGTCAAGTAAGTTGATTTGTTATTTGATACGCAATTCATTTATTAACTTGATTAGAGATAATAACAACAAATCCATAAAAATGCTTTGTTTATTGGCAAAATCAATGAATGAAATTGAGTAAAAATCAATCAAAAAAGATCACAGATTATGTCACATGTGTGACACAACTCTGATAAAAGGATCACTAATTTTAGCAGCATTTCCTATAACCATTCTTCAAATCAACTCGGTCTCCAGTCTCCTAATTAGCCTTCGGAGTCAGCAGATGCACTTTCTCTGTGAGGTAGTCCAGACCCCACTCCTTGTGGCGATCCGTAAAAGCATCATCTGATTGCAGGAATGCAATATCACAGGTTTTACCTGTAATTAAATTCATATCCCAGATGATGACATTACTGATGTAAAATTATACCAATAATTTGTTTAAATGTGAAGCTATTACATTGTCATAACATGAAGGAGACACATGAAATGAACTGTGACACTTACCAAAGAGATTTTTAACATCCTCATCAGTAACTAAAAATGGAGGACCTGCATGACATAAATTCTGTTTTTAACTTTCAGAGCAAATAACCTTCACTCCCCACTCATTTCTCAATATTATCTGAACTGATGTGTTCAGATAGTAGGCTATGGATGTTTGCTCTTACCTGTGTATAATTCTGGGTTATACAACAATGTGTCCACGAGATACCGGCAGTTCTTGTCCATTAGGGATAGGATGAGAGCAGCATATCTTTAAAAACAATCATAACATTGTAAACAATTCAGTCCTATGAGGCATTTCAGTTATTTACTGTAGCTCTGAAGTTTATGAGAAAAAGGCTCACTTCTCTCTGTCACAGTGGTTAATGGCCACCAGGGAGCCTCTGTCCCAGATACCCCCAAACTGCCCTACAACATCGCTGCAAACACAGAGCAAAAAGAAAATCATTAGAACGTTGTCTGTTATTAAAACTCATTCAAATACAGACATTAAAGCAAGACACAGAAGACAAAACATGTAACAAGAAATCTCACTGATCTACATTAAACACTTCAATCATATTCAGCTAGGGTAAATAACTTGTTGTAACTGGCATTATAAGGGGTCCAAGCAGAGAAGATGCATTATTAGTTTTCCGCAGCAAAGCACGCTCTGCAGCAAAAACATTTTCACTGTAGGCTAAGTCCAAAAGCAGTGCAATGAAAACTGAAATTCCTTTTTATCCTAGGCTAGGCTTGATCATTGACCTAGGCTCATTCATAATGACACATAGACTGCGTTTACATGCACTTTAGTATTCCGGTTATGAGGCTTATCCCGATTTTGATCATATTCAGGATATGGTGTTTACATGAACACAGAGAAACCCGGTTATTAATATCCCTGTTTACATGACGAATAACAGTATTCCGGTTACCAACAATAAAGTTCTATTAGCACTCCGTATCCCGGTTACTAGAATCTAATGTAATACGTGTTTTGCCTGAGAAACCAGGATAAGGTGTATACATGGAACAGTATCCCGGTTTCTCTCGGAGTACACCACCTAGCATAACCAGGATACTCGTTACCGGGATAAGGGCTTATCCGCGGTTCCAAAATCAGGGTATGATGTTTACATGCGCAAATTCAAAACCGGGATACTTCAAAACCGTCCCCGATCATAACCGGGATACTAAAGTGCATGTGAACGCAGTCTATAGAAGTTACGCACTTTATGCTATGAGGGTGCTACAATTGAGATGAACCTAAAATTGTGAAATTTGTGCGCCTCCCGTATACTCCTATTTCCTACTTCCTATACTGCATGGGCTTTTTTTTTTTTTCAAATATTCAAACAGTTCAACCATTTCCCTTTTGAGGCAACTTCATCAACATCTGCTTGGCACCCATTAATCGCTGTCTGCAGCTATATTTCATTTCTGATTAGGAACTGTGTCTATTATACCTGGAAAACTTGTAGAGGTCACACTGATACAGAGAGATCTTCCCGTCAGAACTCTGCAGAGAAAATGAGATGTGGTTTCATGCATATTCATCTTTCGTTCCGGAATCTTGATATAGAGCACATTTAGAGTATAGGACATCAGTTTGTCAGCAGAGGCCATTGAAAGAGAACGAGACCTAGGCTGAGTTATTTTATCCTTTTCAAATAAAAATCAGTCTTTCAATCATGCAAGAAATCAAACATTGCATTCAAAGAATGCTCTCAGAGACCTGAAAATACAATCCTAAAATAAAGAATGCAATGCAAAAAAAACTTACTTAATAATTAAAAGGATGCTGCATGTTCCGTTAAAAGGATATAATTTCACTGATGTGGAGTAAACGATAAGTATAAGTGTAAAATGTTGTACCTTGAACACCTTTGCCCCTTGTATGGCTGGGACAGACTCTTCACTGTAGGTCAACTTGTGCTCTTCAAAGAACTGCTTAATGGCCTTTTCGGATATCTCCACCCCCACCACGGAATGGCCCTGGTCTGCTAGCCTGCAAGAAGGATACGTTCACTGTTGGAGTGTAGCAGTTAAATCTTCCAGAATGATAAAAAAAAATGCACAATCATTTTATAGAGTATCAAGTAGGAAGGAGACTGGAGCACACTGATCTCACTTGCAGTCTTTTATTGGTGCAAACAAACTGACGTTACAACACAACTGTGTCTTCTTCAGAGTTGATTTTGGATTGATGCACAGAGTTCTTCATTTTAACAAGACCTCATTTTATAGAGTGTCAGAATCTATATGGTTTTATGATCACTTTTATTTGAAATACCACCTGATGCCTTCATCTATCTGTAAGACGCTTTGGACAAAAGTGTCTGCTAAATACAATAAGTTATAGAAAAAAGTTTGTGCACATCCCAGGTCAAGGTGCAAGGGTAACACAACAAGGGTAAATCATAAAAAAAGGAAAAAGGTTCGCACACTTGAAATCCTTCTTTTTCGTTTAATTTTCTTTTCTTGAGCACAGAATAAAAGACATTTCGACCGTGCATCTGAAGAAGACCACACGGTCGAAACGTCTTTTATTCTGTGCTCAAGAAAAGAAAAGAAAATGAAAAAGAAGGATTTCAAGTGTGCGAACCTTTTTCCATTTTTTTTTGCTAAATACAATAACCATAACCATATATATCCTAGTATTTAAATTGACTATGGGTGAGCTCATGAAGCTGTAAAGCTTCTTGACTTTTCATAACAGCAGGTAATAAAACTATGGACAAACCATTTCATGTCAACAGCTTTCCCACAGAGAGGAAAAAAGAACCGGACTTCATTCCGCCCACACAGCACCTTGTCAAGGTGGGTCTCAAGCAGCCTGTCAGACAATGAAAAGGAGTCACATTGAGTAGGCATATACAACAAAGCACACTGCTACACCTTGTTTATGTAAAGCGACATTGAGTAGGCTTAAATAACAAAAGACACTGCTACACCTTGTTTATGTAAAGTGAACAGGAAAGAACAAAATAGCTGCTAAAGGTAAGCCTGGCATAGCCATACGTAAGCTTCCGCTCAATTTCATTTCCCTACACCGTTACATATTAGTACAAGGGTTTGGTATGACCAGGCTAGCTAAAGGTGAGTAAAAATGATTTAGTCACTACTCAAACAAATCTAAACCATGATGTTTCTTTAATACTGCAGTTAAACATCCAAAAGCAATCATGTCATGCCAGACTATAATTCCACTACTTTGAAGGATTGTGTACCTGTGAACTTGGGGCTGGTGGAAGCCAGTCCTGCCTGTCTGCCAACGGTCCTCCCACTCCGTCAATGCCATCACCCTATGTGTCTGAGCCGCCATCCTGAACCAGCCCAACCAACGCAGGATAGCCGTGATTCCTCGCTTTTGATGCCCACTGTTGAGCATTAACAAAAAGTATTGTGAATCGTTCACAGATTTATGTCATCTAATCCTGGCAGGTTGTGAAGACATGTGGAAATAAGTCTGAGTGAAAACACACTGGTCAGAGATGACATCTACGCCTATTGTCTAATAATTTGATGTGTAAAGAAATTTGGTGTGTAAAGAAAAAGTTCAGTCAGGTAGTAGGAAAGTAGAGACCGCATTCAGGGGCTGAAATGTATACAAAACTGTATTCAAAGTGCAGAGAGAGCATTACAGGCCATAACAAACAAATAAAAAGCCACACACGTTTTGGGCCTGTAATGCTCTCTGTAGGCTACTTTGAATACAGTTTTGTAGGCCTATAAATTCTCTACTTTTCTACCTGAAAACACACTGGGTAACCTATTACCTAATAATAGCACAATGCCGAAACCATTCAAAATGAGTGAGAATAACTTTCCCAGATTTAGCATTTCAAGCATTTCCTGATAGGCTTCCATATGACAATGCAAAAAAAAAAAAAAAAAACTGTGCAGTGCAAGGATTCAGATACATTGATTATTATGTCGTGAAATGTTTTAACAACAATAAGATACCCATAGCTTCTTAGACATTCTATGAACTGTAACGTATTTTAATTTGTTTTCATCATATAGATAAACCGTCATCAGTCGACCCACATTACACTTTTGCAAACACTAGTTTGCAGGATAGTCACATTAAGTTCACGATGAACACGTGAGTTGGGAGCGAGTCCATTGTGCCTCTGCAATGGCATTGCATAGCAGGTTGGTTACATCATTGCACATAGCTAAATCATTGACTGGCAAAACAGTAGCCTACTTCGTAAAAAAAATAACATTTCAAACAGGTAGTTGATACAATGTTGCCGTATAGCCTTCTATGTTATTCATCCTCCACTCGCTTCTTAAACTTCACTGAACGTTACGCTTGTTGGCTGTTTAGCCGGCTGATGACAGCAGACAGAACTAGCCATTTCAAACTAATACAATGGTATGAAAACTGGCCAAATACGGGCACCAACAATTACAGGAAAATGTGTGCTGTCTAATGCCTTACCTTACTAGCTATGAAATAGTACGTTCATACATTCAGCTGTTGATGTTTTGCAATTCCTCTGACAGGAAGTAGCTGCAAGGGGAGGAGTTCCCGTTTTGTCAGCATCTTGTGTAACAGAGATTTCATTTTTGACACAGGAGGGCGCTAGTGTATCAGGGAACACCTGTTACACACTCGAATATTAGTTCCATTATAGATGAAGTCATTCCTTTGATAGGCTATATCTATACCAGTTTGTCCTCTTTTCATGAGCTATCTGTTTATATAATGTTATTTTCCATTATGTTTACATCATGGAATAAACGAGAATAATTTTGTCAATGCACACCTTGATTTAATGTGCTGTTTTTATAATGTTCTATGACGTTTTCTGTAATTTTATAATTTGATTGCCTGATTGTGTTCAGTGCAAATAAATCTGCCTGGGGTATTTTGAAAAAAGAAATTAGGAATATTTAGAGACCAACAGTTTCTGCACTCTTCGAGAGATTAAAAGGGTAGGCCCAAGTCATAACACCCATAACTTGCACTAATTTAGCCTATACGATTTTCAAACACAGTATGTTTGTATTGTTCCCAGTTGAAGGGCCCCTATACACAAGACATTTTGCGTTTAAAGGAGAATGATTTGAATTGATGGAACACTATTGGTGCGATAGGATTTGCAGTTGCTCTGTAGGCTACTTTATTTTATTGTTTCAGTTGGCCTGCTGTCTTGAGTATTCTGTATGATCTCGCTCTCCTTTCTGAACAGTCACCTTACAAAAACACTCATTTGCGGTGCTACGTTTTGGTTCACTTCGAAGTCGAGCGCCATACGTGTAATTCAGTGGCCCAGAAGCCCCAGTAGCCGTCAGCACCGCTGTCCAGATGTGCATGTTTACTTTAAATACAGCTCTATCATCTATGGAGGCACCTCAAAGCGTGGCGAACCAATCAGAGATGCCGGGGGCGGGTCGTACGGAATGTTGTGGATGAGAAAATGGACAATTTACCTCAGATATTACGGCGCAAATGGACACAGTGTGTATGGGTGCGTGTATCCCAGCCCACTTGAGCAGGATAAGGCTCCAATATGACCACGCCGGTGTTTGACAGCGGATTCGCATTGAAGTAGGCTGCCGGCACGGGCAATCTTGCTGTGGAGAGCGCTCAGACCACTGAACGATCCCAGGGTGAGGTGGTAGGCTACTGTCTACCGTTGTGTATAATCGTATTGTATTCCGCTGCTGCCACATTTTGTATGAAGTCTATTCGATCCTCTGCGAAGTGAATTATCAGCATTTGGAGTAGGCTACTATCCTTCACCATCTTACGTTTTAATGCGCAAAGGCTATATATCCATTATAAGTAAACAGCGGGGTGGCCAAGGGCACCGCGACCATTGTTCATTATCCATATTTCATACTAGCATGCTTACTGTATTGCTCTACACAAACGGCACTGACTGTGTTGCTAGGAGGCAAAACCACATAACGAGGACGGTAGGAAGTGCCTCAATAATACTGGCGTCTCATTATTCACCTATTTATCACATACTCAATTATGCACCTTCACCAGTGTCAGAATACCTTAGCTTGAAGGGGCTATACGCGAGTAAAAAACTGGAGATCCATATGTCACATGTTTCGTGATGTTTTCGGCAACTAGGGCTTGTCCGATCAACACACCACTGACCGGGAAGATCTAGCTGGGAATACCAAAAGTCGTGCCGCAGGTAACGGATACTGTGTCTGCGACAGCTTGCCTATGAGGAGACATGGGGTCGGGAATGAGCAAAACGGTTGTGTAGAGAGGGGACACGGAGGGGTGGTGGAGGAGGGGACAGTCGCGGTGACTGTGATTATTTTTACGTACGCTCCTGGTCCGTATGCTTGCGCGTGTCAGTCGTGTAACTCAATCATGTTGTGTAGCTCGTAAACTGAGGAGACCGTCAGCACCAAGCGTTTACGTTTAAGACGATCAGGCACATCGCACTTAGCTCGTGGTGACTCAAGAAGGGGCGAGCGTTTTAGTCGCAGTCCGTCCAGTTTGAAGGCTACTTTCATAGGGACGGGGCGCTTGAAGACAGAAGTGATGTGATATTTCTGTATTTGTGCGTCCTCAAACTGTGGATATTAAAGTGGACGAGACACTCAAACCCATCAAGGATGCGGTACCTAGTTGACATTCTGGAGGAGCACTGTTTAGGTAATTAACAGGTCTGACATTCACTGTATTCGTATGACTATTTCAGTACTGGTTTGATTGGAGGGAGATTGTCAGAAAGACTTCCGACCTATGTTAATATTAGAACTAGAGGTGATATTGAACGGAAACTGAGCGGTTACATAAGAGTATAGAGTTTGTGTGCAGACTGAACATTTGACGTTCTCAGAGAATTTCCTCAGCTGCGCTTTTCACATGGAGGCAGAATTAATTAGACCTCTGCTTTTCAAGTAGCAGGATTGACCTCGTACAAGTCATCACCTCTCATGTATCTTGCATTAGACTGGTTTAAATGTTCCCTGTTTTGCTTTAATTGCTTACAACTGAGCAACAATTCTCAACCAGCCTCTATTTGCATGAATAGAATAGTTTGATTGTGAAATCAAACAATAGTGTGACTAGATCACTTCGCCGAATGAAAAGACGAGGGAGCTGGATGGTTGACAAGAAGCCTCCAAAATCTGGATGACACTGTGTCTGGCACTGTTACCCATTGTATGGTGACAACCTACAGTAATCCATGACCTGCAGGCGACTGGGGGGGAAGGGTGGAACAAGCCACCTGACTGCTTCTACCTCGATTTGTACAGACAGTGTATGCAGACTGCTGTTTTCCTCTGTGCCTCTGTAGTACTGAATGGAAGTCGTCTGTCTGTCAGAGAGCTTGGCATAGAACATAGCTCTAGCGATGTCTTTACATTTCAGTGTGTGATATCTGGGCTATCCAAAGCCAGACGGTCCCGTACAGTCCGTGGACTCAGAAGTGTCTGCCTTCCCTTGCCCTGAGATGCTGCTGCTACACTCAGCAACACAAAGCGAGTCCACAGAGGTTTTAATTGTACCAGGCCAGCCCATTCTCCTCTTCTCGATAATTAGCCCTTGTGGCGTCTACGAGCAGCAAAGAGTTGAGACATAATTAATCAAGCAGAGTGGTAATTATTGCTGCTTGTGAAATTAAATTGGAAGAATAGTGCTGCGTGGAGAGAGTGACGAGGGATGACGGGGCCACTGAAGGTAAACATGTTATTAACCACGTCCGACCATTTTTTCGATTTGTACAAGCTGGGGCTTCGTGGTGATTGGCCCCTGAGCTTGAGCTTTTCGTTTAAAATGGCAAGGATGTTGTCGTTTGGCATCGCTCTGCCCCTCCCGCTGCTTAGCCACACGGAATGTAGCAAGTCATTGTGTGTTTGTTTTTTTTATTTTGTTTTATTTATGCTATTGTTTTCTTTTTCTGCCCTTCGTTCACCCATGACAACCAACAACCACTAGTTTACAAACCCTGCCCTCTCAGATGTTTACCCAGAAACACGTCCGAAGAGTCAGCATCGATGCCACTGCATGTGCCAACGGACCACAGCCTGGTCCCTGGTCACCCCCCTCCTCCCCGCCACAGAGGCCGGGCACAATGAGCTGACACGGGCTTGCCGTTCCCGGGGCCCATAATGACAGAGTCCCGCGTTTAATTTTAGGCAAGCTGGGCCTGCTGCTCTGGCCACAAGATTTGTGTTGTTTTTTTTCACAGAAAAAAAAACGGTCTGATCTGAGATGTCGTCCTTGCTCTCTCTGCCTCCGTCTATCTTTGTCTCTCTCTTGTCGTTGTGTTCGAGTGGTGGTGGTGGTGGCGGCTCACTGGAAACAGAAATCAAATGTGGGTTAGATAATGCAGACACCCAGTGCACCTGATCTGAGATATTCTGGCCGTTTCAGGGTAAAGGAAAGGGACCCGAGATTGGGGTAGGGGGTAAAGTGACCCGTCCAGATCTGCCGACCACTGAAGTGTGCTGCTCTGCCGGACAGGGAGGACGTGGAATTTTCCAGAAACGGCTGCTGCCTTTTTGCACGGTGTGCTGTTTGTCTGTATTGATTACGTCTGACATGCCAGAGGGCCTCCGAGTAGGACCCAAGAGGTTGTCAAATACCCTGGCTGAAAGAATCACTGGTGAGCGTCATAGGACCCCACAGTTGTGGTTGATATGGATCTGAAGAAAGGAGGAAAAAACACAGAGAGAGAAATAAGTGCGTCATTGTTACTGTAATGATTTTTGCAGCAGATGTAATGTTAGCATATAAACATGCCTTCTTGGCAGCAGACAGTGGATGTGGAAGACAGTTCTCTCGATGTCTTGGGAGACAAGGAGAAAGAGGAGGAGGAGGAGGAGGAGGGGGAGGAGCAGGAGGAGGAGGAGGAGGCGCGATGATCCCGGCTGCCCAGCTGTCGTCCGTCCTGCATGTGTAACAACAACCCTGGTGCCCACAGGCGCTAGACGTGAGGGGAGCTCGTCCTGGAGGACAACTGTTCTCTCCGAGATCGCTGTCTCCCCCCCGTACCCCACCAGCCCCCACCCGTCTCCTCTCCCACCTGTCCCTGCTCTGCAAACGCACCTTTGAAAGCAGGAGGACTCCACGGTGGCCCTGATTTCAAAGGACAACTCCACCCCAACTGGGGGGGGGGCCCATAGATGTGGGTTGTGTCCATTGAAGTCTAAATCCACCTCCAAAGCAAACAGGCATCGGAAGGGGTAAACAAGAGGCCCAGTTTGACACCCAGGGCCTTTCAGTGCAGCGGGTAGCACATGTGTGGTGGGGGGTTTCGACTGTCAACTTCCTATCAGCTTACCGTCACATGCTGCATGCCTCCCTTGCGTCACCCCCTTGCTTTCCCAGGTAGCTGGGTGCTGACGTCTATACAGATCAGGGCCAGCTCCGTTGGCCAACTAGCCCCCCCACCCCCACCCCCACTCCCCAAGTCCAGTGTCCACTTCGGGTCAGTCCGTGGTGGTGGTCCAGGCAGGCCCACATGTTGCCTGGGGGTGAAGAGATTACATTAGCAGAAGTAGGGGGCGGGTTGCCTTCCTCTCCGTAAAAAATGAATAAATCCCCATCCCCAAACGTTGGTGCCCTTTAGGCAAGTGCCAGGATCACATGTACACCGCCTGCGGCTGTCTTCCAGCAGCAGCAGCAGCAGCAGCAGCAGCTGAGCGCTGCTACCTGTCTCCCGTCCAGGGCCTCTTAGTCCCCGGGCCGCTAGCAGACATCGATCCCTGTCAGAGTGCTGTGCGGCTGGCCGGCAGGCAGGCAGGGCGCAGGCTCTCCGCTGCCTCGCCACCTCCTCCACCACCACCTCCACCACCACCACCTCCTCCACCTCCTTTCGCCTCTCTCCTCTCCAGGCGGCTCCAGGGACCCTCAAGCCCAGGCTTGCCCAGCATCTGCATTGTCCCATATTTATTAAGGCAGCTAGGTACCGCCAGCACGGAGCGGAGGGACGCAGATGGGGGGGGTAGAGAGATAAATGGAGAAAGAAAGAGAGAGGAAGAGAGAGAAAACTGATTCCATTACCCACTGCAGGGGGGCATAGTAGCTTTCTGCTTTGTTATAAATTGTGTGTGTGTGTGTGTGTGTGTGTGTGTGTGTGTGTGTGTGTGTGTGTGTGTGTGTGTGTGTGTGTGTGTGTGTGTGTGTGTGTGTGTGTGGGGAGGGGTGGGGTGGGGGGGGGGGGGGGGGGGGGCTGATGGGGGAGGGGGGTCGTGCTGCACATCTGAAGTCCGATCGATTCCTGAGGAAAATTGAGATTAACTTCACCTGAGAGGCACAGTGCAGCGCAAAGAAATAAAGGAAGGAAAATCAATGCATTAACTAAGGGAAGACATGCATTATTGATGAGGGCTATGTAATGGAATCCCGCACGTCTGTTTTCCGACAAATTTGTGCGCTTGCCACCGAGCATGGAGAGAGGTGCCACGGGCCAACACCCTGATTTCTCTGATTACATACAGCACACACACACACACACATACACACACGCATTGAAAAAAAATGCACATTTCCTCCATTTTGGGGTCATCTAAATAACATGGAGCGAAGAGGCGCATGTGTTTATTAGTTGCCTAGGTAGGGTGCAACCGAGAGAAAGAGGAGGGTGATGTTGAGAGCAGCGGAGGGCAGATGTTGTCTGAAAGATGCCTTTGTATGTCGATAGGCAGTTGAAACACTGACCTTGTCTGAGAGGTACCAAGCAAATTTGAGCGCACACACACACACACACACACACACACACACACATTGAGGTGGATTTAGGTTTACGGGGGCATCTGGCAGATATTTTGACCTGAGTGCCGTTGCACGTTTTAAAACCTGAGGGAAAAAAGCAAACAAAACAAGGCAAACAAAAAAGGTCTTGTGCCCTTTCAGACGAACGATGGCTGGCCAGCCATAAAGTGAGAGCCGGGTTTGTTTTTCCTCCACTGACTTCAGGTCAGTTTCTGGACTGAAAAAAACGAAAACAAAACCGGCCTATATTTCCCTCCCTTTTACCACCCACCAGCAGCAGATTTGGCCCAGGCCACTGCAGCTTGATGGGTGGTGATGGTATCTGTGCCAGGCTCATGTTTAGCATGTGAAGCCCCAGCTCTGAGCCAGAGAGGCAAGCGGCGCGCGCCCATCCGCCTGCATGGCGACCACACAGTGCAACCAGATGAACACGTCGGACCAAATTTGTTTTGCCTGTAGGATTTCACTTGTACATGCACATGCATGATGCATGCACACATATATACACACACACACACACACGCATACTGACACTCACACACATGCATACACACACACACACACACATCCATACACACACACACACACACACACACACACACACACTCACACACATTCATACACACACACTCACACACATTCATACACACACACATCCATACACACACACACACACACACACACACACACACTACACACACTACACACACTACACACACACACACACACACACCACCCTCTTGTTGTGGAAAATTATGTTTTGCTTGCAGTACATGTTTCATGTGGGATATACCGTCCTCTCCCTCTCGTGTGTGTGTACTGTATGTTTGTCAGTTTCGAGCTTTGAAGTTGGTGCGGGAAAAGCCAAGGAAGATGTGCCGCAGCCCTGTGTTTCTGAGGGCGGTTTTGGGTGCTTTAGGATGATTGCGCTGGTATGTGTCGGCTTCGCATGTTTGTGCGCCAGGCCTCACTACTGCACATATGGGTTTGTTGTGTTTGGATAATGAGGGCTTGTGGGCAAAGGCAAATTAGACGTGTGTGGAGAGCGGCGCACTCGGTCCTGTCTGCCGGACGGCCCCGGCTATGCTGTGGGCAGCTGCTGAGCAGGCAACGGGCCATCTGCCGAACCCGGGGTGTTTACTTACTTCTCTCTCTCTCTCTCTTTCTTTCCTTCTTTCTTTCTTTCGTTCTTTCTTTTTCTCCACTGTCCGTTTCTGTCTTTTTGCGGTCTTTGCTCTCAGGGAGGTGAGGAAGCCACGCCTAGCCATGAGGGACTCGGAGAGACGGAGGGAGAGATCTTCGCCCGTCGTCCTTGTCGTCGTCGTCGACATTTCCAGCGCCAGGCAGCGGAGGAGAAGCTCGCTCGTGTGGCAAAGACGAGCAGCCACAGGCCTCTGAGCGCATACCGAGAGAAGGAGGGATAGAGAGACAGAGAGAGAGAGAAAGAGAAATAAAGAAGCCCTTTAGCATTCGTGCTGTCCAATGGGCAGCTGGACCCACCCGGGCTCGGGAGTCATGTCCGAACTGCTGTCTCCTGGATTTTCCCAGCCCATGATCGTCCACTAAAACATCCCCTTCCCTCCCCCTTAGCCCCCCCACCCCACCCCACCCCCCCTACCCTACCCTACCCCCACCCCCCCCAGAAGCCCCCCCCCCCCCAAACTCAATCTCCCCTTCCCCAGTGAGGCCAAGTGCTGAGGGGCAGCGAGAGAGCGAGTGACGCGAGCGAGCGAGCTAGCGAGAGCCAGAAAACTGGGCGACAAAAAAGCCGAGGGAGCGCACGAGCGAGGGGCCGAGCGCGAGCGAGAGAGACCCATGCAGGCGCGCAAGAAGTATGTGCTGCTGGCCCTGTGCGCGTGCTGCTGGCTGCTGCTCTTCTACTGGGGCGGGGTGCAGTCGCGCCTGCTGCGTCTGCTGAACCCCCGGGCGGGCGACGAGCCCCCCAGGCCCTGGCCCGAGTGGGTGGACCGGGCCCTGCTGCCGGGCTACGCGGCCCTGGACGAGCTCCAGGCGTCCGGAGGGTCGGGCGACTCGCCCCGGCAGCGCCGGCAGGCCTGGGCGGGCATCTACCGGGACAGCCGCTGCCGCATGGACACCTGCTTCGACTTCTCGCGGTGCCGGGGCTCGGCGTCCGGCTTCCGCGTCTACGTCTACCCGTCGGAGCGCGGCGAGCGCGTCTCGGAGAGCTACCGCAAGATCCTGGCGTCGGTGACCGAGTCGCGCTACTACACGGCGGACCCGCGCGAGGCCTGCCTGTTCGTGCTGGCCATCGACACGCTGGACCGCGACCAGCTCTCGGCGCAGTTCGTGCCCAGCGTGGACGAGCGCATCCGCGGCTACCCGCTGTGGAACGACGGGCGCAACCACCTGGTCTTCAACCTGTACTCGGGCACCTGGCCCAACTACACGGAGGACCTGGGCTTCCGCGTGGGCCAGGCCATCCTGGCCAAGGCCAGCCTGAACTCGGAGCACTTCCGGCCGGGCTTCGACGTCTCCATCCCGCTCTTCTCGCGCGACCACCCGCAGAAAGGCGGCGAGCGCGGCTGGCTCCTCAGGAACTCGGTCCCGCCGCGGAGGAAGTACCTGCTCATGTTCAAGGGCAAGCGCTACCTCACGGGCATCGGCTCGGACACGCGCAACGCGCTCCACCACATCCACAATGGCAAGGACATCATCTCGCTCACCACCTGCCGCCACGGCAAAGACTGGGAGAAGCACAAGGATGCCCGCTGTGACCACGACAACCAGGAGTACGAGAGGTAAGTGAAACTGACGCCGTCAGCGAATTGAATAGAGTAGAATGTACTTTACTTTTTATTGACTTCCACCGCTGGGTTGTTGTTTTTTTTTGTTTTTTTTTGACGTTTACAGTTACAGCCCGTTTAGCGCACTGAAAAAATCAGGTTCCCTTCAAGAGAGTGTATTTGAACTGGCTCAGATTCACGTTGTTTACTTTTGGGTGTTTCATTGTGTGCCGTCAGCTGTCGCCATGTCGACAACACGGGAGCTCTTGCGCGTGCTGTTGTCTGCCAGCCCGGTTGTTGGGTGGGGAGCGGTGAGGTCGAGGAGAAGCCGCCGCGTGTGTGTTTGCGTTTCTGTGATGGCGCGGCCTCGTGTTTTCACACGCCGGCCGCGCGGTCACTGGGGGGGGTAAACACCGCGCCGCTCTCGCTCTCGTTCTCTCTAATCAGGGTGTGGACGTGTAGACACAGGGAGCAGGGCAAACAAAAACACCCTCCCGCTTCAGAAGCACCATCAAGGCTTCTCCCTGGGTG
>NC_085017.1:16028201-16038201 GCF_963854185.1 Sardina pilchardus
ATCGGGAGGCTTTTAATCCGTGCCTCCGCGATGGACGACCTTTTGTGGGCGAAGCCTCTGGCATCCTTCGGACCCTTTGTCCCTCTCAACTGGAGCGGAAACTCTTTCACGGCGTACAAGTGTGAGTGCTCCTGTGTGCGTTGATGTTTTAAGAAGACGTGAACCTCGCTTTGTCCTGTCCCCCCACACCCCCCCTCCTTCATCCACTGTCCTCTTTGCCCTCCCCTCCTCTCTCAGCTCTTTTGTTTAGGATGGAATAATCCGCCATTATTTCCCCCACTCGCTCCTACTTAATTGAAAATCCAACACCTCACCCTGGTAGGACACTGTCATGCCGCAGGCTTGATGCCCCAGGCTGCAGTATCAGCGGGTGTGCTGGTGTGTGTGAGTGTGTGTAAGTGTGTGTGTGTGTGTGTGTGTGTGTGTTGGGGGGGGGGTGCGTTAAACACAGGCGATGCGGCGTGCCCCAGTTAAGCCTGTCTACGCAGGCCAAATGAGGAATGCGTTGGGCATCATGAATTAGTCATGAGTTCAGCTGGTGAACTTTTATTTAACGAAACCCGCCGCCTGCCTCCGCCACCACCCACACCCGCACCACCACCCACCACCACCTGCACCACCACCTGCACCACCACCACCTCCACTCCTGTTTCATTTCGCACTGGTCCCCAGCGTCAGTCTCCTCTCTCTCTCCTTCCCGCCTGCCGCCTGATGATGAATGGGGGGCCGGAGCCGGCGCCTGTCCACCGGGGGATCTCCCGGGATCCGTTGCTGTCGAGATGCTCCGCTCGGCGCTTCGTGCCGCTTCCTCGATGCACCCTCTGCCAAGAAGCTGTCCGGAGCCTCAGGTGTTCAGGCCCGTCCTCCTTAATCTAACAGAGCTGTCTCCCCTGCAGTTCTCCTCCTCCTACACCGCAGACCTGTTTCGAAGGACCTGCTGGTTACATTCATTTCGGGGGTGCTCGCTTTCATTTTGTTTTGTTTTGGATTCTTCCAGAAGAATAAACCGTCAATGGAGGACCTATTCAAAGGTCCTGATCCAGTTAAGTGTAGGAAAACACTCTAAGGCACTTCAGCCAACAAAAGACAGCCGTGTCAGACTGAGGGCACTGAGGTAACGTTAATGGGTTTTGGCATTGACGGATGGGTAACGTTAATTGTGTGAGATGTGCTCAGACAAGTTTTCGCAGCAAAGTTGTCTTTCAGTGTCACTAAGCGTATCACTGGGTGAAGGCAAAGCCTCGTTACGCTTTAGTGTGCTAGCGTGCTGGTTTACAATCTTGATAAGTCACTAACTGAAATGATTACCGTAGATGATTAAAATCCATTCCAGGTCTAACTGGTTATACTTGCTCAGCTAACAACATGGAATCAAAATCAAATCACATCAATATTGTATCATATCATGACATTAGACCCTGCTTATTGACAACTGCTATATATGGTTATTGATTATGATATAAACATGAGGCCAACGAGGTTGTAGCATAGCCTTGTACAGCATCTATGCCCTTGAGAAATAACCAGGCATGTACAGTAGGCTACCCATGGCATTACCATCAACCACCCATGTTTATAGTGGGCCTAATCACATGGCTGATCATACCATGCTGTGTGTGTGTGTGTGTGTGTGTGTTCGTGTGTGTGTGTGTGTGTGTGTGTGTGTGTGTGTCTGTGTGTGTGTGTGTGTGTGTGTGTGTGTGTGTGTGTGTCTGTGTGTCTGTGTGTGTGTGTGTGTGTGTGTGTGTGTGTGTGTGTGTGTGTGTGTGTGTGTGTGTGTGTGTGTGTGTGTGTGTGTGTGTGTGTCTTTCCTGTGCCTGACCCTGTGTCCCTACCTCCTACCTCGTCTGCTGTCCCCCTGGCCATTGCGTGAAAGTCATATGCCAGCTATCCTGTGTCCAGCTGTCCCTGTCCTGTCACCTCCACCCGTGACGCCTCGCTCCCCTGCCCAGTCCAGTCTAGAGGGAGAGAGAGAGAGAGAGAGAGAGAGAGAGAGAGAGAGAGAGAGAGAGAGAGAGAGAGCGTGTGAGTGAGTGAGTGGTCGGAAAGGAGGGGGGATTGTAATCGAATCCTCAGTGCTCTGTCTGTGTAATGTGATCATGTGCAGTGACTGGATGATTGAGAGAGAGGGGGAGAGAGTGAGAGATAGAGAGAGAGAGAGGGAGAGGGAAAGAGAGAGAGATGTCTGCTCTTCTTTGCCCCTCCATGGAGTCATGGTTGGCAAGTGGCTGTCGCCATGGCACTGTCACCATGGTAGCCAAAAGGGCGTGGGAGGGTCGTGGAGAGGGTCTGCTGGGGTCACGAGGGCCTGGAGACATTTCCGGAAACACACTCCACACTCCCCCTCTCACTTTCTGTCTGTTCATCCACATCTCTCTTTCCTGTACCCTCTCCCTCTGTCTGTCACTCTTCCTCCTCTTTTTCCCTCCGTTGTTTAATTGACCACTCTCTCTCTCTCTCTCTCTCTCTCTCTCTCATTCTCTGTCTCACACACACACACACACACACACACACACACACACACTCACACACTTTACCCAATGTACACATCAGACCCTCTTCTCACTGTCTTCAGTAATCCCCTCTCTGTCCACCTCTCTCTCTTTCTCTTTCCCTCTCTCTCTCTCTGTCCACCTCTCTCTCTCTCTCTCTCTGTCTCTCTCCATCTGGTTGCTAATGGGGCACTTTTGGCTGGAGGCCCTCCTCACTCAGCATGTCCAAACACACCTCAGATCCACACACACACACACACACACACACTCAGATCCATAACCATTTAACAGCTCCATTGACCAGTGCGGAAGGAAGCGGCAGGGCGGCCAGGTCCCTCGTTTCTCGGGGCTGCTGCGGATCAACCGGCCGAACTGACCTCTCCGAAGGCTCCACTGATCTCTGAAAGGCCCTTCACCGCGAAGATGGGTTGGGGAGGAGGGGCAGGGCGCGGGGTGTATGTGTGTGTGTGTGTGTGTGTGTGTGTGTGTGTGTGTGTGTGTGTGTGGGGGGGATGTCACCGGCTTTGATTAAATGTCAGAGTCCCAGACATCCACACTCACCCAGACATTAACACAGATATACGGGCCGCTCACACACACACACACACACACACACACACAGACCTAATCACAGACAGCACAGCCAGATACAAATACACATGCCCACAGAGACACTGAAAGACAGAGAGAAAAAAAAGAAAGAGATTGAGAGAGAGAGAATGAATCTGCTGCATTGAAATGGCATCATTAAATAGGTGAGGTTCTTCTCTATAGCCTTGGTCAATTCTGGAACATTCTCTCCCGACATAGCATTCTTTGACTGGCACTTTTTTAATTTCTTTAGCACACTGACTCTCTCTCTCTCTCTCTCTCTCTCTCTCTCTCTCTCTGCGTGGCGTGGCGTGGTTGCCTGCGTAGAGCCGTGTATTAGCTCAGGCATTTAGGGAATGCTGCAGTAAACAGCACGCACCACACAGCTCGCCCCGACCAATAAATAATCTTTTAAAGACCGTAATTATGGGTCTACACGTTACGTTATGTGTAGCCAGAGACACTCACCTCGCCTGCTGCAGCACTGTCTGAGGAGGTGAGTGACGCAGATAGATACAAATAGACACACACACACACACACACACACATGCACACACACACGCACACACACACACACACACACACACACACACACACACACACACACACACACACACACACACACACACACACACACACACACACACACACACACACACCCCTTACACACCCCATACACACCAACACAGACACCCACAAACACACAGACACACCACACACAGCCTGTTCTGCCTGAAACTGTTGAACTGGCCCTCATTACTGACCCTGTGTTTGGTCGGTAATGAAAACACACACACATACACTCACAAAAGAACAGGAACACACATTCACACAATCAGATGTACACCCATATCAGAGCACTTTCACACATACACACACACACACTCACACACTCACTCACACTCACAAAAGGACAGGAGCACACATTCACACTATCAGATGCATGTACACCCATATAAACACACATACACACACACACACACACACACACACACACACACACACACACACACACCACACACACAAAAGCACTTACTGTAAGAGATATACATACAGCTCATACACACGCCAGCAGCTATCGAGTGCTTGGCCCTCTGCCAGTTAGAAGCAATCATCAGGGAAAAGCCTGTGAGTCTGGCCCCTGGGCAAAATGCAGCTACTGTCCATCAGGCTAGAAACCTGGGCCAGGAATCACACACACACACACACACACACACACACACACACACACATACACACACACACACACATACACACAGACACAGAGACATATATAAGGGGCTGTCTCCCCTTCTCCTGTAATGCTCCATTGATCGGCACAGGGAAAGCAGCACTTAATTCACTGATCTTAAAAAGCCTTTCCTGCTCTCAGAAGCCTAATTGCCGTTTAACCGAATTGTTCCTGTCCAGATGGCGTCAGTGATGCGAGACGCAAAGTTGGCGTCTCCGGAAAGTTCCGCGCAGAAGCGGGAAGAGGCTCTATCATCGGCAGGCACCGCTTCCAAGGTGCGCTTGCTGGGTTCCGATAACGTGGTCCAAAAGTGCACACACACACACTCTCTCTCAAGAACCTGGACCAAAACTGCATGCAAATCCACACACACACTCTCTGTCTCTCACACACACTCTCTCCAAAGAACCTGGACCAAAACTGCACGCGCATCCACAAATGCACTCTCACACACACACACACACACGTACACACACACACACACACACACACACACACACACACACACACACACACACACACACACACACACACACTCAATTTCCTGCCGCCTCCTACGCAGAGCTACTGTGTGTCTGGCCCGACAACAAAATCAGCCTAGGTGGGAATTGGGTTGAAAATGAGAATGAGGCCCAAGAATGCTCGGTCACTGTCACCCACAAGCTCGGCTCGCATTGTCTTCAGCAGCCAATTACTCATCGCTTCCAAAAACAGCTTTTGATGAATCAATCGCGCATCTTCGCTTTCATGTTCAGTCGGATTACTGGGGTGCATTTGCAAAGGAAGGGGAGAGGAAAATGTCCTTCTGTGTGTGTGTGTGTGTGTGTGTGTGTGTCTGTGTGTTGTGTGTGCGTGTGCGCATGTCGTACGTTATCAGTGTTTGTGTGTGTGTGTGTGTGTGTGTGTGTGTGTGTGTGTGTGTGTATTGGAAGAATGCAGTAGGGGAACCAAGCTCATTGTTTATCATCTGAATGAGGCGTGAGATTTTCCAAATGCTACAAGCAGATGACCTCCCCTGACTCTCCGCGAGGCTGTCAGTGCATTGTTGGCAAGCAGCCGGCTCTTTTAATTGGCTTCTGTGCTGCCCGCAGCCCATCATTCACTGGATCAGAGGTTATTGATTGGCTGTCGGCCAGCCGTGAGGCGGGAGTTGTTTTTTCGCTGCTCCATGTCTGGAGTTCTCGGGGTCACACCTCGCTTTTCCGACAGCAGTGATGAAGAGCAGGGAAGAGGAGGAGGAGGAGGAGGAAGATGCGGAGTCTTGTCATTCCTCGCTGTACGCTCACTCTCTCTCTCTCTCTCTCTCTCTCGCTCTCTCGCTCTCTCTTCAATTGGACAGGAAATTGAATCTGGAGTCAGAAAATGGCATGCTTCTGTTTCTTTTTTTCTTGGCATCTCTGGTTCTTTTCCTTTTTTCCTCTTTCTTTCTTTCTCTCTCTGTCTCACTTTTGTCTTGTAAGGGGAGGATAAGAAAACACAAAACACAAAAAAATATAATCTCCTTCTCGCTGCCACGAGGCAGACGAGAGATGGACGAAGGTGAGCAAAGCAATCTGTTTTTCCTCCGCAAGAGCGAGCACACATCCACATGCTGATGAGCACAAGGTGTGTGTGTGAGAGAGTGTTTTGTGCGTGCCTACATGTGTGTGTGTGTGTGTGTGTGTGTGTGTGTGTTTATGTGAATGTGTGTGTGTTGAGTGAGGTCAGACAATGGGTGGAAACACATTTCTCAATGTATGTGTTTTTGTAAAGGGGCGTGGTCGTGGTCGTGGTGTGTGTGTGTGTGTGTGTGTGTGTGTGTGTGTTTATGTCTCTTTGTATATGGATGTGAGATAGGGAAGGAAAATGGGGAAATGTATGTGTGTGTGTTTCTGTATAGAACCAAACCCAAACCCTAGAGCTGACCAGAATGTGGCTGTGGCTGTTACAT
Organism: Sardina pilchardus; assembly: GCF_963854185.1. Classification (NCBI taxonomy): domain Eukaryota; kingdom Metazoa; phylum Chordata; class Actinopteri; order Clupeiformes; family Clupeidae; genus Sardina; species Sardina pilchardus. Next base: position 16,034,446 of record NC_085017.1, read on the forward strand.
TGCACATAGCGCTCTCTCTCTCTCTCTCTCTCTCTCTCTCTCTCTCTCTCTCTCTCTCTCTCTCTCTCTCTCTCTCTCTCTCTCTCTCTCTCTCTCTCTCTCTCTCTCTCTCTCTCTCTCTCTCTCTCTCTCTCTCTCTCTCTCATGCATGTAATATATACAGTTTGGTCAAAAGCAGATTATTTTGGGATGTTTCACATAGTGTTAATGATAACAGTAACTAAAATAAATATAGCCCAGTGCTGTGTGTATGTATGTCTGTGTCTGTATGTGTGTCTGTGTGCCAGTATCTGTGTGTGTGTGTCTGACTTCACCCATTTATTATACAAATAGGGTGTTAAATCTGTAGCTGTCTCCCCCATTTGAAGTTTTGCATACACATCATGACATCCTGAGTAATCGTTCCTAAGCAACGCAGCCTTCCGACGCCTGGGCCTGACATCCTGACAGCCATCTCTCCTCATATCCCACTTCTCCCTCCCTCACTCCCTCCCTCGCTTAATCCACTCCTCCCTTTTCCCTCTCTCTCTCTCTCTCTCTCTCTCTCTCTCTCTCTCTCTTTCTCTCTTTCTTTCTTTCTTTCTTCCTCTCTTTTTCTCCATCACCCTCTTCCTCTTTCTCTCTCTCTTCTCCTTTGCTGTCTCTCTCTCTCTTTTTTTTTTCTTTCCTCCACCTTCCCTTCCATCTTCCCCTCTTTCCCTTCTGCCTGTAAGCTGAGATGGCGGCTCGTTCGTGGAGGCCCAATTATGTGTAAACAAATAGCAAACATCTACACCAGAGGGGCCTGACGCAGCTACTGCTCCCCCCTTAATGCACACACTCATATTCACACACACACACACACACTCAGAAACTCTCTCTCGTACACACACACTCATATTCACACACACACACACACACACACTCAGAAACTCTCTCTCATACACACACACAGGCGCGCGCACATACACACATACACAATCAAAAGTGGACGTGCACACACACACATAATCACACACATGCACAATCGAAAGCATGCACACACACACACACACACACACACACACACACACAACCAAAAGTGCACACATACACACACACACACACACACACACACACACACACACATGTTCATCCTCCTTGGCATACTGCAGAGACTACTGTGCTTCCTCTTTCATCCTGACCTTTCATTAACAAAGAGAGACATTTAAAAATCCAACCAGTCCCCCCCACGCCCCCACCCCACACCTCCTTCCCTCCCTCCCTCCCTCCCTCCCTCCCTCTCTCCTTCCCTCCCTCCCTCCATCCGCAGCTGTTTATAGGTTGTTTATAGTACGTCATTCTCTCCTTGTCGTCTATTTTAAACAAACTTTTAACGAGGCTTTGGCTGTTGTCTCCACGCCTCCCCACAGCGGTTGGTGTAGACGTGCCGGTCCGCGTTGTGTCATTACGATGTGGTGTCTGTCGGATCCCCACGTGTGGAACATTTCAGACATATTTCACAGGCGCGAGAGGAACGTTTCGGGGCTCACGGTGAAATAAAATAAACGCGCCATCGTGTTTTCTCTTCTGTTTCTGTTTCTGCGAAATTGTTCAAGTCCAAAAATGTTTCCTTTGTGACATAACGGGATTAGATGGCCCACTGACAAAACGCGGCGCAGAAAATAGAGTCTAGTCGGCATATTAAACAGCGGGGATCTGAGCATGATTAGGGAGGTGCTGCCTACTGCCTACACCTCAGCTGTTGGGCCGTCAGAAATGAAGATTTATTGGGGGAAAATATCTCTGGGGGGAAAAAAACATAAACAAGATCATTTTTAAAAATTAAGTTCAGTTTTTTGACAGTTGCTGTGTTGATTGCTGTTTTGCTCGTGTGCATGTATGAATAGCTATCTGTGCATATACGTTTGTGAGCTAAGTGTATATTTGTTGATGTCTCTGTGTGTGTGTGTGTGTGTGTGTGTGTGTGTGTGTGTGTTTTGGCGCCAGTGTTTGCATGTACTGTATATGTGTATGTTTAGATGTCTACATACAGATATCTTTGAGCGTGCATGTTTTTGTGTGTGCGCGTGTGTGTGTGTGTGCGCGTGTGTGTGTGTGTGTGTGTGTGTGTGTGTGTGTGTGTGTGTGTCTGTCTGTGTGTGTGTGTGTGTGTGTGTGTGTGTGTGTGTGTGTGTGTGTGTGTGTGTGTGTGTGTGTGTGTGTGTGTGTGTGTGTGTGTGTGTGTGTGTGTGTGTGTGTGACATGAGACGAATGTGTCTGGGCTTGCTGCTTCTTTGGTGGTTCATCTGTATCTTCAGTTACATCAGATATAAAAACACCAAACACAGGGTCGGTAATGAGGGCCAGTTCAACAGTTTCAGGAAGAACAGGCTGTGTGTGGTGTGTCTGTGTGTTTGTGGGTGTCTGTGTTGGTGTGTATGGGGTGAGTAAGGGGTGTGTCTCTGTGTGTGTGTGTGTGTGTGTGTGTGTGTGTGTGTGTGTGTGTGTGTGTGTGTGTGTGTGTGTGTGCACCTTTGTGTGAGTAGATGGAGTCTTATTGCAGGCAGACATCAAACAACATATCTGCTGACATATTTGGAATTTGTATGTGTGTGGGATGAAAAAGCCTCTATGCCTGCGTCTCGGTGTGAGTGATGAGGGTTACAGTCATGGCACACACACGCACACACACACACACACACACACACACACACACACACACACACACACAGAGACATACACACACACACAGAGACACACACACACACACACACTGCCAGTCACCATGATGATTCCTCTCCTCTGTGCATGCTGTGATAACCAGGCAGCCCCTCGAGAACCAATGAGGACCTGAAGTGGTAGAGAGATTATGAATATTTGTTTAGAAGAGAGAGTAACAGAGGAGGGAGGGAGGAGACAGAGAGAGAGGAGAACTCTGCATATATGGAGAGAGAGGGAGAGATAAAGATGCACAACAGAGAGAGAGAGAGAGAAAGAAAGAGAGGGATGGAGGGAAAAGGAGAGTAAGAGAGCAAAAAAGAGACAGAAAGAGAGCCATTGGGGGACGTGTGGAAAATAAAGACAGGGCGAGCGAGTGAGTGAGTGAAGGGCTGCTCTCGCCTCTCCGCCTCTCCCCTGGAGTCGAGCTGTATGAGAGCACGGCAGCAGGAGGGTTCCTCTCTAAGCTCCGTGCCTAATTAACTATGCTGCTAATTATGGGCCCAACAAGGATGCACTGTACAGAGAGAGAGAGGGATGCAGAGAGAGAGAGAGGGAGGGAGGGATGGGGTGAACGATAGAAAGGAGGGAGAGTGAATAGAGGAAAGGGCGCAGTGAAAGTGAGTGAGGTGTGTGTGTGTGTGTGTGTGTGTGGGAGAGAGAGAGAGAGAAGAGGAGAGGACGGTGGTCTCTGAGGAGTGTGGGTGAGGCAGAGAGACAGAGGCAGTGTGATGGAGGAAAGAGAATAATGTCATCAAAAGACAATGAAAGAGAAAGGCTGAAATGCCCCTCTCTCTCTCTCTCTCTCTCTCTGTGTGTGTGTGTGTGTGTGTGTGTGTGTGTGTGTGTGTGTGTGTGTCTGAGTGACAGATTCAGGAGAGCTCTAAGAGGGATCCAGAATAATAATTTGTCTGCAGAACATCGCCTCTTCGCTCTATGTGCTGTAGGGTCCACTCAGCATGTGCAGCGGCTAAATGCTAAATGGGTCAAGCACCCGACCAAAGCCTCGCATACAAAATGGCTGCAGTGCAGGTATAGCCAAAGCCCTTAAATAAACACCTATAAAATGCATGTAGG